>NC_137056.1:36802472-36987472 GCF_032717465.1 Coenobita brevimanus
TTCTTTCTTCTTGCGCTGTCCATTCCTTCAGTCTGCTTCTTCCTTTCATGTTTTCTTTTTTTAATTCCCTTGCTCATTTTTCATCCTTCATGTGTAATTGTCGTTTTTTTTCATTTATCTGCACCAGCGTTTTTCATTCCTCTTACTCTTTCCTTGACTCTTCTTCTGCTTTTCTTCCTGTGAATCTCTCTCTCTCTCTCTCTCTCTCTCTCTCTTTACTATCATAGCCTCTTCCTCCTCTCCTCCCATGACTGACTGTCCTCCTCCTCCTCCTCCTCCTCCTCTTCTTCCCTTGGCTGGCTCTCCCCTCCTCCCAGTTATTACATATCATTCTTTGCTTCCCTCCCTCTTACCTTTAATCCCTCCTCCTCCTTTTTACCCCTCTCCTCTCTCCAATCATCTCCCCTCCATTCTCTCCCCTCTCTTCTTTTTTTTTATCCTCTCTCTCTCTCCTCTCTTCCCCTCTTCCTCTGCCTCCTCTTTTATCGCCTATATTATTCCCAGATATTCGTAGGTTTGTGCATTGCCTCACTTTATGCTCTTCAATTTCTCCCGGTCTCTTCTTCGAGTGTGTTTGTGTTTTATTTGGCTGTGTTTATTTCTTGTGTTTGGTGCTTATGGATTTGTGTTTTAGGGTGAGGATGTGTGTGTGTGTGTGTGTGTGTGTGTGTGTGTGTGTGTGTGTGTGTAGTCTCTTGCCTTCCCTTATCCAGCCTCTTCCATCCTCATCCCTCACCCTCACTCATATCCTCACATATTTTTTTTTTTCTCTCTCTCTCTCTCTCTCTCTCTCTCTCTCTCTCTCTCTCTCTCTCTCTCTCTCTCAACCAGATTCCTTTACCAACTAGTCTCATCTTACACTCAGCACTTTGTCAGTCAGGACGTACCCTAATACTGTATATTTTATCTTAACTATTTCCAGATATTTTATTCAGCTGAAGGTTATCCGTGCCTGAGGAAAGGTTATAAAATTATCAGTTAAGCTCAGATAACCCCTAAAGCAGTGTAGAATTAGGGGGATGATGATGATGGTGATTTGTGTAAGTGTTCCTCCCCTACCCATCACCATCACCTCTCTCTCTCTCTCTCTCTCTCTCTCTCTCTCTCTCTCTCTCTCTCTCTCTCTCTCTCTCTCTCTCTCTCTCTCCATTACTTTAGCACTCATCACCCTCATCCTCTTCCTCCATCTCCATCCATCCTCTCTCCCTTGTTCACCCTCACAAGGTCATATTTATTCATTCTTTTTTTTTTTTTCTTCTTATCATTCTCACCCTCACATTACCCACCTTCACATTCACACTCCATCTTACCCCCTGCACCCCATCCCATCACCACCACCTCTGCCGTACCACACTCTCATTCATTCTCATCTTCACTTTCACCCATTCTTACTCACTTATCCTTACTCAGCATTCCGTGTCACTCCCACCCTTGCCCTCACTCTCACCCTCACATCCACACCCTTCTTCATCACCCCCGCTTCTAACGCACCTCACTCTCATTCATTGTCATTTTCACTCTAATCCACTCTTACGCATACTTACTCTTCCCTCTCGTCACCCTCACCCCTGCTCCCACCCTCACACCCAACCCACACCCTCCCCCACCCACCCCAACTCTCAACGCACCACATCCCCCGTCTTCATTCCCTCTAATGTCACCAGTCGTACCTACAGCAGCTGGTCCAAGATACACTAGTCGACGAGGGACTGCGAGTTGTCAAGGAGTCCCTAAGCCAACAGAAGGACCCAGCTGCCATCAACCGCAGCCAAGACACCAATAGTTACCCGCGCCAGACACAGCAGACACAGCCGCAGCAGGACGGCACAGCAGGGGGGAAGCACAGCAATTCCACAGTCCCGGTGTCCACAGCTAACAACTCGGTGGCTCCCGGGAGGCTGGTGTCGCCCCCCACCACCTACGGCGAGATGTTTAACTACTCTGAGAACAAGGTGAGCAGGGGATGATAGTTTAGGTGTTGGGGTGAGTGGACAGCAAGCTTTCTCCTCTCCCTTCTGTCTATCCTCACTTTAAGTCTATCCTCATTTTGTTCCTCTAACTTTTTTTTTCTCTCCTATTTAAGCTACCTCTCATCATCATCATCATTATCTTGGATGCTTTATTTTTTACACCCACACTTTTATCCATTGCCTTCTCCCGTCTCGTCTCTCTACTCCCTGAGAGCCTGTTCTTTTTTCCTCCGTGTTTTTCCCATCCGCCACATCCAGTTCATTCCTGTATTTCGTCTCAGCGTCACCCTGCACGTGCCTGCTCATTTTCATCAAGTTACACCGCACCTCCAGATCATTATTTCATCCCTGCTTCCACTCATCTCTGATCCATCTTTTCCATTTCCATTCCTACCCCCATCCTTTCCACCTAACCCACACCCACTTACCTTCATGCCACCTCACTTATCTTCATACCACCCCATCAGCACCCTCATGCCACCCCTTCCCTGCCCATCCCCCCTCTCCTCCTCCACGTCCCCCTCCCTCTCCCCCTCCCCCTCCCGCTCCCCCTCCCTTTCCCCCTCCCCTGTACAGTTTTGTGTGGTGGTGGAGTGTAAAGTGGTTAGCTTGGACACCACGCCGACAATTACCTGCAGTAAACACGCACATGGACATTAATGTTAACAACAACATACTAAGTGTATTTGTGTGTGTGTGTGTGTGTGTGTGTGTGTGTGTGTGTGTGTGTGTGTAGGGGTATTATGTATTTTGTGCATTTTAATATATTATAAAATTCTGTATTAATTTGGTATATTTCGATGTATTGTTGTCATGTTAAGGTTTAATAGATTTCCTTGTTATATTACGAATTATTAGCTTTATCGTTGTGATATCTAAACCCATGTGTGTTGACCGTCTTGTGGGCCACATTTTTATAGTCTTCCTTGTTAACGGTGACTACACAAGAGCCTGCGTAGTTCTTACCTTAGACTTTACTCTTTCTAGCATCTCACTTCTCAGTACACGTAACATATGTCTCAAAGTTACCCGCTTATGTCTTATTTGTCACGTATTACCCTTTGAAGGTTATGTTCTTCCTACTGCCAGATACTTCACTCAGCCTCTCATGTCTTCTCTCAGTTACTTCCAGTGCCGGATTTACCAATAGGCCAAGTAGGCCATTGGCCTAGGGCCCACTGGTATCTGGGGGCCCACTGAAACTGATTTGTTGCTCAGTGTGCCAGCGTATAACCTTGTTTCAAGTGTCCACCGAGTATTTCATTATATAATATATTCGCAACCATAAGGGCCTCTGTACAATAAGTATAGGGCCCGGAGTATGGGGCCCCTGTACAATATATTGGGGCCCACAAGTAGGCAAATCCGGCCCTGGTTACTTCATTCCAGTGTCTCCTGAGCATAGGAAGGAGTTTAGCAACGATTTTTTTCCTGTACATTACATCATATTATTCTCTTGTATGTCATCTGTATTTTTCTGAGGCAGACATGGTCTCACAAATAACGTCCGAGAGATTATGAATGTGCTATCGTTTCGTTTTGTTTTTAAAGGCTCCAACATGTTTGCATACGTCAGCCTGGGACACCTTATGGCGGCTGTCCATGTTATTCGATCTCTGGCAGCTTCCCTATTCAGTCCCTTATCCCTGAGGTTACACTGAATGACCTCGTCCGCGATCTTTTTCGGTCTGCCTCTTGCAACCCTACCCTGTAATGGTAACTCTTCTCGTTTTCTGCACCCAATTTTCATCCTTCATCCTCCCCACATGCCCAAAGCATCTCTGTCTACCTCTCCTCATCACAACACCAATACACTCCAGCCCCATCCTACGTTCAAACTCTTCCATCATAAACCTGCCATATACAAAATTAAACTGGTAAGAAAGATGTGCCAGGAATAAGAATACGGCGCCTGAAGTCTGTCTTTACACACACTGTTTAGGCTCGCTAAGTATCTCAACGCTAGATGATTTGATTCAGCCGAGTGATATCCATGTATCCTCTCCCGGTACTATGTCTGCTAACTCTCCTCCCGTCTTTCTTCCCGGCAGGTGTTGTCTTCGAGCCAGGGCAACATCATCGCTGTGGCCAACCCAGCGCTGTCGTTGTCTGCCGCCATGACCACGGCGGGTCTTACCGAGGAAGAACGCCACATCTCCGCCCTGTACACGCTCAGCCAGACGGTTGGAGCTCGGGGCGGCGGAGCGGCAGCGGCGACGGCGGGGACAGGCGGCGGCACAAACGCCATCAAGCAGGAGCCCAACTCGCCCGGGGCCACCAAGCAGGAGTAGGAGTGGTGCGCCAACAGTAGTCTCTGGGGCTACCAGGCACGGGTAGTGCTGTAGGCTGGTGAGCTGCAGGTTTCCATGACTAGTGCTGGGGTGTGTTGTTGCGCCCAAGCCTCCCTCACCAGTAGTCCCCGGGGCTGCCAGGCACTGTAGTCTGTTTGTTTTCACCTGACGGCAAAAGGCCACTCCCACGACTTGAATATAGAGTCGTGGTTGCATGAAATTCGATGAGCCTTGGTTATGAAGTAGGAATAAGTCTCCTTGGTTACTAGTCAAATCGACCCTCCAAAGTGACTCCACCTGGTCATCATGTGTGCAGAAAGGCGTCGGGCGTCTTCGTCAGGTTAGAACTAAACGCGCTATAGTTCCCACGTTACGGTGATGTTTCTAACCATGATACATACACCAGCCATCTCCATAACTACCAGACAGGGTTGCTGGTCAGCCGTAGTCACCGCTATAGCCCCGGTAACCCCCACTTCACAACACAGTCACTACCATCACCACTACCACTACATTATTTGCATTGTATTACCGTGAGTTTAAGAGGCCTTGTAGCATGTCCTTCTCAGCCATTAATCTTGTTTCTTACACCTCGGTATTCCCTTTTATGCCGTCTGTATCTCTTCAGCACCGACATGGATGGCGTAAGCATCATACAAGGGAATATTAACGTGCCATATGTGGAAATACAACTGCTGAGGAAGAGGTACTGCTGAGCCTCCAGAACCGACGAGAATACGGTCATTGTCACTCAGAACCCGCTGCTGCTGCCGCTGCCGCTGCTGCTGCTGCCACATCTCCCGTAGCATCCCCATCACAGACTGGAATCATAGTTATAATTTAGTTTCAACTCCCGCTACAAAGGAAGAATCGCCATAGCTGAACCAGTACTTGCACAGTTTCAGCTCGGAGCAATGTACAAAACTTATACCCCGAAACTTTTAGATATTTTGTTAGTAAATGCAATACTGATTTTGGGGGTGAAAACGGTTCTTCACAAAAAAATATGGAAGTTAGTTATCTGTTTAAATAAGGCACACCCGATATGCATACCCTCTTTTGGACGGCAGCGTGATGAGGTAAAGTTCCACACCGCCCCAGCATAAGCAAACTAGCCCCGGTTTAGATAATATATGTGATAGCGATGCATATGATTATCTCAGACCAAGCGTCCTACTTCCCCCGCACCCAGTTAAGGGGAACAAACACGTGAGATGTTATTTTTTTATGTGCATATCACACACACACACACACGCGCGCGCACACACACACACACACACACACACACACACACACACACACACACACACACACACACACACACACACATACACACACACAGGCCTCTCATGTCCTGGCTCTGACCTTTAGTAACACCTCTCAGACCGACTGCGTGTTTAGTTCTTGCTGCGGTGGACAGTTTTATTCAGCCAAAGGGAAGGCTTCTCGAAATGGAAGGAATGGATGTAGCCTTCGTTAAACCCCTCCAGTACTAGAGGTCTTGTTGGTTGGATAAAATCGTCTGGAGGCAGCAAGAACGAAATAAAAACAAAAAAACGTTCTCGGTCTGAAGAGGTTAATACATAATGCATCACTGTGGGTGTTGTCACAAAGAAGAAGATGATGATGAAGGAGAAGAAGATGAATAAGGAGGAGAAGAAGAAAATGAAGGAGAAGATGAAGATGAAGAAGGAGAGCCCACAGTTCTATGTAGCATCGTGAAAACAAAAAATGACGTAGAGTAAAACCTGTACAGATAACTTTCAATGTGCTCCCAACCGTACTTTCCCGCCAAGTTATGTCTTCTTCGTTGTTCTAATCTCAAGTCTACCGTTTTTTATTTTATTATTTGTTTGTGCTCGGAGTGGCGGTGAGGGCGTGCGTGTGGTTGTGCCCCACGCCCTCACCACCCCACCCTCCGAGAACTGGGCCGAGATTTGTACAGCAAACTTAGCGTCCACTCTCAACATAACTGTCTTTAGTTTTGGAGGAAGGACAAGGAAGGAGGGTTTGATAACTTCCCATGTCAGTTGTTCTTCCTCCAAACGGCAATCTGTGTTACGAGGGGAGAATTATAAGCACAGTTTGTCTTTGCAGGGACAAGAAAAGAATTTTATATATATATATATATATATATATATATATATATATATATATATATATATATATATATATATATATATATATATATATATATATATAGTTTCTTCTTCCTGTGGTTGATACGCTGAGTTTTGAGAGAAAAATTATCAAGAGCATTTTTTTTTTCGTGAAGGATAAGAAAAGGAGTGCATAATAATTTCCCCATGCTTCTTGTTTATCGTGCAGAAACAAAAAGAATTATCACGAGTATTTTGCGTTTTGGGATGAGGGGGCAAGGAAAGAAGAGTGTAGAATATTCTCGTTTCTCAGTCCACCTGCCAAACAAGATCTAAGTCAGGCGAGGGAATTGGTGTTAAGTTTGCTGGTGGGTCTTGGTCCTTGGGCTTTCTGGACTAACTAGCTGGTGTTGACTGTGATAATGGTGAAGGCGGACTCCACGGCTCAGCACTGCCAGGCCCACCACCACACAAACCCACATATGACCTCTAAACCCCAGGACGCCATTAGTACTTTATTCATGCTACTTTCAGACGATTTATTTATTTATTCTTGCTACTCTCAGACGGTTTTCTTCACCTTAGAATAGGCGTTTTGAACTGTGAGGGTTAGATATATGCTCCATCTTCTTCACTTCTGTAGGTCCTCTCTAAATTGAACAAAATCGCTGGTAGTAGGAAAAAACAAAACCAGACGTACATCATCATATTGAAGAGGATTTAATTTAGTATAATCCCTTCAGCCCGAGGACGTACTTATTCTCACAGCTTCCAAACGATTGTATTCAACTTGGGAGCATATATCTTGTACTGAAGGGGCTGACTGGCCTGTACTCTGATGCCTCCTGTTCGATCAGTCTCTCTCACGCCAGGTAACACCGTGTGAAGGTAGCAAGAATGAAATATAATCAGATTGAAGTGGATGACATTTTCGAATTCAGCTTTTTCATTTATTTTTTTCAGTTTTCAGTACGCCCTTTTTTTTCATTCATGCTACCGACCGAGGATTAAATTCTTCTTAGGTCTCTTGTACTGAAGAAAGTAGAAAATACGTCTGTTAAGCCATTCACTGCAGTAGGTCTCTTCTAAATAGAATAAAATCGCCTGACAGTAGCAACAGTAAGATTACAAACACGTCATTGGGCCGAAGGGGTGAAATATGATGCATTATTTTTATTTGTCCTATTTTCAAACAGCAAGAGCTCCAGCCACATTCTTTGCAGTGTGTATATTAACAGAATTATTTGTAAATATAATTTATAAGCATTATTTATATACAAGACAAACCCCAAGGAAGTACAGTGCCGTAATGCGTAAAATCTGATCAAGTTTAGAGATCTTCCAAAATATTCAACATCACAAAACCAAACCCTACCCAGCTTGGAGTGTTGAGCCGACGAGGACAGCATTAAAAAAAAAAAAAAAAAAAAAAAAGAGAGAGAGAGAGAGAGAGAGAGAGAGAACTTAAGAATAATCTGCATTTTTTATTTGCATTTGTGACCGCGTTTAGGCGAGGTGCTGATGGTGATTTCCTGTAGCGCAAACCGTAGATATCTTAGGCTGGAGTAGCGTAGCCTAGTCGGTGTATACATGTGTGTCAGAGAGCGAAAGAGAGCGACAGAGAGGTACAATAACCAACCCCCCGCCCCCAACCACATCTACCATCCGTCAGCTATACAAGGAAATGCGTCGAGGTTTATGCTTCCTCTCGGCTACAATTTTTTTTAGTGTATAGTGTTGCTTGTATGAGTTTTATTTCCGGCTGAGAGTTGGCTTATGTTCATTAGATTTCAGTACAGTTATAAGAACGTGACAGATTGATGTATCAGGTGTAATGCAGTTCTCTCATGCCCAGTTCCACGGATATGTAATGTAGTAAGTATCATGCATTATCAGGTTGAAAATCTGTATCGAAGGAGTGGCAAACTGTAGAATTCGGCTGTAAAATGTTTCTGAGTGGTAACACACCCTTGCTGAGTCTCTTTATTCACACTGTGTTAATACGTTAGGAGTGTTTAGGTAAAATTAATTGCTTACTTCTTTTGCTGTCTGCCCATGTTGTTATTATAATACAAATACGGGAAATGTTGAATCAGGTCGATTGTTACTTCAGTATTCTCATTAACAGCTTACAAGTTCCGTTTTGACAGTTAATTAGGAAAGATTAATGAGAAAAATAATAGGTTCTTCTCACCACTTCTTTTGCTCATGTTGTCACTATCAACCAGATATGAGAAGTATGGAGTCTCGATATTCACAATAACAACTTAATCAGGAGGGACGACAGGGAAGAAAAACGATCAACAAAAGACAATGACAATATGACTCGGTAGCTGCCTTCATCACTTTTGTTTTATCCAAGTGACCATTATCAACCAAATCTGAGAAATTTATAGTCTCGATATTCACAATAACAACTAAATTAGGAGGGATGAAGAAGGAAAAAGAAAACGGTAAATAAGACAAAATACAAGACACGCCGATTGTTGCTTCCCCCATCGCATTGTTCGAAGTGTCATCCTAATTTCCACCCTTCCATCCCGACTGATATGGCAGCATGGATGGAAAAAACGCGCCAGACTGAAAAACTAGAGGTAACCGCGGGAATTCAGTGGTGCAGAGAGGCGAAAATGCAGGTAAAAGCCACGGCCCTTAAGCACGGAGGTCTTGTAATGGCTCGGAAAGACTTGGCCAGTTTTTAGTTACCAGGTTTGACTCTGTGTTTTATTTTTTATTTTTATTTTTTTAACCATGAAGGTCAGGTCACGGGGTCGATATGCGATTGGGTTTTTACGCCGAGGACAACCGCAGCACTGGCAGGCGGCAAAGTTGGCTCAGGGATGTCTGTGGGAGAGGCCGAATTAATTGTTGAAAAGTTTTATTGGTGCGTTCGGTTCGTTTTGAAAGTCATTTGTTGATCCGTTAAGTACAACGACTTTTCGATCAGCGCTTAGATTTTACGCCCAGGACTCCATCAGGTAACAAAGTTGCCCCAGTATCTGTGATCATGAAAGATAATTATTCCCACGCACTGAAACTGTGTTTATTTGGAAAGTATAGGACTTTCAGCTCAACGTGGATTCTCTTCAGGTATAAACAGAATTGGGACGAATAGAAGTTGGCCTCAAACTATTGTAACCACATTATATACGATTATAAAAGTGAGTATATATTTTTTCCATTTCAACAATTCAGTGCACCGTGAAATAAAAAAAACGCAAAAGAAATCTAGCTATCGACTAATGAGCTTTGCCTGTGTTTATTTATAGAATGGACCCAAAGTAGGGATATCATGGGACCAGAGAACGACATCGACAGTGCTGATAGAATAAGCGACCCGACCAGTACTGGCAGCTAAACACCGGTATCAAGTAAACCGAATCACCAGAGTAAAGTGCGTGTCCTCAAGTAACGTACAGTATTTCATGCATTTTTTCAGCTCGGTAAATATCAGGCATGTGCACACACACACACACACACACACACACACACACACACACACACACACACACACACACACATTATACAGTACAATACCAATTTTGACCGAGCCTTTTTTTTTTTTTTTTCGTCGAGAGAGATGATACAGGCGATTTTATTCGTGGCGTTGATATGAAGATTATTTCGAATGATGGATATAATGATATGTGAACGGCGGTAATTGTGATGTAGAAGAATATAACGTCGCTCTCATTCTTCTTCCCATGTTTGTGTTTCGCTCCCGTTTTTAAAGTCCAAGAAATTGCTTACATGGGTTAGCTGTGTCATTTATTCCTTTCAGTGCGATGACGTCTTCTTTTATTCTGGCTACTGAACAGACGATTTCATGCATTTTGTGTAGAGGTCTTGTTCTGAAGTGGTTTACTGAGCGTATATCTAACCTCTCCGTTGTAAAGGCCAATCTTCAACAGAGTGAAATCGTAAGGAGACAGCAAGAATAAATTATAATTGAGGTCTCTTTGCAAATTTGGTAAATATTTTGAGGACGACAACAATTACTCGAACATTTTGACGTTCAGGTTCAATATTTACAAACTATTTAGAGTTCATGTAAAAGATTTGTTGTTATCCTCTTGTCTTCATTCCTGCAGCTGCCATACCCGTCACAACCGAAGGAAATGCTAAGTGTGGGAAAAAAGAACGAAAAACAAAACTATTTTTAATAAAAAACTTAAGTACAAATTGGTTAAGACCTTTAATAAGGATCCAGGGATCTTTGGAACGACATTAATTAAAAAGAAAAATGAGTCCGGGTTATTCGTTTCAGCAAGCTCGGCTCTCTTGACTTATGCACGGTTGTCATGGCAACTGAACTTCAAATCGTAAAGAGTGTATACATGAGTTATTTGACAGCTTAATTCTCCGCTTGCCATTCCTCGTCAACATTACCTGTGTGGATTGGGATGAGAGGTTCTGGCATCCTATTGCATCCAAGGCATTTTTTATTATATTTAAGTACACTGTAAGAGAGCATCGTTTATTTACTGCAGGTTGTGATTATGTGTTATTGATACTGTTGTCTTTTATTGCATATTTGGTGATTGACAGACCTAGCCATCTCCCGTGTTCTGCCTGCTATCTCCCCTCACTTCACTACACCCTTATCACTTTCCTCTTCCCATCTCGCCCTCTTCCCTCCCCTTTCATATCCATCGTCCCTCTCCACTCACCCCTCTCCTTCATCACTTTTTTCCATGTCTCTCCTGCGTCTTCCCTCCCCTTTATCTCACTTCTTTCTTCCCCTCTCCCCTCCCCTCCTGCTTTTCTCATTCCTTCCCCTCTCCTCACATCTCTACAACCTCGCAAGAGGAGAAAAATTATATATATATCCGATGACAACAAACAGCAGACGACAGTGTTCGGGGATGGAAAATAACAACAGCTCTCACTCTTATGTACCGAGAGTTCCTGAAGAGATTACAAAGAGGGAGTGTTTTTGTATTTAGGTGGCCGAGCTAGCAAGCTTGTAACTACTGTATTGTACCGTATTCCCCTCCCTTCATGCTTTGTAAATATCCCCAACCCCCCAGACGCCCCTCCCACACCCATTACCTTAATATTTACTGTAACACTGAGAGGGAAGAGAGACTTTGGGTGCCTCTCAGTGATCGTTGTTATTACAGATATTACAAAGCTACTTAAATGTCGACCTGTAACTGCAGCATTTTATTTCCATTTTTTTTTTTTTTTCTTTTTGCATCTCTGGCGGCTGCACGAGGAGGGAAGTACCGGTGACTGATTCATGACCTGTATATAAAGTGGTGTCTCTCCGTCTCATTGATAGGGCAGCGTCGGAGGGCTATATACACATCACTTAACGTCGTGTGTTTTGGACGTTCATCCTGTCTTCTTTTATTTTCCAGAGTCCTTAGCACTTTCAGTACGATGTCGTCCTCTTTGTCATTTGTTCTTGCTACCACCAGGCAAATTGATTCTAGCATAGGGTGATCTTTTGAGAGTTAAAGGCATTTTTGAAGACTGCTGGGGTCTTTCTGAGTTTAAACTAAGATCTGTTGGACATCAGCGAGATGACGCAAACTGCACCATTACACACCACAGCTGAATAAAATCGTCTGACTGTAGCAAGAATAAAATCTTCAAGCCGTCAAGGTATTGAAAGAGCCAAGTTTTTATTCTGTGTTTGTTATCCTGTCTTCACAACATATCTGCAGCGACATCTTCATGCTTGAGGTGATGACGGCTTTTTTCTGTTTACCTTCTCGCGTATGGTTCTTCATCCTCAGGTAACTCGTTTATTTCTGCCTCTGTTGCTCTGGTGTTTGTGATTTAAGTAGGTATACTGACTTCGAGGCGCCCCCATTTCTCAGTACACTGTTTGCAAAGAGCAGTGAAAAAATACGCCCGTTATAAGCTGAAGCCAAGAGAGTGTCCAGTGAAAAACAAAATAACAAAAAACATTCATCCCTGACAAATATATATATATACATACATATATATAAACAGGTGAAGCTTTTTGTTTCTCGTGGTGTGTCCTGTACATATATAAACTTATAATAATCTTTAAATGTAAACACGAGGATGAGATGATATCAAATTTTGAGAGTACATAAAAGACGACTGCATCCCTGGCCCTCTTCCCCTACCCTTTGGTCGACGTATTTGTATGAGTGATGGTGATAATGATGACGATGATGATGAATTCTCTTGTTTTGTATGGAACTTTCTTCGTATCGAGCAAATGTTACGAATAAACAAAAATTAAAAAAAAAAAGCATAAATTATTGTTGATTAGCCGTGGAGACGCTGACGAGTAAGTGTTCAATTGCTTTTACGGTGTGTATTTATGGGTGTGTGTATATCATTTTATTTAGGTATTTAAAAAGGCTGTTCCTCCGCTCTTTCCGGCAGTGTTGTTTGAGTCTGCCGCCTGTCACACAAAAAATAATGAACTTTATAGTCATCACATACTGAGGTTTCCACGCGCTGGCCACAATAATTTATCCTTGTGAATATGTGGATTAAAAAAAAAAAATGTTTCCCACCATAAGACGTAAGTGGTGACCTGAGGTGACCTGAAGGAGGAGAGGACAGGTCAGTGAAGAACCTAGAGGGATAAAATGAGTCTCGGGCAGGAGGGGATATAGGTCACGGCAGATTGACCTTTCTCACTCTCCCTTTCGCCTGCTCCCTGACCTCTCTGACCTCTCCCCGACCTCCCCGGCGTGTGTGACCCCAAAAGGCACCGGTAAAACATTGTGTTGATGCTCATGTGTTTGTAAGCACAGATGACAAATAAAAGTCTGATATTGTGATGAACTCCTCTGGTTTGTTTCCTCCTACGACCTCTTTAAGTCAAGGACCCGTATTCTCGTCGGTTAAGAGAACACCCAAACACCTTTTCCTTGGCGATTTATTTTGGATATGGATTATTAATATCCTTTTGTGCGTTATGGCTGCAGAGTGTGGTGATATTGGAAGGATTTATGTAACACAAAAGGGCAGTAAGGTGTAATAAAATAAATCGCTTAGGGAAAGGTGTTACGGAGCCTCCTTACCCGATAAGAATACAGGCCAAGGACGTCATTTGTATTTTATTCTTGGCTCTCCCAGACGATTTGATACAACGTGGGAAAGGTCTTGTACAAAAGGGAACAAAAGGCCTTATGTAACCCCTCTAGCTCCAACAGTTTAGGCTCAGCTGAATAAAATCATCGGAAGGAAGCACTAGCATGATTTAAAATGCAATACCTGAGGGAAGCCTTGGCCCTTTCAGCCCGAGGACGTCTTTTTCACTTACATTTTATTCTTGCTGGTCGTGGGTGATTTTAGTCAGCTTAGGAGGGACAGCGCTGACTGGAGGGGTTGCTGAAGGCTACATGGAACCTCTCCAGCTTGATCAGTCTTTTCTTAACTTAAAAAACCGTCTGGTGTGCGGAAGGGGGAAAGAACAGCTTTTACTGGAGTGATCCAGTAGTTGACCGCCATGTTATTCCCCTCATGATCAGGTCAGTTCCAGAATCCTACTCGTGCTCTTCTGTTTATCCGAGAGTGTGTACAAAGTAGATGTGGTAGGTGCTGGCGACCATCATCCGCTTACTTGATGTAGTGCAACCAACATCATTCTTCACCTTTATGATTCATTTTTCTGTATCTGCCCTCTTCTTTTCCTGTTCCTCCCGTCTTTCCTGTCACATTTTATTACTCTTCTTTCCTTTTCAGGTGGCTTTACATTAAGTGAGAAAGAAAATGGTTTCCTGTAAGCCAGGAAACCATTTACAACGCTGGGTGGTAACCATATGACCAGCCCATACATGTTCCCTACTTGTCAACAAGCGGGTTGCCGGAGGGTTAGTGCCCATCCCTGTAAAACATCTGACTCAAAGACAAATGGCCACCCTGTAAAGGATTGTGGCGTCTGGTCATACTTAGATATACAGAGTAGTAGGTGCACTGTATGTGTTACTTTATTTATTTATTGCCCATTAGCCCCCCCCTCTTTTTTTTTTTTCATCAGTAGCCTTCATTTGTGGTAGGTGGGGGCGCTCACCATCCACTCACTCGATGTATTGTTGCTCTCGGGTGTCTGCCCTTTCCTCTCCTCCCTCCTTCTTTCCTTCCATCCTCTTTTATCTTTCCTCCAGGGGGCACAGTGGCTCAGTGGTAGAGCATCGGAATCGTGATCGGGGGATTGCGAGTTCGAGCCTCGCCCGGGACGCGAAATTTTTTTTCCTGCCCAGTTCCGTCACTTTGCACATATGGCAACGTTGCCCTGTGTTTAGTTTGGCAACGCCGCGCAGCAGTGAGCCATATCGGATGCCAGGTTTAGTATTCATCAC
The DNA here is from genome assembly GCF_032717465.1 of Coenobita brevimanus. Lineage (NCBI taxonomy): Eukaryota > Metazoa > Arthropoda > Malacostraca > Decapoda > Coenobitidae > Coenobita > Coenobita brevimanus. Next base: position 36,817,130 of record NC_137056.1, read on the forward strand.
AATTATTTACCTTTTTTATGCTTGACTATAAATATAATACCTGACTATCTATATTTTACATGGATTTAAAGAATAATAGAGACATAGAGGTCATATAGTTTTCGCTGCCTTAGCTTAAATAAATATAAAAAGCGGCCATACCACTGTCTTTACTTCGTCACTCGTCTGCTGAGAGAGAGAGAGAGAGAGAGCTTGAAACAGTATAAAATAATAACATGCAGGGTCATCAATAAAAAGTGAGTATGCAAGGAAGATACTCCCTACGCTTTGCTAAGATTAGTTATATGTTGATTTAATGAAAATGCGGTACGTCTTAGGGGTGGTACATGACTGTTCATTGAGAACACTTATCAGTAACATATGTTGTAGGCCTATACTACTTTACCTGTCATTTCTTGTCATTGCTCCCAGACGTACGATTCAATCAGCTGTGTTTACAGGAGAGAGAGAGAGAGAGAGGTTAATGACCCATAATATTTTATCACCTAAAACGCTTTTCATGATCATTCTTAAGGGTTAACCTTGGTAATTTCTGCTGCAAGCTGGGAAATATTGGTATCAATGTTTCATTAGACATTTTCTTTGGTATATATGTCAGGTTAGATTTCAGATTATTTTCTTGTTTTTCTTAGGTATTTTAGTAAAATCATTTGTTAGGTTAGATTTCAGATTATTTTCTTGTTTTTCTTAGGTATATTAGTAAAATCATTTGTCAGGTTAGATTTCAGATTATTTTCTTGTTTTTCTTAGGTATATTAGTAAAATCATATGTCAGGTTACATTTCAGATTATTTTCATGTTCTCATGTCCTTTATTTCATGTTAAGTATGCTTGAAGGGTTTTTGTATTTGATGAAAAGCAAAGCTTTATTTGTTACGGTATAATCTTTACTAATTATTACACAGCACCAGGCACCATATGCTATTTCCCATGTGCTGATGACAGGCATTGGGTCAGACATGAGACATTATAGACCATTGTGTGCAAAATAAGTAAATCAAGAGAAACAAGGAATTAAAAAAATAAACTCAATATATTCTATTTGGTAATAGCATTGGGCTGGGAACACATTTGCTGATCTTCAGTGAAGGACTGAATGTAAAATAATGATTGGAAAATAAGCAATTATTGTTGTCATATTAAGGGTCTACTTTGTTGTTCGTGAATAATCTCAGACAGTCTGTGCAACTGACCCATCTACCATAGGCAAGCAATCGCCCCTGCAAGTTTATCCTATGCAGTGGTTTTGGCGCCCCTTCGGTCCCAAGTCACTGCTGCGCGGCGTTGCCAAACTAAACACAGGGCAACGTTGCCATATGTGCAAAGTGACGGAACTGGACAGGAAAAAAAATTTCGCGCCCGGGACTGCCGTGCCAGAAGTGGTAGCGCGCTCCTGTAACCTAGCGGGGCTATATGGCCATAGTTGCCTAGCTTGGGGATTAAATCCCTTTCCTTCCTCCATTCTTTCGTCTTCCTTCTGCCTACGGGTGATTTTACGCTTCTTCTTCTGTCTTTCTTTCCTTCATTCTTTCCTCTTCCTTCTGCCTGTGGGTGACTCTACACTGAGTGACAAGCCTAATAGTTTCCTGGACACCAGGAAACCTTTTACTACACTGGGTGGTAACCATATAACCAAATTTTGGCGCTTGGTAGTTTAGTGGGTAATTACGGCTCTCCAGTCGGATTGAGCCGGTGAAGGTTTATATCCAAGGGGTGGTTTGGGTTTATTGTTCACATAATGCCACTCAGGGATGAGTGAGGCTGGTCACTGCCATCTTAAATGTTAGGACCAACTTGCCTAGCCCCGGGCTCCTACGTTCCTCATGGGGCAACGCAGGATTGGATGATGGGTGGATAACCTCCTCATGGTCAGAACAACTTTAGCATTTTATTTCACCGAACACCAAGCAACTTTAATCAGCTGATTATGTCCAGTATATAGCATATACCTGAGAGTGCCAAGACGAAAGTAAAGAGGCATGAAAAGGCCACTAAAGAGGAAGGTTTTTACCCCACAAGTATTACGAGCACGACTACTCTTTGATACAATATATATATATATATATATATATATATATATATATATATATATATATATATATATATATATATATATCCCAGTCACCTTTCCTCACTCATGCGTCTGATTCATATTTATTTTTGTAAAGGCCTTTCCCTCTTTTTAACTTCTTCACTGCCGTTTTATCTCCACATCTAGATTCTGTTATTGTCTTTGTCTAGAGTCTGTTCATATGAATGTTCTTCTCCATTCGTCACTCCAACCCACATTTTCCCAGTCCATATTCTGTTTCTCTCTTTCCACCCATCCATCCACCAATTCCCTCCCCTCCTCTCTCTCTCTCTCTCTCTCTCTCTCTCTCTCTCTTTCTTTCTCTCTCTCACCACTCCGTCCGTTTTATTATCTTTTAGCCATTTTCTCCACGCTGTCTTGTTTTTTTTTTTAATTCTCGAATCAATCTGCAGAAACGTCTATTCATATGAGTTTTTATAAATGTTGGAAGTGTCCCCCCCCCTCTTTTTTTTTTTTTTTCTTTTTTTGTTGCTCATGTCGTCGCTGCTGTATTTTACGAGTCTGTCTGCAGCTTGATCAGTTACGGACAAGGAAAGAAAGATGGGACAGAAAAAAGGCTTAGATATGAGAGAGAGAGAGAGAGAGAGAGAGAGAGGTAGGAAGCAGATTTTAACTCCTATTTCCCTAAGCCGAATGAAATATGGTAGTTGCAAGAAATGTAGTAAATGACCTCCTCGTGGTGAAGTAGTAAGTGACTCTACAGAGGATGAGGTATAATGTTTGGTTTGTTTTATTTATTTTTGATTTATTTATTTACTTTTGCTGCCATTGACTTACCGTCATCCCTACCCTGCCTTCTACTCCATGCATTGGTGTGAAATAGAGTTAGGTGACGATCATGGTGATGATGGCCGTTTGCCCAATAGATATCCCTTAGCTGTTGCCTAAATGACTTTCGTAGGTCCGTCCACAGCCTAAATAACCCTTCCTAAGCTTTTCTCTCTCTCCAGTCTCTCCAAGTGGCCGAACCACCACAAGTACTGCTGCTTATGATTCCAAATACATCCACTGTCACTTTGAATTCATCTAAACATTCGCTCGTCCGTCTGTTTCGCCCACCTGCACTTGTAAGGCAACTCTCTCTCTCTCTCTCTCTCTCTCTCTCTCTCTCTATCTATCTATCTATCTATCTGTGCTGTCTCATCTAGTTTTTTTTTTTTTTTTAATAACAGAACGGAGGAAGGAAAAACAAATGGAAAAAAAAAATAATCCATACACCAGATTACTGGTGTCCTCCGTTCATAAAATATCTGTAACAGACTTGAACAGTTGTAGGTTGAAATTTGGAGGAAAACAACTCTGGGGAAGCGAGTTCCAGAGAGATGCAGTTCGGGAAATGAAAGAATTCTGATAGGCAGAAGTTCTGCAATATGGTTGAGTGACATTCCAGTCATGAGCATCGCCTAAGCTTCGGTATTTGCACCGGTGCTGGAACTAGTATATTATCAAACAGCATTTTTCTTATTCCCATACTCACCTTTCTGTTTTTCGCCACTGCCACTGTTGCAAAAACCTCAGCATCTCTTCCCTTCCTTGTTGTATCCTTTCTCGAAGTTCTTCCCTGCTACCTTTATTCACACTTCCTGGATATCTGAACATCCTCACATTGTCCACATCCACACCGTTTGGTTTCACATCACAGTTTAGGGGAGACAGATGGTCAGGGATCATCGTCCTTGAGAAGAACCACCAATATATGCTCTCCTTGAACACATAACTTAAGCCACCTGGTACAACTCCTCATCTCCACCTTCCTGCCATTTAATAAACAACTTCCTTACCTATGGTTTTTACTTTCACTCTACCACCTAGTCATTTTATATCTATGCGGTTTGAGTGATCTATCTGCAGACTAAGGTAAATCTGCAGTTTTATTAGACTGCTTTAGAAAGTTCCGGCATTTTATTAACCAATGGTGGAGGCGACGAGTGCAGGTGTTTCAATGTGGCAGCCAAAGTTACACGCTCGCTGCGGAAGGGACTGTCCTAACTTAAATGTTTAACTAATTCTAGCCTAACCTAGCTAACTGTACCTATAATTTCATCCAACCTAACCTAACAATTGCATCCAACTGGGAAGCTGGGAAAAGAAAGCCACCTTTGAGTACGTTGAGCAAGACAATCGTTGGTATGGCTTAAGGAACGCGATGATAAGTGGGAAATTTTTCAGCAGGAAAAGGTAATTTACTACCCTGAAAATAGCCAAAAAATACAGAAAACGAACCGGAGGAATTGGTAGGGTCTTTCTACTGGTTCAACTAAAGCGTACATCTTCGTAATGGAAAACAAGTACGGATAATTCTCAATATATCGGTCAATAGGTTAAGATATGCCAGTTAATACATTTGCTTGCACTTTAAATCAATATTTATTTATTTGTCTCAAATCAGCGATCGAAAGGCAAAACACACGTCAACTTGAGCATGTTTTCTATTATTAAAAATTAAAGGGGTTTTGTTTTACTGGATTGCAGGTAAATAGGCGTATATGAACCTATATGGTGATAAAACTTATGTTTTCCCACGAAAAGTGCCGATTCGGTAAGCAAAAGCCGATTCAGTAATTTGTCGCTACTTGCCGCAAGTTGCCATCTCGGCTCGCAGTGTGATCGTTGTCAACAAGCGGGTTGTTAAGTAGTGGCGTGGGTTATGGCTATCACTGTGATGTGCATTTTAATGGTGGTTTGAGTGGTGTTTGACTATCAGTTGTCCAGGATTAATTTTTATATAAGCCTTCGCCCCAGCTGTGACTCTGGGGCATAAGATCGTGCGCCGACACCTGCACCGTCCAAAACTCTTGTAATTACTGGATTTGCACTCGGCAAGTTCACACACTGAAGTGTAACCTACATACAAGAAAAAGAAGATTCGTTCAGTTACTGTGACGAGAATGAGGGTCGACGTTTTTGTTGTATTTTGTATGCTGTCATCAAGTTTTGCAAAAAGTGTAAGTTAATTGTACAGTACATAAAAACTGTGACTTTACCCATACTCATTAACTTGGATACTCTTCACTCCCCCATAAGAAAAGTAATATTTTAACTTTTGGGCAGACACAGGGCTTACAGTATTGTCATCACATTTTGCTACAAGCATAAGGTAATTAATTGTACAGGTGGACTGTGAATTTATCCATACTCATTAATTTGGGTTATTGTTCCCCCAGAAAGACCCTGCCTTCTACAAGGAAAATACAGTAATATTCTTACAATAAGGTTAAACTTTATTTGAGGCAGTAGAAGGACCCTACTAATACACTTCATATTCCTCTAGTTTGTTTTCTTTAGTTTTCTGACTCTTTTCAGGATGATAAATTACCTTTTCCAGCTGAAAAAATTCATCATGTTCCTTAAGCCATACCAACACTTGTTTGTTTATGGCGTAATGGAAGAATCTTAATGTACTGAAAGGCGGATTTTGTTTCCCAACCTCCCAACTGGATGCTAGGTTGGGTTGGGTTAGGTTAGATTAGATTAGATTAGATTAGATTAGATTATTAGGTACAGTTAAGCTCCATTAGGTTAAGTTTAGCTAAACGCTTAGGATAGGACAGTCCCTTCCGCCATCATGCTTGACAAATCAAATGAGTTGACAGCGGAACATAGCTAAAAACAACGGAAGAAACTGATTTCTCATGAAAAGTTTATCTACCACCCAAGAAATAATCAGGAAAATATAAGGCTATCAGGAAGAAGAACTGATATGGTAAGGTGCTTCTGCAGCCTCAAATAGAGTGTATATTTACCATTTTTACTTTCGGGTAGACACGGTTTTCAGTTCTGTGTGTTTTCTATTGGTTCCTCTCATCAGTAGCAACAACTTTTTCCTATACCATTTTCTCCCAAAATTATTAAGAAAGGAAATGGATTAGCTAGTTAGGCTGCATGAGGCTGAGGTTCAGTCTGGTTTGGTTAGATGCAATGCTGTGGGTAGAATTGCCAGTTTTATTTATTTATTTTTTTTTATGCAATTTGGGATGGTGAAATAAAGTTAGATTAATGTTTTGGGAGGGTCTGAGGGGGGCCAAATCTTCCCAGTTAGGGTGGATGTGGTTAGATATGGATAAAACAAGTTTTTGCTGATTTCTTACGTGACCCATTTCCCCTTCGGGACGGAGGAAAGACTACTTCCCCAGTATCCCTGCTTGAAGAAAGAAACACCAACGTGGTACTTAGCGTGTATTAATATTTTGCCTCATGGCATTCTCAGAATACAGTTGTTGAATATACATCATATTTTTCTGTATATATAGCAGGCTTCTGCTGTACGTACAGGAAATGTGGTAGTCCCACATCGGTGTTTCTTTCTCCAATTTGTCAATGAACTGTGAATCAAGTATCTCTGCTTGTTGTAAGAGGCGACTAAAAGAGACCGTTTTGTCTCCGGACATTCTCTCCTTACTCTCCTCCTCTGCTCTTCTGGTCTACCTCTCTCCTTGATATTTCCATGTTTCTTCCAGGCTGTAGGTCCAGGTAATGTGAAAAAAAAAAAAAAAAAATGTTTTTTCACCATAACTCCTTTCAAATTCATTATTTTGACATGAAGCCAAAACTTAAAGGTGCATCTTCGAAATCTGCATCCTATAGCATGCCTCATTACATCAGGGGGGTCATTGTCAGATGGTTGAGGCCTAAAATTTCAAATGGGCATAAAATTGTGAATTTTCACCTAATTTACACCAAATTTGATATGTGACATCTCTGACTAGATATCCTGTTGTGTTTACATGTCAGCACAAAAATGACTGCCGGGGACAGGTTTACTGTGTCTTGGCACCCCTTCTTGTTTATGCCGTGTTGTAATTTTTATTTGTTTTTGAATGAAAAATAAGGTACCGGTTCACATACACTGGAAAAGGGTGCATTCCCCTTTCCTTGGCCTTCCTGCAAAAACTAATCTTAGTTACATGAGGCAGTTGATTGTAAGTTTATTACTGAATCAGGGCCGTGGTGCATAAGAAGACTACCGTACAATACTGTGAGTCTTCCATGGGGCTTATTGTACCTGTGATTGAGCTTCCCAAGACTGGTGTGTGTTTAGTTACCATGATTGTAGACATTGTACACAAGCACCTCGTGGGCCCACTGTGCCATTCAGCACTTGTCCATATGAGAGCTGTTCTTTCTCACACTCCCAGAGATTCATGAAACTTCATGGGAATGCCCTGTCATATTTTCTTGCATCTGTGACCTGTACCACCTGTGGGGTTAATTATTATAGGCCAAAGCACCCCTTCAGAAAATTTCAGTCAACAAAATTTAAACTGGCCCATCTGGGACCCATTTCCAGTCATCCTACCAAGTTTCATCAAAATCCTTTTTCCACTTTTGGCTACATTACACACACACACACACACACACACACACACACACACACACACACACACACACACACAGGATTAGAGTATGTTAAATGTACAGTTAGTTAAAAATGTATGGCCTCCTCTGAGGTTCGGTGGATGTGAAAATGAGCGAGTTCTGCAGACAGATTATTTTCCTAACCTGGGTGTGTCAAGAATGATAAATGGGTCATTCAGTGCAATTTTGTGTCCTAATAATTTCCAACGACAGTATTTGCATTTACAATTGCAGGATGCCCCATTTACCATAATGCTTTCTGTATGTTTCAGATTAATACATGCTGTAATGGGGCTGATACTTTTTTGAGTGACTTTATGTCACTATTATGGTAGTAGTGCTTTTGAGAGTCAGTGGTAGCCAGTCACCTTCAAGCTTTCTATGTTGTTTTCCATATGGCTGCAGCACCATTAGCACAGCCATGTACCGGTAGTCATTTATCGCACAATAGCTTTTATGCGTGTCTCCAACCTTCATACCTTATGATTCCCACTTCCTAAAGCATATTGAACTAGTACTGTATCCTTATCTATATCCATCTGTCTGCCTGTTTGTCTTTTTTTTTTTTTTTTTTTTTTTTCTTTTTTCTTTTTAAGAATAGAATTCTGAACTGTAGCTATTGTACCATAGTCATATCAATATTTGGTAAACCTTCTAGTTACAGTGTATGTAATATTTTGCTTATGTTTATACCTGAGAAAAGAAGTTGATGTTCTTGTTGTTATTGCTCAACCCCAGTCTGTCAGGATGAATAAATCTATCAACATCAGGCAAACAGCCACCCCTGCAGGGCCTTTCCATTCAGTGGACTGATGTCTCCTTGTGGTAGACAGCACCTTGTCACAGCAAGGCACAGAAAAATATATGGAGGTTTGGCTCCTGGATAGATGCTGCATTTGTGTCTCCACCCAGTTAAGAGAGGTATCATAGCAAGCTCCACATCATCCACATATTTGGTTATACCATCACCACCCAGAACTGTAAATTGTTTCCTTGGTTACAAGAAACCATTTTACCTATTACTCAGTCTAGAACCACCTAAAGTGGAAAGAAGAGTACCGTAATAAAATGTGACAGCAAGGATGGCAGAAATTAGAGAAGATGAAGGCAGACTTAGAAAAGATTGATGAAAGGTGAAGGAAGAAGTAGGCAGCACTATATCCAGCGAGTGGATGATGGTTGTCACCACCTACCTCTGTAAGGAAAGGTTTCATAGATGTAAGGATAAAAATGCTACCATAAATTATATTTTTGCTGTGTTCACAGTATTGTGTTTAGCTGTGGAACTCACAGGGGATCAAAATGGATGAATTAAGTATATATGTATGGAGATATTCTTGATGAGTTACGTTTTTACTCAATAACTGACTGATTAACACTATATCACTAGTGTAAAGGTGTATGTACAGTATAGTGCATGAAAAAAGAAAAACATGTCACAGATAAGGTCTACATTTGAGACAGAGCCAGAATTTTAAAAACTTTGGTGATGTGAACATGATTGTTCATCTCGGTTACTATGAGCATGCTGTTTGATAATTATACTTATGTGCTTTCTCTTTCATTTTCCATACAGCATCACCCCATCATTTATTTGGGAATTAAAGCTGGGATGATGATATTGTGGTAAATGTAAAATAGGCTGTCCCAGTCGTTACTAATGATGATGGTACAGTACTGTACTGTATTATGATAAGTATGAAATGTGTTACTACCATATCATTTTGTAGTTGTACATTGTGGTGATCTCATGTGTTATTGTGCAGGAAGATGGTAGTGGAGGGAGTGGGTATGTGAAGGGTCGGACTCACACCAACAACTGGGCAGTACTTGTAGACACATCCCGCTTCTGGTTCAACTACCGCCATGTTGCCAATGTCCTTTCAATGTATCGCTCAGTCAAGAGACTTGGTATCCCAGACAGGTGAGACAGCTAGAAGGATTACACCTGTGTGTGCTGCCTATCAGTTGGCTGTCAGCATGAGTTTGCAGTCCATGATATTCAGTGATTGATCAAAGAAACTATTCTAGGCAACATAGCAGGAAAAGTCAGTGTTAAAAAATATATATATATATATATATATATAATACAGTAGAAGTCCTATTTTTCGGCATCTATGGGACCAGGCAAGTGCCGAAATATCAAAATTTCCGAATTATCAAAAACCCTACCCACTCAGTACCTTATATGTTTTGGTGAACATTATCATCACTACTCATATCATTACAAATGTGTTTGGAGAGAGTACTGTATACTGTTTGATACTGTACAATACTGTAATGAATACAGTACAGTACTATACATGAATATGAAAAATAAAGAAATTAGTGAACATACTGTATATAAATGTAATGATACAGTAGGCCTACAAGTTCACATGCACTTACCTAAACTTATAGTAGGTTCCTTATTTACATATGTACAATAGAAGGGGTTGATTGGAGTCTGCTACTGCTGGAAGAAGTCCCCAGCAGTAGCGGGGACGAAAAAGATCGGAAAATCTGCCGAACAATCAGAGATTTTCGTAAATGGGACTATTTCTCAAAACTGCCGAAATGTCAGATTTGCTGGAGAATTGGATGCCGAAGAATTGGACTTTTACTGTACGGTATACATTAAAGTTGGATCAGACTAAGGAAGCCTACTCACTTGGCAAAGGAAGTGTTCTGTCCCTGCCTCATGACCAATGTCACTTGAACAAGCCAAGGAGAGAATGTAATACCCATCCTTCACCCAAAACCAGGAGAGATTTTGGCGGCAAGCACCTCCAAGACGGACGGTTTATCTGTCTGTCTGTTACCAGATGCCTCAATCGCAAAAAGGGTGGTCACAAACAAATTAACCCCATGTTGCCCTGTTCCCCGTTATTTTGCTACCTTCCCCCCAGCGTACTCACCTTTTTCTCATACCCTTCATCTCATCCTCAGCCTCTTCCCCCATGCCACCTCACTTACATAACTGTTTCTCACCTTGTTAGTCTCTTGCTTTCCATGCTCCCCACATGGCCAAGTCGCCTCATTGTATTTCTCCTAATGCTCTCTGTCACATCCACACTACAATGCTCCTTCACTTCCTCATTTGTCAATCTCTCTCTCCATGTAACTCCTTATGTTCCTTTCAGATAACTCATTTCCACTACTCTCACTCACGACCTGTGTCCTTCCAATGAGGTCCAAGCTTCATTTCCATACATTAGAGTTGGTAACACAATACTATTGCACAGTGACTTTTTTACCTTCCATGCTCACTTTCCTATTTCTTGTTACTGCTTTTCAAAGAACCAGTAGCCTTTCTTCCCTCTTGTACTAAAGCACGTCATCCTCCAAACTTCCATCCTTACCCATTTCACTACCCAAGTAATTATATGCACTCACATTTTTCATTTCCTCATCATCCAACCTCACTTTCCATTCAGTGACATCATATATCTTGAAGACCATAACTTTACTCTTCCCTACATTCACCTTTAGACTCCGTTTCTTACTCTACCAAACTCATTTGCCAAGCCAAGCAGTTCCCCTTCATCTTCAATTAACAATACAGTATCATCTTCGAACAACAGAACAAGATGTTTCCAAACACTGCCTTCACTCATTAGGTCTGCTCCAATATCCAGTGCCCTACCTTGTATCTGTTTTATAACCCCATCCATATATAGTACAGATTGAACACCCTTGGAGACATGACACATCCCTGTTTCAATCCAACATTCAGATAGAAAAATTCACGCAGCTCACCATCCACGTGCACTGCAACCATAGCACCCTCATGCATACTCTTCTTGACATTCAACAGCTTCCCATTTACTCCATGTATTCTTAATACTGTATTTTCCACATTCCTCATCTATCCACTCTGTCATATACAGTACCAGTACCTTCTAAATCCATGAAAGCTGCATACAACTTCTTTCCCTTCTCTAGAAACTTTTCCACTAAAGACCTAAGGATGAATATCTGATATACACAACTTCTTCTTTCAAACCTCCTTGTTCTTCACCAACTAATTCCTTCCTTATTTCTCTGACTCTGTCAGTAAGTATCGTACCATATACTTTTTCTGTTACACTAAGACAGATGCCTCTGTGGTTACGACACACTTCTTTTTCCTCTTTTCCTTTGTACAAACACCCAAAAGAGTAAAGACCTGCTTCTCAGTACCTTTCACTCAGAAAGTGGTATCTGGCAACTGCCATGGCCTAGTTGTATTTCCTACGTTGCACACTGGAAAGAGCAATCCGTAGGTAAACACCGCCAAAAAACAGTTATTCATTGTTGTTACCATGTGTATGTCTCACAATATGTAAGGGAAAACCACAGTAAACTAAAGTTGAGGCTTAGCCGTATGAAAGAATGTGAAATGCGCAGCCTATTGCTCAACTGTTTCAGGGTTAAAATGCAGAGAAAGTCTCTAAGTACTTATTTTGCATCCTAAATCAACAATACTGAAAGAAAAATATCCCATAAAATAAAACCCACAGATAATGGTGATGTCAGAATCATGAGTGTCATCAAATCAGAAAAATAAACATTTAAAAATAAATTAGTATCCACATATAAATCTCTATGCGGGTTGATATTTACATGTGAAAACGAAATCTATCTATCTATCTATCGCCAGACGCCTCAATCCCGTTTGGGGTGGCCACAAACAAATCGCCTCCAAGTCGCCCTTTCCCCCGCCATTTCACTGCCCTGCTCCCAACTCACACCCCCCTCTCTCATATACCTCTCCATCCCATCCCTCCATCTCATCCTCAGCCTCCCCCTCCCTCTTCCCCCCTCCACCTCACTCACATACACTCTCTTCGTCAGTCTTTCACCCTCCATCCTCTCCACATGGCCAAACCACCTCAGTGTGTTCCTCATAACGCTTCCTATCACATCCACATCCACACCACAACGCTCCTTTATATCCTCATTCGTCAGCCTGTCTCTCCACGTGACTCCACAGGCTCCTCTTAAATAACTCATTTCCACTGCTCTCACTCTTGACTTGTGTCCTTCCAACAATGTCCAAGCTTCACTTCCGTACGTTAGAGTTGGTATCACAATACTGTCATGTAGTAACTTTTTCACTTCCATGCTCACTTCCCTGTTTCTTATCACTGCTTTCAAGGAACCAGCAACCTTTCTTCCCTGCTGTACCCTTTCAAGCACTTCACCCTCCAAACCTCCATCCTTACTCATCACACTACCCAAATACTTAAACGTACTCACATTTTCCAATTCCTCACCATCTAACCTCGCTGTACATTCACTAACTTCACCTCTCTCAAAGACCATCACTTTACTCTTCCCTACATTCACCTTTAGGTTCCGTTTCTTACACACTCTCTCAAACTCATCCACCAAGCCTTGCAGCTCCCCTTCGTCTTCACTCAACAACACAGTATCATCTGCAAACAATAGTACAGGGAGTTTCCAAACACTATCCTCTCTCACCAGGGCCACTCCAACATCCACTACCCTACCTTGTACCTCTTTTATTACCCCATCCATGTACAGATTGAACAACCATGGAGACATGACACATCCCTGTTTCAGACCAACTTTCAAAGAGAAAAATTCACTTAGTTCACCATCCACACGCACTGCAGCCTTCGCACCATCGTACATACTCTTCACAGCATTCAACAACTTCCCATCTACTCCATATATTCTTAACACTTTCCACAATCCTTGTCTGTCCACCCTGTCATATGCTTTCTCCAAATCCATGAAAGCCACATACAACTTCTTTCCCTTCTCTAGAAACTTTTCCACTAAAGATCTAAGAATGAATATCTGATCTACACAACCTCTTCCCTTCCTAAAGCCTCCCTGTTCTTCCCCAACTAATTTCTCTGTTTTTCTCTAACTCTGTCTATAAGTATCCTACCATACACTTTTCCTATTATGCTAAGAAGACAAATGCCCCTATGATTACCACACACTTCTTTTTCCCTTTTTCCTTTGAACAAGGGAATAATTATACCTGACTTCCAATCCTCCGGGACTCTACCTTCCTCCCAGGCCAATCTGCACATCTTCCACATCCATTCTACTACTATCTCTCCCCCATGCTTCAGCATTTCACCACACACTCCATCAATTCCAGGGGCTTTCCCCGATTTAACTTTCTTCATTGCTTCCACAACTTCTATCCTACTGATTTCTTCCTGTCTTCTCACCTCCCTCCTTCTCCCAGCCATTCCCCAGCCACTTATACTCGCATTACTTCCATCCTCTACATTCAACAATTCCTTAAAGTGTTCTCTCCATCTGCTCACTTTTTCTCCCTTCTCCACTAGTAATCTACCATTTTTATCTTTCACTCCCCTGCTAACTTCACTTCCACCCTGTCTTACTCTTTTCACTTCTCTCCAGAACATTTTCTTACAGTCCCTCCACTTTACACTCAAATTCCTTCCAAATTCCTCATCCACTCTCTTCTTACTCTCTCTTACTAATCTTTTCACCTCTCTCTTCCTTTCCACATATAACTCTCTCTTCCGCCTCTCAACTTCTTCCACGCCCCTATTTCTCACCCATTCATTGAATGCTTTCTTCTTTTGTGCCACAGCCTGTTTCACCTCTTCAGTCCACCACGCTGTTCCTTGCACCCCCCTCCGTCTTCTCTTCCTTCCACATACCACATCACATGCTGCACATATTTCTTCTGTAAATATCTTACACACACCTTCCACGTCTCCCATCTGCTCCAATTCATATTTGCCCAATCATTCCTCCACTTCTCTCTTATACTCTGCGTTTTTCTCATCCTCTTGTAACCTTTCCACTCTCCTTGCAACTACTCCTTCCTCTCGTCTTTCCCTTCTTCTATTCCTCCATCTCACTTGCATCCTAATTCTGGCCACCACCAAGTAGTGGTCAGAAAGTCCACTACCCCAACCTCTATACACTCTTGCATCCTTTACACATCTTCGCATCCTTTCATCCACACACACATAATCAATCATTGCCTTCCTTTCATTCAGTTCACCACCCACCCTTCTCATCACTCGCCATGTATACCTGTGGATCATTTTATGCCTGAAGAGGGTATTGGCTATCACCAACCCCCTCCCAGCACAAATGTCCACTAACGCACTCCCATTCTCATCTATCTCGGCAGGCACACCCCACTCACCAACTATTCCATCCACCTTCACATTACCAACTTTACCATTCATATCACCAATCAGAAACACTCTCTCATTCCTTCCAAACTTTTCCATGCACACTTCCACATTTGTCCAGAACTCTTCTCTCACTCTTCTAGCACGATCTTGCGTTGGCGCATACACACACACAATCGCCCACATTTGTATTCCAACTTTCAACTTTACCCACACAATCCTTGACCCAACTGATCCATACTCTCTTATGCTCTTCTTCCATCTTTTACTCACAACTATACACACTCCTTCCTTTGCCCTCTCATTCTCATCTACTCCTGCACATATACCCCATCCTTACTCCCATTCTCTCACACTTTCTCCTCTCCATCTTGTTTCAGTTATTCCACATACATCCACTTTCGCACCCTCAAGCACCTGGACAATCTCTCTCTCTTTCACCTCATCATTTGCTCCTCTTACATTCCATGTACTCATTACCAAGTCCTTTGTCCGGTCCTGGGTCGTCATCGTTTGGTCAGTCCTTGTCCGAGGCTTCTTGTTTGTTTTTTTAGTTAGTTGTTTTCCGGGGAGGGGCACTAACCCTCCGCCAACCCTTTTAGTCGCCTTTTACGACAAGCAGGGATACTGGGGGAGTATAAGTCGTGAGCGTTATAAGCAAGACGGATCATCGATACGAAATTACAGCTTCTGAGTGTGAGCAGATTATTGCTCTTTAACCCCCACACGCGGGTTTTTTTCCGACATTGCCGACTCCTCCCTATGGAGGATTTCCGTGATTTTGGAAAAAATACCCTTACTTCAAACCCTAATATCTGCTGAACTATAATAGGTAGAGAAAACAATAAATATATATAAGACTCACCAACTCTTCCCCTTTGAAATGAGAGTATCCCCAGGTCTCCAGGTTGTCCCATCAATGAGTAAGGATAAGTTGAAGATGACTGGTTTTTCGTGTTATGGCAGGCTGCTTCTGAGCACATGCCACTGGCAGTGACCTTGGACTCGTTAGCTGGCATTGGCAGCACAGGCAGGATCAGTGATTGTAACACTGCCTGGGCATCCTTTGAAGGAATTTGGAATTTTCCACTCAATCTTTGACTTTCCCTTACTCACTGTCATAAGGATGAGTCATCACCCTGTTCATGTGGCTCCCCATAGAGTTTTCCGCCCATTCCATAGTGCCACTGTGCCCTGTAGGTGTATGAAAAAAGAACAGCTCTTTGATTTTCTGTACTCAGTTCTTGTGTCAAATATAAAAATTTTCCTCTACTAAGACACTTATACTTGCACTTGACTTTGCGATTATGGGTAATTGCACTTTGAAAAGTAAATGCTGTGGCTGTTCCACACAGTATGGTTGAGTATGAGGTAATTACTTATACTAAAACTGTGGCTGATTAATACTACTCAGGGGCATCATGAAAATATTACCAGTGTTATACATAACTTACATTATTTGCACTTCACATCACAAATATACTTATGCTCACATATTCAGCATTATTTTCTGTGTAATGAGGGGAAAAAAATTAGTTATAGCCAACCAGGTAATTCTTTCTCGTCTGCTCTATCTCTCTATCTATTGCCAGACGCCTCAATCCCGTTTGGGGTGGCCACAAACAAATCGCCTCCAAGTCGCCCTGTCCCCCGCCATTTCACTGCCCTGCTCCCAACTCACACCCCCCTCTCTCATATACCTCTCCACCCCATCCCTCCATCTCATCCTCGGCCTCCCCCTCCCTCTTCCCCCCTCCACCTCACTCACATACACTCTCTTCGTCAGTCTCTCACCCTCCATCCTCTCCACATGGCCAAACCACCTCAGTGTGTTCCTCATAATGCTTCCTATCACATTCACATCCACACCACAACGCTCCTTTATATCCTTATTCGTCAGCCTGTCTCTCCACGTGACTCCACAGGCTTCTCTTAAATAACTAATTTCCACTGCTCTCACTCTTGACTTGTGTCCTTCCAACAATGTCCAAGCTTCACTTCCGTACGTTAGAGTTGGTATCACAATACTGTCATGTAGTAACTTTTTCACTTCCATGCTCACTTCCCTGTTTCTTATCACTGCTTTCAAAGAACCAGCAACCTTTCTTCCCTGCTGTACCCTTTCATGTAACAGGTAGGCTAGCTCAAGGTATTTCCAATCATTGTTTCACCAGTAACCATAAACAGCAACACTTATTGCATTGCACATGTAAAAGTTATTGTAAAACATTTATATCATAACACTTAACGTTATTGTAAAACATTTATATCATAACACTTACCAGAAATAAATTATAATATCTTACATTTCACAGGGTAGAGGATGTTGGAGTGGCCCTGGTGAGAGAGGATAGTGTTTGGAAACTCCCTGTACTGTTGTTTGCAGATGATACTGTGTTGTTGAGTGAAGACGAAGGGGAGCTGCAAGGCTTGGTGGATGAGTTTGAGAGAGTGTGTAAGAAACGGAACCTAAAGTGAATGTAGGGAAGAGTAAAGTGATGGTCTTTGAGAGAGGTGAAGTTAGTGAATGTACAGCGAGGTTAGATGGTGAGGAATTGGAAAATGTGAGTACATTTAAGTATTTGGGTAGTGTGATGAGTAAGGATGGAGGTTTGGAGGGTGAAGTGCTTGAAAGGGTACAGCAGGGAAGAAAGGTTGCTGGTTCTTTGAAAGCAGTGATAAGAAACAGGGAAGTGAGCATGGAAGTGAAAAAGTTACTACATGACAGTATTGTGATACCAACTCTAACGTACGGAAGTGAAGCTTGGACATTGTTGGAAGGACACAAATCAAGAGTGAGAGCAGTGGAAATGAGTTATTTAAGAGGAGCCTGTGGAGTCACGTGGAGAGACAGGCTGACGAATGAGGATATAAAGGAGCATTGTGGTGTGGATGTGGATGTGATAGGAAGCGTTATGAGGAACACACTGAGGTGGTTTGGCCATGTGGAGAGGATGGAGGGTGAAAGACTGACGAAGAGAGTGTATGTGAGTGAGGTGGAGGGGGGAAGAGGGAGGGGGAGGCCGAGGATGAGATGGAGGGATGGGGTGGAGAGGTATATGAGAGAGGGGGGTGTGAGTTGGGAGCAGGGCAGTGAAATGGCGGGGGACAGGGCGACTTGGAGGCGATTTGTTTGTGGCCACCCCAAACGGGATTGAGGCGTCTGGCAATAGATAGATAGATAGACATTTCACACACTATGTATAAAAAATTACACACTTGTGCATACCTGTTTATTCTTTACAATTTCCCACACACCTGCTCAGTACTCATGGTTAGAGTGATACTTGTTAAAACATTTAGGGCATAGGGGGGCCTTGCACTTAACACATTGGTAGGCTGTCTCTTTTTGTGCTGGGGGATGGCGTTTGGTATGTTGCAGATGTGGCACCACCTTAATGCCTGACGACCTGCAATTGTACGGCCAATCTCTATCAGCCTGTGCTGCCGGAAATGCTCAGCACAGCTTAGCCTGTCAGTTGTAGGTGTTGTCTGCGTCCCCTGCCTTGTACCTGGTATGTGAGCAGTTGAATACTCTTCAAGGAGTTCACATGCAAGCTCTCTCTCAAACTCTCATGGAGAGAGAGGTTTCACGACCTCCTTGAACAGTATGAAACTGTTCAGGATGGCGATATCAAGAAGATGTAAATACACTTTCTTGTACCACTGGCAGGACTTAAGAAGGCGGTCATCCTCACCAATCAGCATGTCCGACTTTTCAACATGCTGCATGTTGATGATATAATCGTTGACAGCATCTGGCTTCAACATGGGTTCCACGGTCCTGTAGTCTGTCTTTCCTGTTTCCTCAAACACACCCTTATGTACTGTTGACAACATGTTTACTCGTCTCTTGTCATGCCAGAGAAGGGCTAACATTTTGTCACATTTCTTGGTAAGAAGGGCACCTTGCTCAGTATTTGCTGGGAATACTTGTACAGGGAAAATGTTTCTGTTTGCCCGGACTGTTCCACAGGTTCCAGTACCGTGTTCAAGCAAATACTTGGTCAGTGCCGGGGCCGTGTAATAATTATTGGTGTACAGAATGTGTTGCTCGTTGAAATACCTTTCCATCAACACTTTCACAACTGATGCATAGAAATCATGAGGATCGTCACTAGGTATATCAACATCCGTAGCTGAATAAACTATCACATCAAGCACATATCCAGTTTTGCAGTCGCAAAGGGCAAAAAATTTTAGTCCAAAAGCGTTGATGCTTGGATGGCACATACTGAATAAATGCCAACCTGCCCCGGAATAACACCAGCGACTCGTCATTAACCTCTTTCTGAAGTGGACAGAAAACCCTGGAAAATGACTCCTTGAGCATTGTCAGAATGGGTCTAATTTTCCATAACCTGTCATTCGGTGCAGGCCCATAATTTCTGTTGGAATGCAGGCACCTCAGGATTGCCAGGAACCTGTCACGAGCCATATACTTACTGAAGACAGGTGTGCCCATGAGTTCACCAACCAATCAGTAATCATGGAGCACATGTTTTCTTACATGCGCCATCAGCATGGTAAGGGCTTGCCACACAAACAACTCCCTCACCTCCACAGGTATCCAGTCCCTCACACACTCATAGCCTGGTGGAAATTAGTTTCATCCGCCAGGTATTGCATAATTGCAGTGGTGAATGTAGCTCTGAAAATGTTGCTAATAGTCCAGGGCCTGGGGGGAAACTCATCCTCCTGAACAGTGACCCTTCCTCATGGAAAACAGGCACTGAGGGCTCAAATCCTGCTCCTTCCTCCCATACAAAGGTATCAACTCTGCTGACACCTGGTAAAATGGGCCATTTGCCATGGCCAGCACGTCTTTTCAGAGTGTGCGCACGCCCACGGGCAAGGGGTGAGGGGGAAGGAGAGGGAGAGGTGTGTCAGGTAGGGGAGTATGGGAGTGATGACTCACCTGATGCAGACCTTCCCTGGGGGGAGATGCTGCCTGCTGAGTCACACCACATGGGGCCCATACGGAAAATTCCACTCTTGAAGGCTGCGAGAGTGGTGGCGAGATGGCTCGTCGGCATTTATTTATCAGATGACCGCCAACTCCATGCTCACCTGCCTGATATGCTGGGTCATCAGCCTCCTTTTCTTCAGTGAGCTTATTGCTGTCGAACGCCCTGCCCTCCTTCTGCAGAAGTTTGAGAGCTATTTTAGGCATCTGCAAGCAGGAAGGGGTCGGAGGGTGAGAGAGTCCACTCTCCACATAGTAACTTCTTCTTTCTTAAGAAGAAGTACTCTCACTCAGAGTACGTGAGGACACTGTATCGTCCAAGGCACGACCAGTGGCACTGTCATTGAGCTCTTTCCCTGGTGGTAAGGGCAAGACTTTCACGGGGGTTAATGATGCAATTGGCCCCGCGCTTGGGGGGACAGAATCTGATGAAGAGGATGAGGAAGACATCACTCTACACTCTACCAGTGGCATGTACAGACAGAGCCGCGCATCAGTGGGGTACCTAGGGGACCTACCTACCGTATGGTTGTCATAGGAAATGGTCGCAGGTTCAAAGGGTGGCAGGAAGATGCTTGCGGCTATACACGTCAATGAGCGGTGCTCCGTGCCCCATATCGTAATGGCTGTACACATCAACCAGCATGTAAGGGTTAATTAACAACTATCCCGGCAAGTCAAGTATCCTGGCAGCTGAACTTCAAGAAAAGGGCAGTTAACAGATGGATAAGAGATATAGAGAGAGGCAGAACACAGAAAATCCTTCGTCGCACAACACAAGATCAAGACAGACAGATTACTGCCTGTGCTTGAGAACAACCCCCAAACTGCCAATGTTGCTATCAAAAAGCAGATTAATCTGCCGGTATTCGCTGTAGTGAAACTAGTACAATTGTTGGGGGAAAATTGGTCTTTTTTTTTCACATGATGAAATTCCAGCCTGTAATAAAGTATGTATAGTGGTAGGTGGTGGCGACCATCATCCACTCACTTGATGTAGTGCTGCCTACGTCTTCCTTAGCCTTTATCATTATTTTTCTGTGTCTGTCCTCCTCTCTTCCTATTTTTTCCACAAGGGCGTGGGAAGTAATTCCATCTTGTGCGGTGTGTGTGATAAATGGGTGCATAAGAGATGTAGTGGTATCAGAGGTAGACTGCGAGATAATGCTGATTTTATGTGTATGGCGTGTTGGGGTGAGCAGGTGGAGATTGTCAGCTGTGAAAGGATTGAACTTGCTGGTGAATCTCTTGAGTGTGTGGAAGAGTTTTGTTATTTGGGAGACATGTTGTGTGCTGGAGGTGGGGCTGGAGCTAGCTCTGTGGCTAGGGTGAGAAGTGGTTGGAAGAAGTTCAGGGAGCTCTTGCCTCTCCTGACATTGAAAGGACTCTCCCTATGTGCTAAGGGGTCTTTGTATGCAGCATGTGTTAGGAGTGTAATGCTGTATGGTAGTGAGACCTGGGCAGTGAGGGAGGAAGATATTCGCCGGCTCAGACGTACAGAAATGACAATGATTAGGTGGATGTGCAGTGCGTCCCTGCGTCCAAGGCCCGGAGGGGCTGGGTTTACGATGGAAGAGTTGAGAGGTAGGATGAGACTGGAGTGTATTGGTGTTGTGATGAGGAGAGGTAGATTGAGATGGTTTGGACATGTGGAGAGGATGGGGGATGATACTTGGGTGAGGAAGGTGAGAAGTGTTAATATTGGGGGTGGGGTTATGAAGGGTAGACCGAGAAAGACATGGGACGAGGTCATTAAGTGTGACGTCAGGGTTAAGGGACTGAACAGGGAGGCTGCAATGGATCGTGCAGCGTGGAGAGCCGTCATTAGGTGACCAAGGCCGACGCATGCAAGCATGTTGGACCCTTTAAAAACAAAAACGAAAACGAAAACTTTCCTGTCTCTTCTTATTGCTTTTCTTTCCTTTACGGGTGGCTTTACATTGAGTGACAAGCCAAATGGTTTCCTGTAAATCAGGAAACCATTTACAACGCTGGGTGATAACCATATAACCAAACCATACGTGCTCCCTACGTGTCAACAAGTGGGTTGGTGGAGGGTTAGTGCCCCTTTCCGTAAAATAAATAACTCAAAGTCAAACGGCCACCCCTTACGGGATTATGGCGTCTGGCAATAGATAGAGAGATAGATGGCAGTTTCATGAAAGAACCAAAGAGGGAGAGGGTGATAGTCAAAAGCAAGAGTGGGACATTGAAGAGAAATAAAGACAAATAGTATTGTACAGTAGTGAAAAAAAGGGGGGGGAGGGAATCGCGACAAAAGGCCAAGACACATCCACTCCCATGTGATAATGACTGACATAAGGCCTGGCATTCAGTGTTGCCAAAGGAAGGTTATAAAAATCCACTAGATTGGTCCAGGAAGTGGTAAAAATCCACCAGACTAAGGGAAATTATGGGAGAAAAAATGCTACATAGGTCTTTAAAAAAATGCCAGGTATACAGTAGAAATTCAAATTTTTCCCAGCAAGATTGCTTTTAAAACCTAGATATAGCAGGAAAATCACTACATTAGTAACACTGCTGGTGTGAGTCATGACAATGGGTGAAAACATGCCAGATGTCACATTTTATTTATATAATTATTATTGATCTAAAAAAAAAAAATGCTAAACTAATATTTTCACAAGATTAGTTTTTATTTGCACCATAAATAATGTTTGCATGGCAGGCAAAGAGTGCTTCTGTCTCCTTACTCCCAATCAAGTGAATGTTGCCAGACTCAGGGAGTTTCGTCTGAAACTCAAAGAAAGTGAGTCATCACTTAGGCTATTTGGCCGATCATACAGGGGAATAATTATATTTGACTTCCAGTCCTCTGGGACTATTCCATCCTCCCAGGCCAATCTGCACATCTTCCATATCCATTCTACTGCTATCTCTTCCCCATGCTTCAGCATTTCACTACACACTCCAACAATTCCTGGGACATTGCCCATTTTGACTTTCTTCATTGCTTCCACTACTTCCATCCTACTGATGTCTTTCTCCCTTCTCACCACCCTCCTTCTCCCAGACATTCCCCAGCCACTTATACTCACATTAGTTTCGTTCTCTATGTTTAACAGTTCCTTAAAATGTTCTCTCCATCTGCTCGCATTTTCTCCCTTCTCCACTGTCAATTTACCATTTTTATCTTTCACACTCCTACTGACTTATTTATTACCCAAGAAATCAATAATTGCCGTACAAGAGAGCCTTGACAATAGGGAGCAGGGCCTCTCCTCCTGAAAGTGGCAGCAAATCATGTATGTATATATGTATGGTATGTGAACAGTTGTGAGGTGGGCCAGGGCAGTTTCTTTGTGATGGGGCATGAACTTATGCCCCATATGCAGTAATGGGGCATGAACTTCTGCCCTACATGCAATATGTTTTTATCCACAAACTGACTACTGTACTGTAGTATAAAGTGCCTCTGTGTTGCAGTCAGATAATTCTGATGGTAGCAGATGACATGGCATGCAACCCCCGAAACCCTCGTCCAGCCACTGTCTTCAATAATGCTCATCAGCACATCAACGTTTATGGTGAAGATGTGGAAGTTGACTACAGGGGCTATGAGGTATGTTGGAGTAATAATTACTGTGTGTCTTCGATCATTTAGTAGATGTTTAAGAAACTGCTCTAACACTTTAAGGTCACCAGCAGATTTGCTGGGAAGGTCTACTATGTAGAGTTAATCAGTCTGCAAATATCAGTACAGTAAAACCTCAATATAACAGACTTCAGTAGACAGGAATTTGCCTTTATTGGAATCAAGGAGCAACTGGACTAAATTCCTATATATCAGAAAAAGTCCGATAAAGCCAGAAACAGTCCAGACTGCCTGACCACTTCAGCCATGTTCACCACAATAAGGTAGATTAAAGACATGTCTCTCGGTGTATAGTATGGTATTCTATCTATCTATCTATATTGCCAGACGCCTCAATCCCGTTTGGGGTGGCCACAAACAAATCGGCTCCACGTCACCCTGTCCCCCGCCATTTCACTGCCCTGCTCCCAACTCACACCCTCTTCTCTCATATACCTCTCCACCCCATCCCTCCATCTCATCCTCGGCCTCCCTGTCCCTCTTCCCCCCTCCACCTCACTCACATACACTCTGTTCGTCAGTACGGTATTATTATGCTGTATATATATATTACACCACATGATTATTGTAGTGAAGGTATAATACAGTACATGACTGCAGTGATAATGAAAACAATTTAAAAACTGTTGATGTGATCCGGACTAATGTCTGATATATAGGAAGAAGTCTGGGTTAGCAGGGGGAAGTCAAAATGTCGCTTTTATTGGAATTTCACTTTTTTCGGAATGGATTGGGCCCCAATTAGTCTGTTATAGTTAGGTCTTTCTGTAATTATTAGTCTAAATGACGCTCTGGTACTGTATAGCATGGATATAAAAAGCATACAGTGTGAGCTGTAATTGATACTGTTGAGGAATGTGCATTGATAGTGTAGATTGGGAAAAGAATTACTGAAAATTTTGAAAGAGGGACTAATCAAGCCTGACAGTCTAAAAGTATTGTATGTGCATGTAGAGAACATCCAGCACAAGACAGTTTGCTTCCCACTTCCGTGTTCCATTATAGAAATTCATGTTATGGAACAGAGCTTATGGGAAAAAAGGAATTTATGCCCGTCCCAACTTTCTCCAGAATCACCCTTGAAGAAACCACCCATGCCTGCTCTAACTACCCTAGGCTGTGGCCTTGAAAGTATCAGACAATGGTGAGCACATTTAAAAGCACACTGTGGCTCACCAAAAGTGTGAAGGTAGACTGGCTTGGTGTGAAGATGGAGGGAGGTGGTGCCAACTCTGGGTGAGGCACCTAGTATGCCCCAGCTTGGTTTTGTGGCCAAGCTGCTTCCTGGATGACATTACCCAGCTGCTCTGCCTCCAATAGAAATCCATCAGAGTCAGCTGCAGGCACCTCTGACACCACATTGTCATCATCATCACTAGCTGACTTTTGAGGTCAGGCCAGTAGTGGCTGCTGGACTGAGACAGGGTAGCAGGTGATAAGAATCAGTTTTTGATGGATCACCTTTTATATGTGCCAGTCTTTTTTTTTTAAATTTATATATATATATATATATAAAACAGAACAGAGAAAGGAAAAACAAATGAATAAAAAAATAATCCATACACCAGATTACTGGCATCCTCCATTCATAAACTATCTGTAACAATTGGACTTGAACAGCTGTAGGTTAAAGTTTGGGGGGAAACAACCCTGGGGAAGTGAGTTCCAGAGAGATGCAGTTCAAGGAATAAAAGAATTCTGATAGGCAGAAGTTCTGCAATATGGCTGTGTGACATTCCAGCTATGAGCGAACCAGATGCCCGTGTAGCACGAGGGAAGGCATGGAGAGTTGGCACAATGGACGTCTGAGCATTTGCCTTAAAAATGTACTGTATGTAAAATAATGCAAGGGAGGGAACATTCCTTCTTACTTGCAGGGGAGGTAGATTATTTACAATAGCAAGGTTATTAGTAATTCTAACAGCTTTGTTCTAAATTTTGTTTAGTTGTTTTAATGCAACCTCTCCACATCCACTCCACAAGGGTGAACAATATTCAAGCTGAGAGCACACATGGCTTATAAATTTTGCTAACTGCTCGTCAGTGAAGAAGTTATGGACTCTGTACAATAATCCAAGTTTCTTTGAAGTGGTTTTAGTAAGTGATCTGACATGAGAGGTCCAGCTGAGGGCATTGTTAAGTGAGACACCGAAAATTATACTTTTGGAGATGGGAATATTAGTAGCATTGAAGGTAATACTCAAATCTGGCAATATCGATCTATTAGTAAATTGTATATATAACGAGCAGTGTTATCTATATTGCAGTCTCTTCATTTCTTTCTTGCCAGTTACTTCTCATTAAATACCTCTTGTTCTTTAATCCTAAGCGCCGGATGTCGGTATGGACGAATGGTAAAAGGGTGGATGGAGACTTCCGGGTGTCAGTGGGAACTGCAAATGCAATCTCATTACAGTTTGAATGTCCTGCCATTTGATCTTGTTACCAAAGGGTAGGGAGAGATGCCTGCCACCTAACACAAGCCTACCTCAGTCTTCTGTGTGACTTAGCCAGGTGTAGAATGATGTTTTCTGAAACCTCCTCGTCCAATTCCGCTCCCACTCACGCGGACCCCTTGCCTCATCCACCCCTGCCAAGGATCTGCCCAAGGATGCTAGGAGAGGGCTCAGTGATAGTGCTATAGGGCATGCCTTGGACACCACTGTGTCTAGTTTATCTAATATTGGAGAAGTTATCACGTCGAGAACAAAGCCAAAGTCGGGGTCGCGCGAGACATCCTGCTTCAAGTCCCAAAAGTTACTCATCTTCTTCATGTCCATACACATCAATGCGACCATCTGCAGATCTGGGGATACTTTCTTTCACAAGAGGAGTTGGTGAGTAATATGGTCTTTAGTTTGTTTCCCTAACTGCTATGCCCTCTCAGATATGTAGCATTGAAGAAAGGCTATTTTGGGAAATATGCCCATAGGGGAAGGGTGACTGAGCTGAAATAAGCCTAGCACATAGGGGTTAAGGTTGCAGCAACAGATAGAAGACTGTTGAAAGCTCTCAAACTGCAGGACTCTTCATGGTCATTTGTATCTGGAGATGGGAGCTGTTCAATGTCATTGGTATTGTTCATTTCATTTTGTTTTGTATATAAATGCTTCAGCAAGCTTGCATGTGTTGGCCTTGGTTACCTACCCCCAACGTTCACACTTCTCACTTTGTGTACCCAGTTGTCATCCCCCGTCCTCTTCCCATGCCCAGACCATCTCAGTCTACCTTTCCTCATCACATTGCCTTTACATTCCAGTCCCATCCTTCCTCTTAACTCATCCATCATGAACTTAGCCCTCCCCTCTAGGTGTCACACATTCAAGGACATGCAGCACATCCATCAAATCATTGTCATTTCTGTACGTTTGAGCTTGCAGATATCCTTCCTTTACCACCCAGGTCTCACCACCATGCAGCATTACTCTTCAAACACATGCCACATACAAAGATATAGCACGGAGGGAGAGTCCTCTCAACATCAGGAGAGATAACAGCTCCCTGAACTTCTTTCAACCACTCCTCATTCAAGCCACAGAGCCCCACCTTCATCACATAACAAGTCTCCCAAGTAAGAAAACTCTTCCACACAGTCAAGAGACTCACCAGCAAGATCAGTCCTGTCACACCTGACAATCTCCACTTGCTCTCCCCAACACACGGCACACGTGAAATCAGCATTGTCTTGCAGTCTACCTCTAATACCACTACATCTCTTATGCACCCACTTATCACAAACACTGTGCAAGATGGAATTACTTCCCACAACTTTGTGGCAAACTGCACATGGCCATTCTTCCACTTCTTTGACAGTACCACCACCAACCCTAGATACAAACATCTTGGTTTTATCCACATTTACTCTCAAGCCCTTGTGCCCCATATCATCTCTCCTCTTCCTAAATCATTCCTCTGCCTTCCCTTCATTCTCAGCAATCAGCACCAAATTATCGGCATACAACATCTCCCGGGGGAGTCCATTTCTTAAGCCACATGAGAGGGCATCAAGCCTCACAGTAAACAGTGATGAGCCCAAGACTGATCCTGATGCACATCAACATTCATGGAAAACTCATCACTCAAATCTCCATTCACTCTCACCTGGGTGCTAACACCAACATACATTGTCTGTTGAAATTTTTTCCATCACTACATCTGGGATTGCTAGCCTGACCTCTGCCTCATTTGCCAACTCCTGAATCTTCACTTTTGTTACTAACTCCCCATCAGGTAGTGTCCATGCAGCTGTGAGCACATTCTCAGGAGTTAACTAGGGAGACTGGAACACTGTCTGCATGTGAGGAGTGCACTTGTGGATACCAGAGCTGCCATATGGGAGTAATTGTGGTGTCACTAACCTTGTCCCAGGCCTTTAATAGAGACTCAAGTGCTTTTCTTAGATAGTACTGTTTCCAGAAACATTTAACACTGATAAGATTTTCATCACTGCATTTGACACTCCCACATCTCCATCACTACAGACATCCCCAGTCTTTTGTGGGGGTCATGTTACATGGACACCCACAGGAAACAAATTTCTGTGAAAGCAATTTACTGACCTCCCTATAAGAGCAGCTGAGTCCCTGCTGGGCTGTAATTTTGCTGTAGAATGGCCTATGAACTCTTTGCAGTGCCTCACAGTGGTAGCAGATGCTGTAGTCTACCCATCTGAAGCATATATTGAACTTTACTGGTACTGTGGGATGGCCTACAAACCCTGTACAGTGTCACAAAACATCAACAGATGCCAGATTCTTCTCATTTAAAGTATATTTTGAGGCGGTTCATCAACACAGTACAGTAATCTAGTGTACTTAGGTAGAATAAGTAATGCATGAATGTAAAATACACAGGTGGATAGTTAAATGTACATGAGTACTCACATTTGCCTCCTGAGCTGTACACCCAGCATATGACTGTGGTGGCTGATGATGATGATGATGATGACTGCAGCGACATATATTATGATGATGATTAGCCGTGCACTTAATGACGATAGATGAGCGATGAGCTGTAACTGCATGGCATGATAAGCCTAAGTTACAGAACCTCACACTATCCTCATCAGCTCGTGAGGGGTGGGTCATCTCCATCCTCCTCTTTGTCACTAGGTGGAGGAGAAGGGATACAACCTGGGGTACCTGGAGTGTGGATGCCTGCAGGATTTGAGGCAGATTCTGACTGGACTAGGGTAGAAGGAATGGCAATGTTTCTGAGGCTTCAGTGGTTTTCTTGGCTCCACCGAAGAACATACTGTAGTGATTGGAAGCTGTTTCTGTTTCCTGTATGTCTTCCATGATTGTCCAGTATGGTTTATCCGCATCAACAAAGCATGTGCTGCTTTTAGAGCCTGAGCCATTCAAGGATCATCATCGTTGACAAAGTCCTTCATTGACTTAGTCATTCGAAATAACCCCTTGGCTCTCCAGGGTCATGGTCTTGATCTCACCCTTGCCTTCTTCATTCTCTTCTGCACCCTCTTCAGCTTCATCATCAGTAGCTTAAGTTGAGTGAACAATTTCCAGTAAGCTATCATTGGTCAGGTTCCCCTCATGGCTGTCATTGAGTCCCAGAACTTCATTCTCTAGCATGTCCATGGAACCTTGTTACAGACATCTTGTGTTGAGAGCCACTGTTTTCACCACTGCCGCTGTAGTGATGTCATCAAATGAAAAACCAGCAAAGTGATGTGCACATTCAGGTCACAGTAGCTTCCAACATGCATTCACAGTTTGAGACTTTATGGCACCCAGTGCTTCTTTTCCCACAGTCAAGCAATCCATTGATGTAAACCTCCCTCCAAAACCCCATCACTTCAAGGGTGCTATTGTCATCTAAGGCTGTGTGAAGAATCATTATTATCATGGTGTTGTTGATGTCGTTGCCTAACCTCTGTAAGCCTGACCGACAAGACGTGTTGACTGCAAACATAGAACTGAATTTGGTATATGGGTTTTAATGCATGAATCACACCCTGGTCCATTAGCTGGATGAGTGATATAGTATCCAGAGACAAAAACATCACCTCCACCTTCTTATGCATGAATGCCAGTGATTCTTGGTGTTCTGGTGCATTGTCTAGTGTGCAGGAAACATTCTGCACATTTTGCAGGCTAAATACATGCACTTTCATATGGTGATTGGATGGAAAGGGGAGGCTCAAAGGGTGCATCAGGAAAGGGGATGAAGTGGGAGGTGAGCTTGGAGCAGGTTGGCCAGGTAAGCTAGTGGAAAACAATCCTTACAGTGGAAAACTCACTGTTTCCATGTTTATCCAGAACATTACTTCAGGTTGAGGGGAGAGTGGTGTGGCTATGGGATAAGTAGTATGGGGAAGAGGTGGGAGATTGAACACAGGGTAGGCAGACTGGTTGGGCAAGTGGGAACAAAACCTTTCGAGAAATACATTGCCCTTATATGTGTGGGGAACTTGTTTGGCTATTGTGGGCACTTGCCAGACCCCACAAAAATCAGAGTAACTGTCTGGGAAAATCTGCAGGGTACTGTGTGAAAAAAACAGAGCTGGGAAAGTAAGCTCGTGAGAAACGTGAAAAAAAACAGAGCTGGGAAAGTGAGCTTGTGTGAATCATGGAAAGAAACAGAGCTGGGAAGGTGAGCTTGTGAGAAATGTGGCAAAAATCAGAGCTGGGAAAGTGAGCTCGTGAGAAACATGGAAAAAAACAGAGCTGGGAAAGTGAGCTGCTGATAAACATGGGACAAATGTAGATGAATGCAGTCATGAAGATATCTTGTTTAGTAACTTCCATCAGATTTAGCTTAACTTCAAAAATGGGTTTACTTGAAAAATTTTTGTCTGCATTTTGCTTTGCTGCATTGTAAATTCACTAAAAATATAACTTCAAAATTTTATCATCTTTATTAAGACCACCTCACAGATTCATGCTTCAAATTTTATAAATTGCCATTGATAGCCAGAATTAGTCCTACTGGTAAGTGTTCTTCCAAAAGTACTTGCTTCATAGATAAACTAATTAATCAGTCAGCTTATCCACGTATGAAGCACAGGGTTTTGTGTATTCATACAAATAACCAATGCTTTTCATAAATCAGGATTTTGCATGTGCTTCCAGACCCCTATATATTGTATTATTGTACTGTACTGTAGTATGAATGTCAGTGCACTTCACCTTGCAACTTCAAATGAGAAACCTTGCAATAGGTGGCTATTCTGTTGATGTATATTTGATATATATCACCAGTTACTTCCTGTGCATGTGAATTTTCGAAACTAACGAGATTATTAGATTTTGTTTCAGTTTGGCCATGTGGAGAGGATGGAGGGTGAAAGACTGACGATGAGTGTGTATGTGAGTGAGGTGGAGGGGGGAAGAGGGAGGGGGAGGCCGAGGATGAGATGGAGGGATGGGGTGGAGAGGTATATGAGAGAGGGGGGTGTGAGTTGGGAGCAGGGCAGTGAAATGGTGGGGGACAGGGCGAATTGGAGGTGATTTGTTTGTGGCCACCCCAAACGGGATTGATGCGTCTGGCAATAGATAGATAGATAGTTTCAGTTTAATACTGCTTCTTGAACACCATGTAGCCAGCATCATCAATCAGCCTGTTTATAACCAGGCAGTTGACTACAGACATGAGCATAACTTTCCTTCTGTTTATGTCATCCTTTTTTATTATAATTTGTGTTCTTAAAGTCTGTTAATGAATTATGAAACTAGGACAGAATGTGCCATCTCTTGGAATCTCCCACAAATTTTTTTAGTCGGATTTTACTGCAATTTTTCTTTATCACATCTGTGCACCAGGTAGGATTGTCAGTGTATTTTTGTACAATAGCTATTATTATTATTATTTTATGGATAGTCTCAAAATTACATTAGTATTATAAAATGATTTACTACTCCATTTTTGATAAAATGAGCAAAAAAATGAATATCTTGTTATACAGTACATTCTTAGTTTAATATGCAGCAGTACCTTATTGTTTTGAATCCTTGTTTTGTGTTGATTGTGATTTTTATCTATTTTTTTACAATTATTATGATTGGCTGAGATACAGAACTCTCTGGAGGTCGTTTTCATTGGTGGAAAGGCGAAATCATTTACTGTACCAGAGAATATCAACCTTTCATCTGCCATGTGAATGTGAGCCTTATGTGGAGATGTTGATAATGACATGAAAAAGAGTAAATTTTCAAACTGCATTTGGTTGGCATCTGACATCATGAATACGTAAATAAGGAAGATGTGCATTTTTTACAGATAACTATACATATGCCACTGGAAGCAACAGAAGCACCTGGTCAGGCTGGTGAACCCATTGCCAGGGTTATTTAGATAATGGTCTGCCAGCCTAGGCATTCAAATGGCAGCCCTGGTAAAGACCTGAGTTTAACAATGCCATGAAAGTGAATGCCAGGCAAAGGGTAATGCCTGTCCTGGGAGAAAGTTTTAAAAATATGGCATTAAGTGCCTTAGCAACATCATGGATATTAGCTGGCACAGCCATGTGCATAATGAACAATTGTTCTATGAGACTTGAGTCAGGGCTTACTATCATCATCATCATCATCATCATCCGGACCTCCTTTCCTACCCAAGGGCAGGGTGGGGAGTAGCAAGGCTTACTGCCTGCATAATAATTGAACACCAACTCTGGCTATATGAGCACACTGCACATCTCCCTGTAGTTGATCCTTCTCTTAGGGTTGTATCTGATAGAGAAAACCTCAAGTTGAGGAGGTCAAAGGGAAAGCCACAAAAATCGTGACTGGAGTAAGTTGACCGTTCATGTTAGCCCAAAATTTCCCTGTCCCCCCCATGGACCTCTGAAAATTTTTTGTCCCTCCAGACCATAGCTGACATTCATTATAATACACATACAACCTCTAAAACAGCACTGGGTGATGAAAGAAAAAAAAAATCTTGAGTGTACAAAGTGGTAAGTAAATGGTGATCACTTACCATGACAGGAAACAGAGATGTTTGGGTGTAAGGACTTATCTAACCTAGAGTTAAGTGAAAAACTATTTTGACAGCATCAAGTAACAAAAAACTTAGTAAGAAGTACATTTTGAGTGATAGCGGTGAGGTGAGAGAGACGAGGGGCAGACAGCAAGTGATTTGTGTGGGTGGGGTGGGGTGGATAGCTGATTGGGTGTAAACAGGCCATTTCATGTTCCATATTTTTATCCAAGTTGATTTTTATCATTTGTTAGAAAAAAAAAAAAGTTGAAAGAAGAAAAAGTACATAGTGGTGGTGATGAAGTGAGAGAGATGAGAGGCAGGTGGTGAGCGATATGTGAGAGTGTTTGTAAGTGTGTGTGCATAACCAGGTGATTGAGTGTAAACAGATCTTTTCATGTCTCATAACACTGGTTTACAAAAAAAAAAAAAAAAAAAATAAAAAAAAAATAAAAAAATAAATCTGAGGCAAGCATGTGAATGGGTGTTTTTGACTAATTTTGATATGCTTAATTCAGATTTCTAAACAGTTTTGCTCTATCACCTCTAGTTTTTTTGCCTTCACATATCCCTTTTTTTATTATAATGCATATATTTATTATATAATGAGTTTATTTCATATATTAAAATGACATATTACAGAACGAAACAAAACAGACACAGGACACTGACAGAACTAAATATTACCATTACTTGGATATAAGCATATATACACACCATGGTACTACAGACAGTCAGAAGTGATTTTTTTGGACAATCTGGTGTACTTTGCCTCCGAGATGGCGCAGGAGCCTCCAGCAGAAGTCCCCCATCATGCTGGGGTTCCACTTGCTTTGGTAGTTGCTCTCCATCTTAGTTATATCTTGGTGGAACCTTTCCCCATGTTCGTCACTTACTGCTCCGAGGTTCAGGGGGAAGAAGTTGAGGTGGGAGTGGAGAAAGTGAATCTTGAGAGACATTCGGCACCCCATATCCTGATAAGCCTGCAACAACTTCTCGACACGCTCTTGGTAATCTAGTGCCTGTGTGTTACCAAGGAAGCCATGGCAGACTACTTTAAATGCTTCCCATGCTCTCAGTTCCTTCAAGGTGAGCTTCCCCTCAAATACCTCATCCTTCAGCACCTCCCGGATGTGAGGTCTGATGAAGATGCCCTCCTTGAGCCCAGCAGAACTGAGAGCTGGGAACAGAGTGTACAGGCGTTGGAAGGCAGCGCCATCCTTGTCCATGGCCTTCACGAAGTTCTTCATAAGGCCAAGCTTGATATGAAGAGGGGGAAGAAGCATCTTGTTCATGTCCACCAGAGGATTTTCTTGGGCACTGTGTTTCCCAGGCACGAAAGTGCTCCTAGACCCCCAGTCCTTCTGTGTGTAGTGCTTGACATGTTTGAGCTTGTTGTGGCGTGTGTTTTAAACCAAGTTCCAAGAAAATAGGACGGTAAATGGATTTTTGGCGAATATTTTGGGTCCAGGCCTATATGTATACATGTACATACATGTATATCTCAAAAACTAGAGGTGATGAGTGAAAATGGATTTCGAATCTGAAATCAGCACCCCAAAATTAGGTTAGAAAACCTAATTTTATGCTTGCCTCAAATTTCTTGTAAACCAGTGTAATTTTAGCGGTGTTGAATTATGACCAGTTGTTTTAGCAGAATCCTAAAAAAAGATAATGTTTTGCTTGTTCTAGGTGGGATGAGCATGCATTTACGAGGTCTGATACCAGTACTGTAGTTACTTTGTTTTATTTATTTATTTATTTTATTTTATTTATTTATTTACCCTATTCCCCCTCCTCCCATGGTTACTGGGCTTGGTCAGGGTTCATCTTCCTGCTCATAATGTGTTTAATGCAAATTGGATCTGTGTAAAGTGAGGGTCTGCTGTACAGTACTTGGTGTTCATTTTCTTAGCCTAAATTGCCGATCATGAACATTTTCTTTCAGGTTACTGTTGAAAACTTTGTTCGTCTACTGACTGGTCGGTTAGCACCCAGCACACCACGGTCCAAGAGGCTGCTCACAGATGATGGGTCAAATATTCTCATTTATATGACTGGGCATGGTGGTGATGGCTTTCTCAAGTTCCAGGACTCAGAAGAGATCACAAATGTTGAGCTGGCAGATGCCTTTGAGCAGATGTGGCAGAAAAAGAGGTAACTTTCTAACATTAGCATTATTCCCCATAGCTATATCATATATGGCATTCCTTAGACCCTGATATATATACAGTACTAAAATACTAAATAGTTTAAGTTTCAGTCAGTCTGATGCAGTTTTGTGCCTTACACTCCTCATTTTGTGGGGCTGAGATGGCCACCCTGTATAGGGGACTTGTGTTAGAGCTTAGATCATTATTCAGTGGTTTCATTTTGCGGGGCTTATATGGTCACCCTGTTTAGAGGAGATTTAATAATTTTTCAGTGGTCTCTGTGGTAGCGTATTATCTTATTATATGGCCATGGGTAGCATGGTAAGGGAAATTGGCCTATTTCATGAGTGATGTGGTCTGATCATGGTTAGCACTGATCAAACTGAGTACAGTATTACATCACTCTAAGTAGATATGGTTGGCTCCATTGTGTGTGTGTGTGTGTGTATTTACCTATTTGTATTTACCTATTTGTAGTATACAGGAATTGAGCAATGCTCGTGTTGTCCTGTCTCCATATCCACATTTATCAAGTCTACCTTTACACACATGAATGTTTTTCTC
Organism: Coenobita brevimanus; assembly: GCF_032717465.1. Lineage (NCBI taxonomy): Eukaryota > Metazoa > Arthropoda > Malacostraca > Decapoda > Coenobitidae > Coenobita > Coenobita brevimanus. The sequence goes on from NC_137056.1 coordinate 36,851,937, forward strand.
ATGCACCACCTCTTTGTCTGAGTCGTTCTAAATATTTAAGAATATACCTAATTGTGATATACACGGAATGTACTATGCTCGTGGGTTTCCGTCGCTGTTTCTCAATAAGTCGAATTTAACTTTAAACTCGTTTAAGTTTTTAGACTGGACGATCTCTTTGTCCAGGCTATTCCATAAGTCTATACTTCTGTAAGGAAAGCTATATTTCTTGATATCCTTCAAGCAGCTTGACTTTTTCAATTTCATTCCATGTCCTCTTGTTGCTCTCTTATCCCATACAAACAGATCTTCTTTGTCAATTTTATCTACTCCCACCATGGTCCTGAACACCGCAATCATGTCTCCCCTCTTTCTCCTTTCCTCTAACGAAGGCAAATCCAGTTTTTCCAGCCTCTCTCTGTATGACAGGTCTGTCAGACTGGGGACCATCTTGGTTGCTGTTCTTTGTATTCTCTCAATCTTGTTTATATCTTTCTTTTTGTGTGGGCACCACACTACCGCTGCATATTCTAACCTGGGGCGGATCATGGCCACTATCAATTTTTTCATCATTTCCTCATCCATATAATGAAATGCTACTCTTATGTTAGTCAAGAGCTTATAAGTCTCTCCAACTATCTTGTTAATGTGCTTTTCTGGTGACAAACTATCTTGGACCAGCACTCCCAAATCTTTCTCTTCTCTCCTTTTTGTGATTAATTCATTACCCAAAAATAATTCAGTGATGGTCTCCTGGTACTTTTACCCATTTCCAATATTTTACATTTCTTTACATTAAATTTCATTTCCCACGTCCGGCTCCAATTGTGTATCCTATCCAAATCCTCCTGCAGTATTTTACAATCCTCCTCAACCTCTATCTTCCTCAAGATCTTTACATCATCAGCAAACAGACTCGCATAACTGTTCACTCCATCTACCATATCATTTACGTAAATCAGGAACATTACTGGCGCCAACACTGAACCTTGAGGGACTCCACTTGTTACTTCCCTCCATCCAGACATCTTTTCCTTTATTACTGTCCTCATTTGTCTGTCTCTCAAAAAGTCTCTCATCCATTCCAGAAGTTTCCCCTTTAGTCCTCCTATATATTCTAGTTTCCACATTAGTCTCTTATGAGGTACCTTGTCAAAGGCCTTCTCTAAGTCTAAGTACACACAGTCCACCCAACCATCTCTCTCCTGTACCACATCAATCGCTCTTGAGTAAGAGCTCAACAAATTTGAAACACATGACCTTCCACTTCTGAATCCAAACTGACATTCAGCCAAAATATTCATCTCTTCCAGATATTTTATCCATCTGTCTCTCAGGATTCTCTCACACAATTTTGCGACCATGCTGGTTAGAGACACTGGTCTATAATTCAGGGGTTCTTCCCTATTTCCTCCCTTGTAAATTGGTACCACATTTGCCCTCTTCCATTCTTTTGGCACTTTCCCCTCTTCCAGTGAGCATACAATTAAGCTGTGAATTTTATCCGCCAGTTGTTCTCTGCATTCCTTCAGTACCCAATTAGAAATTCCATCAGGTCCTGGGGCTTTCCTTACATCTTGAGTTTCCAGTAATTTATACACTTCCTGCACCTCCACTTTTATATCTTTCATCACTGGAACATTTCTAATCACTCCCTCCCCTTCCACAAGCTCCTTTTCTTTAGTGAAAACTGACTGGAAACGTTTGTTCATTATTTCTGCTTGCATTGCCACATCCTTAAAGACCTCTCCATCTACTTTCAGCTTGGTGATTCCTTCCTTTTGTTTCAGTTTGCCATTAACAAATCTATAAAACAGTTTGGGTTCATCCTTGCATTTGTCAATTATACCTTTTTCAAAATTCCTTTCTTCTTCCCTACGTATTCTTGTGTATTCGTTTCTTGTTCTTTTATATTCTTCCTTTGTTCTGTCGTTACCTCTCTTTCTCCAATTGTTCCACGCCTTATCTCTCTTTTTTTGGCTATCATACACCTTCTATTAAACCACTCCTTTTTCCTGTTTTCTTTCCCTCTTACTCTTGGTACAAATTTTTCCACTCCCAAATTATAGAGGTCTAGAAAGATATCCCACTTCCTCTGTATCTCTCTTGTTTCTCTGAATTTTCTCCAATCCGCATTTTCAAAAAGTTTCTCAATCCTGTAAAATTTGCTTTGCCAAAGTTGTATCTTCCCTGTCTATGAAGCTCGTCTCTTGGCTCAACGTTTCCTATTAACATCTGGAACTCAGTGACCACGTGATCACTTTTTCCCAAAGGACAGAGATATTCCAATGATTCTATTACATCGGGTTCTTTGGTGAACAGTAAATCTAACCTTGCTGGTGTGTCCTCACCTCGAAACCGTGTCTCTTCTTTGACCCACTGCGTCATCACATTATTCATTATTATATTTAATAACATAGTACCCCACGAATCCTCGCCGCCTCCCGAGTACCATTCCTCCCAGTTCACCTCTTTACAATTAAAGTCACCCACCAAAATTATATTATTGCTTTTCTCAATTATTTTTTGCAAGTAGCTAGCCATATCTGACAACATCTCATGGTATTCGTCATCCTTCCATGCTCTCGTCTTTGGGGGAACATACACTACCGCCATATCTCTCTTAACATTCTCTCCAGTTTCTAATTTCATATATATCACTTCAGCCCTGCCTTCTCCCATTTCCACAGTATCTACATTTATGTTGTTCTTCACTGCTATCATCACTCCTCCTCCCTTTTTTCTTTTCTGTCTTTTCTCCACAGTTTGTATTTACCATCTCCCAAATGAACATCAATATCTTCTCTTAATTTGGTCTCTACAAAGCACATGACATCAGGTTCATGCTCTCTCAAGAAATCATTAATTTCGATCCTTGTCGATATGAAACCATCAACATTAGTATATATCACCTTCAAATTATTTTTGACATTATTAATACCCTCTTCTCTCCTACTCTCTGTCCGTACCACTTCCTCAACTTCTGATCTTTCACAACCATCCCCCTAGTTTCCTTCACTTCTATTTCCTTAAATACCATTTCCTTACTTTCATATCCAATACTCTCCAAAAAAAGTATTACGTTCTTCCTCTGTCCTCTTATCATTTTTTTCCTTTACTTCTTCCTTTAATGATTTTAAAACTTCTCTTTCTTCTTCATTCAGATCTTTTCTTATTATAATATTTTCCATCCCCGCCTCTTTGCTTAATTTCCAGGTCACTTTAAGTATCTCATTTATTACACTTTCTGATGTAAACTTGACTCTCATTGGTCTTGTTTCCCCTTTCTTATAAGGCCCTATCCTCCTTACTTCCTCAATTTCTTTTACCCACTTGTCTCCTTCGGGGTCAGTCTTGCCTAATATTCCTCTCACCATGTTCGTGTCTCTCTCTAGTCTTGCGAACCTAACCTTTTCTTCCTCTTCCCTGTTTCCAAATACTACCACACATCTGTTCCTTTCTACAGTTTCTCTCACTATTTTCTCTTTTTTCTTCAGTATTTTCACTACATTTTCTTCCATTTCTTTCTTGTTCATTTCCCTTTCTTCCTGGATGATCTCTCTTAAGCTGACCACCTCTTTCTGTTCTTCTTCTACGTGTGCCCACTTTGCCTTGTGTTCTTCTAGTACATTACTCACCTTCTCCGTTTTATTAGTACTCTCTTCAAGTTTCCTCCTCAGTTCAACATTTTCCCTCTTCAAATTCTTAATCTCTTCATTGGCTGTTTCGTTGGACTGGATTAGACTCTGTATGGTGGTTTCCGTATTTCCTGACACATCCTTTATCACTAGATTCTCTACTTTTTTTTCGAGTTCACTAATCCTCATAATTAATGTTTTCACCAGGTCCATGACATTAGTATTAGCATCAAATCCTTGAAATTCCATTCCCTCATTGTTTACATTTTCGGCCATCTTTAACGTACTGGTAAAGTACCTAAACAGCTGTTACCGAATAAGCCACAAACATTCATGTATACTATTGCCAACAAATCTTTACATTTTTGGTAGTCTACCAACTTTCATTATTTTAAATTTAAAGAAAGACCCTAGGAGACAGGACAGACAAAATTCCTGGAACTACTCAAGGTCAGGAGCGATGCCTGGGACGACCTCTCTCTCCGGCAGTTCGTGTGTGTGTGTGTGTGTGTGTGTGTGTGTGTGTACACAGCATATTGTTATAACATTTTATGACATTGTGTGTTGGCAAGGTGTTTAGGGTTAGTGGAGGTACACAAGAAAAAAAGGTGATCTTGACTACGATTCCAGAAGCATCTAGACTTTTGTTATTGTTTCCTTTTAGTCGTATTGCATCAGCTGATCAGGTCAGGTGCAGGTAAGGGGATGGGTCTATAATGATGTGGCAGGGATAAACCTGCTCTGCTGTCGGGCCCTGCTGCGTATGTCACTGATTGCACTGCGCAGTTGACCCTCATGCGGTGTGGTGCAGTGAGGATCTGTCCCTTCTTCCCTTTGGGGCTAAGTTGCAAATGAATGTGTTTGAGTGGATGAGTAAATTGGGAGTGTGTCATCCTGTCTCGGCTACCTCCCTTTCCCTGGGGGAAGCAGCTTAGGTATATAGATAGATAGATAGATTTTGGTACTTTGGTGGTATCAGTTACCTGTGTTTTGAACACGCCACAGTACTAATCAGCATGAAAACATAAGGAATATGTGAACAGTTTCCTTTGTCTTAACATGAAAATTAGAGTACTGTAATAGCTTTTATTAAGTTTACAACATTATATATACAGTACTTATATTTGTTTTATTTTATTTGTTAAAATTTTATTATTATTTTTTTAAAATCAGGGCTCCATCATGCTTACATGCATTGGCTATGGTCACCCAATGGTGGCTAACCATGCTGCTCAGTCTCTAGCTGCCTCTTTGTTCAGTCCGTCTTCACTGAGGCCAAATTGTGTGACCTTGTCCCAGCTCTTTCTGGTTAGTCTCTCACAGTTACACCTTTTGCTCTCTACACCCAGTTATCATCCTCCATCCTCTCTACATGCCCACACCATTTCACTTTACCCCTTCTCGCCACAACACCAGTTCAGTCAGATCCCATCCATCGTAGCTCTTCATTCGCAGTCCTAACCCCCCAGGCCTGTCATTCAAGGATGCACTACACATCCATCTAATCATTATCATCTCTGTATGAGTGACCCTATGTATATCCACCTCCTCTCTTGCCCAGGTCTCGCTACCCTATTGTCACGAATCAATTTGCGACATTTCCCTTTTGTGAGAAGCCACGAACTATTAGTGGAAAACTCACTGCGTATCGCTCAGTTAACCGTTTCTCCCTCCATTTCGGGGTACACTTTTCAAAACATTCGTCACTGTTTTCAAAAGTGACCGATTTAATGCGCGTCACTAAGTGCTGTACTGAGCGATACTATTGTTTTCTTTATTGTTCGCCCCTGCTTGCACTTGACCGTTAAAAATGCGGCCTACTGCTTCCCCTTTTGTTCCCACGACTTACTCAGTCGAGTGTTTGTTTTGACGGAGGAAGGTCCTGTGCTCCAAGAAGTGTGAGAGGTCGCTAGCACCCAAGCTCCACTGAGACAGTTAATCCAGTCCTCCCACTCCCGGGTGATACACAGCATTCATCGACCGGTATTTCCTTTTTGTAATCCTAGTTTAAGAGTTTAGTTAAGGTGTTTTTTTTCTAGGCATAAGTATATAGCTTTTGTGTGAGTGAGTGAGTGCGTCTCATTTATTTGATTTGAAATGTAACGTTAAATTTATTCTTGTAATTAATAAATTTAACAGTTCTTTTCCTTGAGCTTAATGTAAAGTAAACTCTTGTTTCATTTCTCCGTAATTAAGCTTATATCCCACATAGCTCCTAGCTGGCATAAATGTTTGCTTTCATAACTGGTACTTAGACCAGTCTTGTTGTATTAACCTAAAATCCGTTGTGCCAGGAGTTAATGCATCAGCAAGGACCTGATATTATTATTAGTATTAGTTATTTATTGTCAGGGGTGAAGTAACTTTCTCCAGAGGCTAACAGTACTAATTCAGCAATTGTGAGTAATTAGTCTCTGCTGTGTACTGTTGAGAAAGTTTGTAGATTCTCGTTCTGAGAGAATCGTGCGAAGCAGGCCAGCGTAAAGTAATCGTTGTTTGATTTAGTAAGACAATCATTGTCCCTGCTCTTCAATATTATTGAATATTATTATCAATTGAATAATATTTAAGCATTTATTTTAAAATTACCGTGATATTATAAAAACCCCGTGACAATTGGCGACCTCATTCCAGGATATTAACTCCTAGCTCTAAAGCTATTCACGAGATAGTGCTCACTCATTCATATTTAGGTATTTATTATTAAAGTTTATAGGCACAAGTTTACTGGTGGTTACCGTTGATTTAGCAAGTGAATTTTTGCTTTATTAATCAATAGAGTACTTAACTCTAGTTTATTCTTGGTAACGCCACACGATTTTATTCGCTTCTGGGAAGTCAGCGTACCCATTGTGTTTATTATTGAGTCTTCCCAGTCATTTACATTTTTGATTTATTCTTTGCCAGTTAACTGGATAAGACTGGTCACCACTAGCTTGTGTCTGTACTCTTTACTTGTGTTTATTGGTATTCGTCGCTAAGCAGTCAGTACTCAGTTTCGGTTACTTAGTAAATTGAGCTAGCATCATGGCAGCCAGTGCTTATGTACAGGAAGCCAAAGATATTGGTCTCACAGACCCAGAGAAAATACAGAGTTACGTTCTCTCACGGTTCAATTACGAGCAAGAACGTGAGAAAGATGCTCGTGAAGAGCGTAGGATTCAGCGCGAATATGAGCGAGAACAGCGTGCATATGAACAAGAGCAGCGTGAGAAAGAGCGCGAATACGAGCGGGAACAACGGGAATACGAGCGAGAACAGCGTGAGGAACGAGACAAAGAACGAGAACATGAACTTGAAGTGCTGAAGCTCAAGCGAGATTCCTTGGCTTCAGACATGTCTGGTGCAGTTGGTCCAAGCTCCACGAGCGTTCTCCCTGCACATGTCCTGGCGACCCCACGCATCAAGCTTCCTTCATACAAGGAAAGCGAGCGAATTGAGCCGTACATAGCTCGTTTTGAGGACATGGCAGACATGTATCAACTGGATGAGGCAGCTAAGCGGCTTCAGTTTCTTAGCCTATTTGAGGGCCCTGCCCTCGATATTCTCCACAGAATTCGTGGAGACAATCTCACATATGAGATGATGAAAGCTGCACTCATTAAGGCGTATGGTCTCACAGTAGACGACGCCAAAGTTCAGTTCATGCGAGCTCGTCTCCAAGACAAGGAGACAGCTGTTCAGTTCCTTGATCGTCTCACAGCTTACTTAAATGAGGGGATGGAGAAAGATGAAACTCCTTCCACGCGTGAGGGGAAAATTGACCTTATGCTGCGTACACAGCTAGAGAGGTCGTGGCCTGCTGAGCTCATAGCACAGCTTAAGATCTGCCAGGTGAAAGATGCCAGCCAAATGGCAGAGAAGGCTGACGCATTCTTTACTGCATACGGGTATCAAGCTCGTAAGCAAAACACCTGGAGCAGAAAAGATACTGCCAAGTCTGGGAAGCCGTCTCAGACTGAATCCCAGCACCAAGGCCGTTCTCAGAGTAATGGCCAAGGTCCAAAACCGCAGTGGAAGGACCAGGGGCAAAATACTCAGAAACCTGAGTGGAAGAGGTACAACAAGTACCCTAACCAGCAGCAGTATCAGCCACGCAACCGACCGTCGGGACAAACTTTTTCACCACCAGCTCAAAAGAGGCAGGAAGCGAATGCAGCCTTCATTCCTCAGCAGCAGCCTGGTGGTCACGTCCCTACCAGTGTGGGTACTTCCCCACAGTTCACTAGTCCCACAGTGACAGTGAACCCCCCTCCACAGATGGCCAGTGTTCCATCTTCCCAATATAACCCACAAGGCACAATGTTCGCCGCATCAATTCAGCAGCCTCATGAGTGGCTTGCTGCTTCCTCCACAGGCCCTCCCACAGGTGACAGTACCTTCCTTGTTCAGCCAGGGTTTGTGGGAGGCATTCCTGTGAAGGTCCTGAGAGACAATGGTTCCTCAGGTTGCTCTGTTAAGCAGAGTTTAGTTCAGCCTGAGCAGTATACAGGTCGACAGATCCATGCAAGCCTTATTGATGGATCAGTGAGATTGTTCCCTGAGGCATGTATCCAGGTGGCATCTCCATTTTATACTGGTATGACACTTGCAGTTGTCATGCCAGAACCTTTATTTGAACTCATCATTGGAAATATTAATGGAGTCAAGGATAGTTGCTCCGATGACGCTACTCAGACTTCGGCTGCTGCGGTAACACGAGCCATGACTGAGGCTCCAGACTGTGTCACCCCAGTGATCATTGAATCGCCGCAAGATCTGATGTGTAGTCAACTTGTTGTACAAGAACAACGTTCTGACCCGACACTTGCTACTGTGCGGAACAAACAAAAGGGTCGAGTGATAAAGTATTCACGGGGAGGTCGAGCCAAGTTCCTTCGTAAACAAGGACGGCTCTACCGTGAGTCACGAACACCCGAGGGCGAGGTTCGACTGCAGTTTGTCGTTCCTGCCAAGTACCGCCTAGCAGTGTTACAATGGGGTCATTGTTCAGCCTCAGGAGGTCACATGGGCAAAAGGAAGACCCAGGGCCGTATCCGAGCTGACTTTTTCTGGCCAGGGATGGGACGGGACATAGATAGTTTTGTCCGTTCCTGCAGTGTGTGCCAAAGTATCACCACTAATCAGGGACATGCCCTTCCTGTGCCATTTGTAACCACACCCGTAATCTCTGAGACAGTTGAGAGACAGGGTAGTGGTGAAGTGGGTGCAGACCTGACGTCTCGCCCCTTGGCCCCACAGGACACATTATGTCCAGGGCCTGTACATACATATTATGTACCGTAAGTTATGGGGGAAGTTGAGAGGCAACTTGAGGCTATGGAAGACCCAAGTTTGCACTAGGATTCTCAGCTCCCCGATACTAATATAAGTACTGTAGGTTAAGGGGGAAGTGAGAACCCTGCAGAGGCGACTTGAGGCTATGGAAGACCCAAGTTTGCACAAGGATTCTCAGCTCCCCGATATTAATATAAGTACTGTAGGTTAAGGGGGAAGTTCGAGAGAGAACTCCGCAGTGGCGACTTGAGGCTATGGAAGACCCAAGTTTGCACAAGGATTCTCAGCTTCCCGGTACTAATATAAGTATTGTATTGTAGGTTAAGGGGGAAGTGAGAACTCTGCAGAGGCGACTTGAGGCTATGGAAGACCCAAGTTTGCAAGGATTCTCAGCTCTCCGATACTAATATAAGTACTGTAGGTTAAGGCACAGGTTGAGGACCCGTGTGCGGTTCGAGGCTATGGAAGACCCGAGGTTGCACAGGGATTCTCAACTTGCTGACTTAATCGTGTGCTATAATTAATGGCGACCTCGAATGTACGAAGCTTAGGCTGTCACTCGTATTTTTCAGCCAGAGCGTACTTTTCGTAACATGTACTGATTGCTAGGCAGAGAGTAATTGTAACATAATAAGAATTTTGTCTCACTGACACTTTTGATGCTCCACCTTAATTGGTTTTGCAGGTTCAGCAATGGGTGTAGCAGTTTTGCTGTGCAGGCCAGCTGATCGTCTGCCGCACGCTGCCGCCTCTTCTCCCCTGCCTTCGTCGTCGCCATATTATTATTTACTGTGTCATTTTACACGTAGGTACAGTTACACTACAACTGTCACACCTACACCGTGTATTACATACACCACGCTACACAACAATTAGTTGTCAGTGTAAATGTAGTGAATTTTCGCTCAGTTTGACATGAGTACAGGATTTTCACCGTCGTCACGGAGTTTTTCCCTCAAGCTTGCTTCTATTAACGTAAATATGAGTTTTTTTCGCTCACTGGCGACTGCGACTTTCTCCTGTAGCAGGATAGCACACACACCACAGTGTGAATCTTGTGCGAATGACTTAGGATGTGTACATATATATATATAAATCCACAAATTTTTTCCCATAAGGAAAAAATTTAACTTTGTAGGGGCGTAATGTCACGAATCAATTCGCGACATTTCCCTTTTGTGAGAAGCCACGAACTATTAGTGGAAAACTCACTGCGTATCGCTCAGCTAACCGTTTCTCCCTCCATTTCGGGGTACACTTTTCAAAACATTTGTCACTGTTTTCAAAAGTGACCGATTTAATGCGCGTCACTAAGTGCTGTACTGAGCGATACTATTGTTTTCTTTATTGTTCGCCCCTGCTTGCACTTGACCGTTAAAAATGCGGCCTACTGCTTCCCCTTTTGTTCCCACGACTTACTCAGTCGAGTGTTTGTTGTGACGGAGGAAGGTCCAGTGCTCCAAGAAGTGTGAGAGGTCGCTAGCACCCAAGCTCCACTGAGACAGTTAATCCAGTCCTCCCACTCCCGGGTGATACACAGCATTCATCGACCGGTATTTCCTTTTTGTAATCCTAGTTTAAGAGTTTAGTTAAGGTGTTTTTTTTCTAGGCGTAAGTATTTAGCTTTTGTGTGAGTGAGTGAGTGCGTCTCATTTATTTGATTTGAAATGTAACGTTAAATTTATTCTTGTAATTAATAAATTTAACAGTTCTTTTCCTTGAGCTTAATGTAAAGTAAACTCTTGTTTCATTTCTCCGTAATTAAGCTTATATCCCACATAGCTCCTAGCTGGCATAAACGTTTGCTTTCATAACTGGTACTTAGACCAGTCTTGTTGTATTAACCTAAAATCCGTTGTGCCAGGAGTTAATGCATCAGCAAGGACCTGATATTATTATTAGTATTAGTTATTTATTGTCAGGGGTGAAGTAACTTTCTCCAGAGGCTAACAGTACTAATTCAGCAATTGTGAGTAATTAGTCTCTGCTGTGTACTGTTGAGAAAGTTTGTAGATTCTCGTTCTGAGAGAATCGTGCGAAGCAGGCCAGCGTAAAGTAATCGTTGTTTGATTTAGTAAGACAATCATTGTCCCTGCTCTTCAATATTATTGAATATTATTATCAATTGAATAATATTTAAGCATTTATTTTAAAATTACCGTGATATTATAAAAACCCCGTGACACCTATAGTTGTACACTCCTGACACATGCTGCATAGAAGGACCTCGTAGCTCGTAGAGAGAGCCTTCTTAATGTTAGGAGAGGCAACAGCTCCCTGAACTTCTTCAAAGCTCTTACCCTAGCCACCTCCAGCACATGTCATGTCTGCCAAATAACTAACCTCCTGCACACACTCAAGAGACTCTCCAGCAAGGTCAATCCTTCCCCATTCCTCTGTCTCAGCAGACTCTCATGCACACCTCACACACAAACTCAGCATTATTTTGCAGCCTGCCTCTAATACCATTACATCTCATGTGCACCCACTTACCACAGACATGGCACAAGATGGAGTTACTTCCCACACCCTTGTGGTCAACTGCATATGGTCACACTTCCTCTACTTTGACATTACCGCCACCAGTCTTATACAGTATATCATCCCTTGTTTTATCCGCATTTACTGTCAGACCCTTGTACGCCATGTCATCACTCCACTTCCTAAAACCTTCCTCTTCAACCCTTATTCTTTTCTGTTAACACATTGTCATCAGCATACAACACTTCCTATGGAAGTCCAGTTCTGAAGTCATGTGAGAAAGCTTCAAGCAATTTCTTTCAACCACAGTAGGGGAATCATTTAATACACATAGTATTCCCACTGGTCACATGTCCATGCTAGATGGAGAACATTAGAGATATGAGAAAAATATTAAATTATGAGTTTAATCCTTCCAGTGGTATTGTCTCTCTAAAGCATGGTAACACCAGATAATTTTATTTAGTCAGAGGGTTAACAAGGACACTTACAGAGTGTCAGCATAAAACCATCCCCCTTTTTGGCCCAGCATTTGACCTTTTTGTCCAAAATTTAGTCACTTGTTTCTCAGTTACTTCAGTTATTGTTCCAGATTTAGTGCAGTTACATCCAATATTTTTCTAGTAATGTTAACAGGCAGACAGATAAACTGAGCCAGAAACAGAACCTCCATGGCAAAGGTAATAACTAATCCATCCATCCATCCATTATCCAATCCTACGTTGCCCCATGAGGAGCTTAGGAGCCTGGGGCTAGGCAGTTGGTCCTGACATTTAAGATGAAAGTGATCTGTTAGATTTTCTCTCTCTCTCTCTCTCTATTTCTTTCTTTCAGTTATTAACCCGAGGCGTCCCGTTGACGTATGGGTACATCACCACGTTTTGTCACGGTGACACCTGATGACGTATCCATACGTTTTGCAATTGCGAGGTCCATCATTTGCACATTTTTCAAGGTTCGCGGATGATTTTTGGTAGGGATATGTGGGAGACCTTCCTCTACCTGCTGTCAGGCATGGATATTGCCTGGCCCCATCTGACCCCCCCACCCCCATGCCATTTTCTCAGCAACTCACCTGTTAGCAGTGACATGGCCAGTAAAGACATGTTGCGTCATGGTCTCTCCAATGATGAAATTCAAGGTAAAAGTTATTCCCGAGGTGGAGGACAAAGGAAGAAACAAGCAGAAGTGATGAAGTGGTAACATCGTAAAGGAAGGTGAGGTATGTTGATGTGTTTGGTGAGTGAAACAACGCTTATATCGCCTATATTATCGTCCGAAAACCAGTATACTCTTGTACTGCATATAAATTCATCCCAAATAAATAAATATCTAACCTTTTATGAATTGTTTGGAATAGTTACTTCTCCCATAGAAAACATTTTCTCTGGAGCAGGGCCCACAGAAGACGATACCAGGTATTCAGAGGGACACCTGTATAATGCAATTAAAAGCTCAGCTGAGCACTTTTATGGGCATTTTCCAATGTTTCTCGTAAAAAGCAGAGGTTTTAGGCAAAAAGAAAGAAAAAAAAAATCGAAAATGGGGTCAGTGGTGAAAAATTGGTCGTGACACGGCAGGTTAAATAAAGTTCTGGAGGAGCCAAGAATAAAATGGTGTATTAAGAAACCAGAATAAAGGGATCTTACCCTTTTTGCTTATTCACAACATTGGACACTACCATCTATCTATCTGTCTATTGCCAGATGCCTCAATCCCGTTTGGGGTGGCCACAAACAAATCGCCTCCACGCTGCCCTGTCCCCCACCATTTCACTGCCCTGCTCCCAACTCACACCCCCCTTTCTCATATACTTCACCCCATCCCTCCATCTCATCCTCGGCCTCCCCCTCCCTCTTCCCCCCTCCACCTCACTCACATACACTCTCTTCATCAGTCTTTCACCCTCCATCCTCTCCACATGGCCAAACCACCTCAGTGTGTTCCTCATAACGCTTCCTATCACATCCACAGCCACACCACAACGCTCCTTTATATCCTCATTCGTCAGCCTGTCTCTCCATGTGACTCCACAGGCTCCTCTTAAATAACTCATTTCCACTGCTCTCACTCTTGACTTGTGTCCTTCCAACAACGTCCAAGCTTCACTTCCATACGTTAGAGTTGGTATCACAATACTGTCATGTAGTAACTTTTTCACTTCCATGCTCACTTCCCTTTTTCTATCACTGCTTTCAAAGACCCAGCAACCTTTCTTCCCTGCTGTACCCTTTCAAGCATTTCACGCTCCAAACCTCCATCCTTACTCATCACACTACCCAAGTACTTAAACATACTCACATTTTCCAATTCCTCCCCATCCAACCTCGCTGTACATTCACTGACTTCACCTCTCTCAAAGACCATCACTTTACTCTTCCCTGCATTCACCTTTAGATTCGGTTTCTTACACACTCTCCCAAACTCATCCACCAAGCTTTGCAGCTCCCCTTCGTCTTCATTCAACAACACAGTATCATCTGCAAACAACAGTACAGGGAGTTTCCAAACACTATCCTCTCTCTCACCAGGGCCACTCCAACATCCTTTACCCTACCTTGTACCTCTTTTATTACCCCATCCATGTACAGATTGAACAACCATGGAGACATGACACATCCCTGTTTCAACCCAACCTTCAAAGAGAAAAATTCACTTAGTTCATCATCCGCACGCACTGCAGCCTTAGCACCATCATACATACTCTTCACAGCATTCAGCAACTTCCCATCTACTCCATATATTCTTAATACTTTCCACAATCCTTGTCTATCCACCCTGTCATATGCTTTCTCCAAATCCATGAAAGCCGCATACAACTTCTTTCCCTTCTCTAGAAACTTTTCCACTAAGGATCTAAGAATGAATATCTGATCCACACAACCTCTTCCCTTCCTAAAGCCTCCCTGTTCTTCTCCAACTAATTCCTCCATCATATATATAATTTGAGAGTGCCATAGCCTGATGTGTGTCTAAACATCAACTCTTCTTCCAGATACAACGAGATCCTGTTCATCATTGACACATGCCAGGCCGCATCCATGTATGAACACTTCTATTCTCCAAATATCCTGGCCATTGCTTCTAGTTTGGTGGGGGAGGACTCACTCTCGGTTAGTAAACAGGATGTTGTTACATTTTCACCCTGTCAGAAATTTTACTTATGGTGTTTTGATAGGTGTGTATTGATTATAATTGTTTTCATCCCAGTACTTCATTGATGCAACCACTCCTTTAGGAAGTGGCATAATATTGTTGCACCCACCAGCAAGCACAGGAAAGTGAAGGCTCATCCAATGCCTGGTCTAAGACAGGGTGTCAAGATAGGGAAGGAATACCAATGAAAACGCTTTATATATATATATATATATATATATATATATATATGGTAGTTAGTGTCATAACCTTGGCTGTGATAAAATCGTATAGAAAGGGGGCGTAGGTTGCAAATTGTATTTTCAAAATTCGTGCAGTTTTCCATGAATGATTACCTCTGAGAAACAAGGGCCCATACTCTCTTTTCTAAAGGAGACTCCCTAGCACCTCTTCCCTAGCAGTTTATTTTTGGATACAGCCAATTAATATAATTTTGTACATTTATTATGAAGAGTACAGTGATATTCTAAGTGGGATGGAGTGTGGTAAGTTGGGAGAGGGCTACAACAATTTTGAACGGTTCAAAATAGTCGTAGCCCTCTCCCTACTTACCACGACCCATCCCGACCTCCGCAATTCACAATTCACAATGACTGCCCCACGACCTTGATCCTGACCCACCACAGTTTCCCAAACTGTGGTTCAAATAATGAAGGTGTGAAAAGGGCCTTATGGAGGCATGGGAACTGGCAAGGAATCAAGTTGGTTGAATAAGAGATATATGGAGAAGCACATTGCAAGGGTTTGGCACCCATTACTTATTCAGTTAGTCAGTGGACTGACCCTCTGTGACACACGACAATACTCTACAGACTATACAGAACATGGCTCTAAAAATAATCACAGGTTGCACAGCTACTACGCCCACAGACCACCTACATCAGGAAACCAAAGTCCCCAAAGTCAAGGATCACGTAGAAATGAGAGGCACCCAAATTCTTGCTGCAGCCTCCACAGACCCACAACATCCACCACACTACATGGCAACACATGTACACACACCAAGGAACATCAAAACAACACGCACCACACGATATCATACACAAATACTGCCATCTCTCCCCCTTTGCCCGCCTCAGACCAGCTTCCAGAAGCATATCCATACTCAAATCACTTGCCGCTGCAATCAGTCACCTAAAGACAACACACAGCTGCATGCACAGCCTCCTGATATCCACTCCTCCGAATCCTGTCTCCCTCGTGAGGACAGGGTTCACCTGGCCAGGCTGAGATGTGGGCATCATCCACCCTCCTAAGTTACCAGAAGAGGCTGGATGACTCCATCACTGATGCATGTCCAGAATGCAACACAGCACCCCATACTATTAAGCACATTATGGAAGACTGCTTTGCACACAATCACCTACGCCAACAACACAACATACATTCCTTGAGAGCTCTGTGGGAAAGCCCAGTCTCGGCCATGGCCTTCCTTAGGGACTCAGGACTGTTTGGCCAGACTGCCTATGGAACAACTACTACTGCTACTCTCTATGGCAGGTTGTATGTGAAATGTATTCATAAAGAAATGTGTGCTAGTGGCAGATGGTTAGGCCAATGAGATTAAACCAGAATTCTTGGGACTTGAATGTATGTAAATGAATGAATGATCAGTTTCTCGGGGCATGCTGTTGATAGTTTTCCCGGTTTCTTGCTATTCCTTTCCCTGTTACTAGATCCTACCTACTCTTCTATAGGTGAGAAAAGGATCAGGATGATGATGATGATGATGATGATGTCATTTTAAAGGTATATCAGTGTAGTATATTTATGGCTGGCTATTTTGGTGCTGTAGTTGATGTACCCTTTGGTATAGAATGGTGAGTTGTGTACCATTACAGTTCACTGTCATTGACTGGTTTATGCTACCATTCTTTTCATTTAGCAATTTCCCAGTTATGATCAGAATGAATAGAAAAAGTATTTCTGTAAAATTATTTATTGCATTATGTTATTCTGTCCCATAGCATCATGTGGACCCTGCCATCGGTGTGTACATCATTGATCGCTTCACTTACTATGCCCTGGAATTCCTGGAGAGAGTCACCCCTGAGAGCAAGAGTACACTTGCACAGTTTGTAAGTAAGAGTAGTAGGTTGGAAAGACAATGGTCACTAGATCAGAAACCGTGTTATAGTGGTTTTAGCATAACACTTGATGTACAGTATTTCCCGCCTTATGATGCACACTTTTTCCCCAAAAAATTTGCATTAAAAATCGCCCTGCGCATTATACCACGAAGGTCATGGTTTGGGGTTGGCCTGTGGGTTTTTAATACCGGTACCAAAGCGCCAACAGTCAGAAGAAAATCACTTGATGGTCTTACTAATTATTAATTCAGATTTCAATAATGCTGACTTAGATGAGTGTGCATTGTCATAAATACATCATAAATATATAATAAACATTCTGTTTGTTAGATGTGCACACCTGTGGAACATGAAGTGATTGCATCACGCAAACTACATGATTAGGTTTAAACAAAAAACAGTTTATTGGCTACCACTGAATGCAAGGCAGTAGTAGAATGCTTGTATATTTGTGTATTTCCATTTTAGATAAGGCAATGCAAATTATTTTGCCTCACAGATTGATGGATGTTGAATATGGATAATTAGTAAGTTTAACTGAGTATTTTTATTTTCCCTAAATATTCCTTGCCAGGTCATGGGCGCTCATTAAACTCCAGTGTGCATAATATGGCAGGAAGTAGAGTATCACAGGCCATTTATTTGAAGTTGTTATTGTAACCTCAGGCTCATTTAAATATGAACCTGGTGAACAGCAGGTCGAAATTGCTCTTTTCCTCTAGTCCAGAATCCTCATTTTAAGGGAAAGTGAGAGTTTAGGGATGTTTTGTGTAATTGGGCAGCAGATCTGTTCAGCTATATCAGTGTCACTGCATGACGGTATGTACATCTAGCATTATTAATTTCTATAGTAAGCTTGTTATATGCAGCTTAATCATTTATAGAAGTATTGCAGTTTGGTTACAGTCATTATTATACTCTTTTCTTTTTATAGCTGGAAATCCAGTTTTCACAATTAGGAGGCTATGGTGACATCTAAGGAGGAGTAGCCTAAGCTGTTCTTGACCACCCACATAAACCACCAGGTGCCATAAATTGGTTAAATGGTTACCACCCAATGTAGTTAATGAATTCCTGATGTACAGGAAACCATTTGGTTTGTCACTCAGTGCAGAGCCACCCATAGACAGAAGGAAGAAGAAAGAATGAAGGAAAGGTGGACAAAAGTGGAAGGAAGGAAAGAGGAGAGCAAAGGACAGGCACCCGAGAGCAGCGCCACATCGAGTGAGTGGATGGTGACTGCCTCCACCTACCACATAAAAAATGCCAGCAGCATGTGGTGTTCCTTGGGGGTCACCCATTCAAGTACTAATTGGACCCAACATTGCTTAACTTCCCTGATAGAACGAGAAGCGATGTACTCAACGTGGAATGGCACGTTGAGTGCACCGCTTCTCGTCTGATCAGCGAAGTTAATTAACGTTGGGTCTGGTTAGTACTTGGATGGGTGACTGCCTGGGAACACCAGATGTTGTTGGCATTATGTAAGTGATAGGTAGGCCTGCTCACCATCCATTCACTCCATGTAGTGCTGCTCTCAGGTGTCTGCCCTCTCCTCTCTTCTTTCCTTCGTTCCTCTTCTGTCTTTCTTTCCTTCATTCTTTCTTCTGCCTTCTGTCTACGGGTGACTCTACACTCAGTGACAAGCCAAATGGTTACCCGTACACCAGGAAACCATTCACTACACTGTGTGATGACCACATAACCAAATTATGGCACTTGGTGGTTTAGTGGGTAAATGAGGTGCTCCAATTGGATTGAACTGGTGTGGGTTTATATCCAAGGGGTGATTGGGGTTTATTGCTCACATAATACCACTCAGGGATAAATGAGGCTAGTCACTCTCATCTTAAATGTCAAGACCAACTTGCCTAGTCCTCAGCTCCTAAGTGTCTCATGGGGCAACACTGAATTAGATGATGAATCAATGAAAATGCACCTTGGGGCCCATCTCTACCTGCTACAGAGTCAGGGAGATGAGGTGCCAAAACTCTGAAGTTCTTGTGAAGGAAGCAAAGCATCCTCTAGCATTTCAAGAAAAATGAAAAGATTTCTATAGCTAAGAACCAACCTTAAGGCTTATCATGGCCACTCACCTGACCCCTTCTGGCATGTGTTTTTACATCACATTTTTACTCATGTTTGTATTGTGTCTTTAGACCCTGTCATGGGGAGTTGAATGATTGTCTGTTGCAGCCAATAGTGATCCTTTTTGGGGTAATTATGTAAGGACAGTCTATGCCATCCATAGCAGCAAGCTAACAACAGTTCTTTAGGTCTTTAATGTCTTTTGTGTGTGTGTGTGTGTGTGTGTGTGTGTGTGTGTGTGTGGATCAGAATATTAGATGCATTTTTCCATGATCTTGGTACTACTTTGATTTCATGACATTTTGAAAACAGTTTTGTTGCTTCATTTAATGCAGTCACCTACATCCTTGATAAGTTCACTGGTGTGACTCTTGTTAGCTCCTACCGTTCCCCTCTTCTTTCATGTCAAAGCCCTCCTTATTTCATCTGATATAATGCTATGGATCACCATCTGCCATTTATCCATCCTGAACTGGCTCTTTGATTATGATACTGATTATGATTATGATACTGATGCGGTTGGACAAGAGGCCTACCAAGATATAAAGTAACTTGGCAGTGGAATGAGGGTGTAGAAGCTGCAGTTAAGGAGAAAAGAAAGCTTTTCTGGGAATGGAAGAAGGGTGGTAACAAAGAGGAATACTTGGCTGCCAAGCGTAGGGCTAGAAGACTGGTATACAGGACAAAGTTTGAGTCGCAGAGACTTGTACTTGATAACCTAAGTCATGTGAAAAGGAAGAATATGATAATTAAGGTGGCAAATCAGGTGAAGAGGGAGAATCAGGATATTATCGATAGGTGAGCAGGGTGTGATAAATGAGGAAGGAAAGGTAGTGGTGAACAGTGGGGATATTAAAGATGCATGGAGAGAGTATTATAGCCAGTTGTTGAATGAGGAGTTTGACTTGGACAGGGAAGGTTTGGAGCTAGCAGATCCAGTGTCTGGCCCTTGGCCTTTGATTGATGCTACTACTGTGAGTGAGGCAATAGGCAGGATGCAGGTGGGGAAGGCAGCAGGTGTGTCTGGGTTGACTGCTGAAATGTTTAAGGCCTCAGGAGATACATGAGTGAGGTTAGTCACTGACCTATTGAATACATTTATATATGAGTGTGTTGTCCCAGATGATTGACTGAAGAGTGTAACTATAAATGTGTACAAGGGAAAGGGTGATGCCCTGGAAAAAGGAAACTGTAGAGGTATAAAGCATTTAGATCAGATAATGAAGGTAATGGAGAGAGTTCTGGAAGGTATGATTAGAGAAAGAGTGAATTTTGATGAGATGCAGTTTGGGTTTATGCCAGGCAGAGGAACCACTGATGCCATATTCATTGTTTGACAGCTTCAGGAAAAATATATAGGAAAGAAAAGAGAACTATACTTTGTTTTTGTTGATTTGGGGAATGCCTTTGACAGAGTCCTTAGAGAGGTGGTGAAGTGGGCAATGAGAAAACTTGAGATTGAGGAGGGGCTAGTTAGGGTGGTTATGGCCATGTATGTGGGTGCTCGCACCCAGTTAAGAGTAAATGGAGATTTGAGTGATGATTTTTCCATGAATGTCAGCATGCATCATGGTCAGTTTTGAGTCCCGTATTGTTTATCATGGTACTTGAAACCCTCTCACGTGACCTCAGAAATGGACTTCTGTGGGAGATGTTGTATGCTGATGTTTTGGTGTTGATTGCAAGGAAGGAAAAGGAGGTGGAGGAAAGATTTAGGAAGTGGAGAGATGGTATGGGGCACAAGGGCTTAAGAATAAATGCAGATAAAACAAAAGTGATGATATTTAGGGTACTGGTAGTTGTTCCCAAGGCAGTCTGGCCAAACAGCCCTGTGATATCTAGGGTTGGTGGCAGTACTCTCAAGAGGGAGAGTGGCCATGTGCAATTTGCCGCAAGGGCATGGGAAGTAGTACCATCTCATGCAGTATTTGTAATAAGTGGGTGCATAAGAGGAAAAAGTGGCTAGAGTGGTTACAGGACAGGGGTTCAGTTGAAATAAAAACTGAATATACTGAGAACAAAAAGCACGTAAAGAGGCTAGTGAAGAGGTAAAGGGAGGTAAATGATCTAGAAAGAAAAATTAATACAAACTACCCTGAAAATAGGAAATTATTCTGGAAAGAGGTGCAAAAATGTAGATGTGACAGCAGAAAGAAATGTGTAGGTGTGAAGGATGTAGGTGGTACTACCCATGGGAATGAAGTAAGGACCAGATGGAAAGCATATTTTGAAAACTTGATGAATAGGAATGGAGAAAGCACAGCCACTGTAAACATGATTGGTTTTGGGGGTGTGCAGAGAAGGAATGCAGTGCCAGGAGACGTGACACTCGCACACGTGAAGATCGCTGTGAAGCGACTGAAAATTGGAAAGGCAACCGGGGTTGATGAGGTGTATGCAGAGATGATTAAGTGTAATGGAGAGAGTTGAATGAAGTTCTTGTTGGAGATATATAAGAAGGCATGGATGAGTGAAACTGTGCCAGCAGAGTGGAAAAAAGGCTGTGATTGTACCCCTGTACTAAAATAAAGGTGAATGAAGTGAGTGCTAGAATTATCGTGGCATAAATCTACTGAGTGTGGTAGGGAAGGTATATGGAAGAATTATTTTAGAGAAAGTAAGAGAGATATCATAAGTCCTAGTGAGTGATGAACAGGGTGGCTTTAGGAGTGGCAGAGGATGTGTGTATCAAATATTTGCACTAAGACATAGTGGAGAAGGTTTGTGAGAAGGACTATAACGTGTTTATGGCATTCATGGATCTGGAAAAAGCATACGACAAAGTAGATAGAGAAGGATTGTGCATGTACGGTGTAGATGGTAAGCTGCTAGGTGCCGTCAAGCACTTTTATTTTGGTAGTAATGCATGTATAAGGGTAAATGGGCATCGAAATGAATGGTTCGCGATCAGTGTGGTCGTGCGACAAGGTTGTGTGATGTCCCCATGGTTGTTCAATATATACCGTATATGGATGGGAGGATGAGAGAAGTAAAAACATGATTATTGGAGAGGGGGAATTGGCGTTGGTAATGAATGGTGATGGATGGATTATCTCAAATTTGTTGTATGCTGATGGTGCAGTACTGCTTGCAAATACCAGACAAGAACTTGGTAGACTAGTGCAGAGTTTTGGTGATGTCTGTGAGTGTTGTGCCTTGAGAGTAAATGTAGAAAAGAGTAAAGCGGTGGTTATTGAGAGAGAAGGTGACTCCCAGTGTGATGTTAGTGTATGGAGAGAGAGTGGAATTGGTGAGATTTCAAATACCTGGGTACAGTGGTAGAAAAGAGAGGAAAATGTGCAAAAGAAGTGGAAAGTAGAGTGACACAAGGCTGGAAAATAGTTGGGGCAATGAAGACCTTGATAAGAAGCAGAGGCTTGGGTGTTGCAGCTGCATTGGGCTTACATGAAGGAGTGTTAGTGCCAACTTTAACATATGATGTGAGACTATGGTGTGGCATGAAAATGAAGTCAAGTGTGAGAGCAGTGGAGATGAGACTGCTGAGGAATGTATATGAAGTACAGAGAGTGGATAGGATACGAAATAATGTGATTCATGAAAGATGTGGCATGGTGAAGTCTGAACACCAGAATCAGAGAGAGTATACTGAGATGGTATGGTCGTGTGGAGAGAATGGATAACAATAGAGTGGTGAAAAAGGTATATCTGAGTGAATTTGAAGGAGGGAGGATGCAAGGTAGGCCAATGAGAAGGTGGAGAGATATGGTGGATGAGTGTGTGAGGAAGAGAAGTTTGGAAGTCGGTGAGGCTAAGGAACTGACAAGAGATCGAGCTGGCTGGATGAATATTGTGAGAACACATGATCAGGGATTTGGCACCCCTTTTTAACGTGATAGCTTCTGGATTGACTCTATCGGATATGTGTGAAACTACAGAATGTGGTCAGTGTTTTTTGTGTATCAGATAGTCAGGATTCCGGGGGCTTGAATGGTAAATGAATGGAAGCATGGCCCATCGGACTGGGCAAATTTGGGCTGTCTGGACGTTGCTACACCTCACCCTGCCCTAGGGAGGGAAAGGAGGTCCTGATGATGATGATGATGATGATGATGATGATGATGATAAGAGATGTAGTGGCATTAGAGGTAGACTGTGAGATAATGCCGATTTTATGTGTGTGGTGTGTCGGGGAGAGCATGTGGAAATTGTCAGGTGAATGGATTGAACTTGTTGATGAGTCTCTTGAGTGTGTGGAATTTTTTTTTAGGGAGACATGTTATGTGCTGGAGGTCAGGCTGGAGCTAGCTCTGTGGCTAGGATGAGGAGTGGTTGGAAGACATTCAGGGAGCTGTTGCCTTTCCTGACATTGAGAGGGCTCTTCCTACTTGCTAAGGGTTCTTTGTATGCAACATATGTTAGGAGTGTAATGCTGTACGGTAGTGAGGCATGGGCAGTAAAAGAGGATATTTGCAGGCAGAAATGTACAGAAATTCCAATGATTAGGTGGATGTGCAATGCATCCCTCAGTGCAAGGCCTGGGGGTACTAGGTTTACAATGGAAGAGTTGAGAGGTAGGATGGGACTGCAGTGTTTTGGTGTTGTGATGAGAAGAGATAGATTATGGAATGATGGTGTGGGCATGTGGAGAGGATGGGGAATCGTAATTGGTTGCAGAAAGTGAGAAGCACTAATTTTAGGGGTAAGGTTGCGAGGAGTAGACCAAAAAAGACCTGGGACGAGGTCATTAGGTGTGATCTCAGGGTTAAGGGACTGAACAAGAGGCTGCCAGAGATCGAGCAGCATGGAGAGCCACCATTAGGTGACCAAGGCTGATGCATGCAAGCATGGTAGAGCCTTCAGAAATGAATGCTGTAATGTTTTGCTTTAAAATCTTAATTTTGATCATTTCATTTTTGTTGTTTGTTACTTCTTCATTAGAGTGTCTCAAAGCAGAAATTTTAAATTCTTCCTTTACCAAGCCTCTGCTGAGTTACCTTCAGGCTTCCTCCTTTCCTTAAAGTTTTTTCATTTATGCTCATGGTAAGCATTTGAATATGTAAATTTTCTTTTTCTTGACTGTTTTCTTTAACTTGGCTACTTCAGTGTGAGCTTATCTGTGCACTTACATTTCTTTTTTATGTCTGTAGAAGTTCTTTTGTGCTGTTGGAGAGTTTATTGCTGTTGTATTAAGTTTCCTCCCTCCTACTTATAGAGCTGCATCACTTACTATTGTTGTGAAGGTTTTATTCATTTGGCGAGTTGTCATTATTGTTTCATCCATCTGCTATAAATATTTATTCTGAACTAGCAAACTAAACTCAACTACCTTCTCCTACTGCTTCAGGGTTTGGCATTTTCCTTCAGATTAGCCTCTCCCTCTCTTTTCTGAGATCTAGTATAGCAGCATAACTCAGTTTCTCACCATATTTTTGTCACCTCTGACATTTGGTGGTAGGTGGTGGCAACCATCATCCACTTTCTTGGATGCAGTGCTGCTGCCTACTTCTTCCACCTGTATTTTTTTTTTTTTTTATTACAGTATTTACGTTTTATCTGCCCTTCCACTTCCTGTTTCTCCCATTCTTCCTGGCACGCTTTATAACTCGTCTCTCCACTTCAAGTGACCCTTTATTGAGTGACAATCATAACAGTTTCCTGTAACCCAGGAAATCTTTTACAATGCTGGGTTGTTACCATATACAGTACAATCCCAGTTAACCGGGTGGCTTGGGGAATTTACCTTCCCGGTTACAGATTTTTCCCGTATTTCTGATTTTCAAGTCAAATCTATACAAAGGCTATCACAGCAGTAAATACAGTTCAGGTACTCACCAGTCACATTAGGGGTTACACTAAGAGATTCCGCCTGAAAAACTGCCTTGTAAACACACACCATGGTCATAACGCATGTGTGCAATGTCTAGCAATTTGCAGTACTGCAAATTACACCAGTCCATTGTTTACCGAATTACTGTATTCATTATATGTACTGTACTCATAAAAATTGAAAAATAAAATAAAGAAATAAAAGCTTGAACATTTATTAGTGAACTGATGATGTGTTGAGACTGCACTGTAGAATTATCACAACACCTGTGCCCCCACGTGAGTTTCTTTACGTTTCCGACTGTTCTTCTTCCCCACCTGACCTCCATCACTCCACCCCTCACCCGCCACTCAGCTGTTTTGCAGAAAATAAAATAAATGATGTACGTATGAAATGCAGGCATATTATTTATTTATTTTTCTTCCAACAAAGTAAACTTTCATTCCTATTAACATTTATATTCAGGCATTAGTGTTTTATAATGTTCGCCTCTTTCAAGTCTGTTGCATATGTCCAGCTTCTGTTTCAAGGTAAGCACGATACGCTTACATTTAGTTTGCACTTTAGGCATTTTGGAGTGTACAAATTACCGTCTATCAGAGGAACACAATAGCAAGAGACCTTGTTTACTGTCTGGTGGCAAAACGCAGACTGGTGATTTTTGGAGGGTGTGGAGGATGACTGAATTCAAGTAGGGGAAAGAGGGGGAGAGGAGGGGTGGTTAAGAGGATTTGCTAGGGATTTACATCAGCCGGAAATGTCTTCACCTCGCTTTGTCTGACTTCCCCCAGCCTCGCGTGACACAATCAGACGGCGGTTTGGCGGTCCATTCAAATTGGCGCACAGTTATAACTTACTGACATTTTTACCAGCCCTTGAATTTTCGCGTTGTTCTGAGTATTCCGTTTGTCTGGATACCGGATAGCTGGGATTGTATTGTAACCAAGTATGTTAACATGGTAGAGAGATGCAAAATGCGGCATCCATCCAAAAACCAAACCAATACACTTTTCCCGTTCCATGCTTTGGTGAGAAGCTTTCTGCCACAAGGGAACATTGGTTTACTACATGGGACAGCTGTGCAGGGATGGTTGCTTCCCTACAGTTGATGGGTCTGCTTATATTAATTCAAACTTTGCCCCATCGTCCTTTGAATTTATGGAAATATTGATAAACCTCCATCAGAATTAGAATTGCAATTGTATATCGACCAAGTCATCAGGCATTGAATGAGGTTTCATAGAGTTTGGTCAGTTTCTCATGCATTTTCTTTGAGATCTGGTGGACTGCTTGTTTGTGGCGATTTTAGTTATTGGATTGCAAACCCGTAGTTGAAATTTTTTTCCTGCTAATTCTTTGAATTGATTGACCAGAATAATTTTTAAAATCATGTTCATCAATCAGCACACATCTCAGGACTTGTCCTTGCATTTGCACATTGTTAGTGGAAGATGATTCAATTGACTCTTTCATCTTAGACCACGTTTTGATCACTTTTGGTTTGAAATTCTGAAAGCCCCTTCTTATAAAAAGGTGATCAGGTTAAGAAATTATAGGAATATTGACCACACTCTGATCTGTTGCAAAGTTGATCAGTGTTTAAACTGCACTGACTCTTCTGACCTTTCTTGTGTTGATTTAGTGAAAATATATATAATAATCAGTGCTGGGCAGGTGCGCAAACACTTGCGCAAAGCGCAATTGCGCACTCTTGCGCTCCGGTGATATCGTTTGCGCATTGCACACCGCACTAGACCATGCCAAATTTTGCGCTTGCGCACATGAAAAGGCAGGTGCGCAAGCGCAAACTTAGTTGCGCTTGCACAACTAATTTTGCGCTTGCGCACCTGCCTTGCACACCTGCCCTGTGGATTGCACACTGCGCAATCCAAGGGACACGTGGTCTCCCAGGGGACACGTGGTCTTGGGAGCTTCCCGCATGGCTGGACAATGGATGGGGGAGGCTGGGGCGGGTCGCGAGGGTGGGTTGGTGGGGGGAAGCGGGAGGGAAGGGGGTAGTAGCATTTCTTAATATGCTTCAATAGAGATAATGTATTTTTAATATTTTTAAAATTATTATTATTATTAAATAATAATAAATAATTATTTATTAAGATTAGCATATGCAATTCCTTACAAAAACCATTAAAACATATTATTTAAATCAAATATCCACAGCCTAATAATTTATTAGGCTGTGGATATTTGATTTAAATACTCTGTTTTCATTATTTTTTATTTTTTGTAATGAATTACATATGCTATTGTATATCTATATTGAATTATTAAATATATTGTCTTGACAAGACAAGAGAGAGAGAGAGTGAGATAAAGAGCATTATTCTGAGAGAGAGAGAGAGAGAGAGAGAGAGAGATTAAATACGGGAATGGCAAAGGAGCGTCCCTTCGAGTGAGGAGATAACGCATAAACTTCGTCCCTCATCTCTCTCTCTTATTCTCCATTCCCTCCCTTCTCTGACACTTATTCTCCATTCCGTTCCTCCTCTGTCGGAGAGAGAGAGAGAGAGAGAGAGAATATAAGAATGGCAAAGGAGCGTCGCTTTGAGTGAGGAGATAAGTCATAAAACTTCGTCCCTCTTCTCTCTCTTATTCTCCATTCCTTCCCTCCTCTCTCACTTATTCTCCATTCCCTCCCTCCTCTGTTGGAGAGAGAGAGAGAGAGAGAGAGTTGATGATACAGTAATCATGTGATCTTTGCCAGTGCCTTGGTAAATGTAGGCTGTTTTTCCCGGACAATGACCTACTGTACCTCAGTCACCGCGGGGTAGGGGGGTTTTTCAAGAATTCTCCCCCAGTATCCCTGCTTGTCGTAAAAGGCGACTAAAAGGGTTGGCAGAGGGTTACTGCCCCTTCCCGGAAAACAACTAACTAAAAAAAACAAACAATAAGCCTCGGACAAGGACTGACCAAACGATGACGACCAAGGACCGGACAAAGGACATGGTTATCGGAATGTGGAATGTAAGGGGAGCGAATGATGAGGTGAAAGAGAGAGAGATTGTCCAGGTGCTTGAGGGTGCGAAAGTGGATGTATGTGGAATAACTGAAACAAAATGGAGGGGAGAAAGTGTGAGAGAATGGGAGTATGGATGGGGTATATGTGCAGGAGTAGGTGAGAATGAGAGGGCAAAGGAAGGAGTATGTATAGTTGTGAGTAAAAGATGGAAGAAGAGCATAAGACAGTATGGATCAGTTGGGTCAAGGATTGTGTGGGTAAAGTTGAAAGTTGGAATACAAATGTGGACGATTGTGTGTGTGTATGCGCCAACGCAAGATCGTGCTAGAAGAGTGAGAGAAGAGTTCTGGACAAATGTAGAAGTGTGCATGGAAAAGTTTGGAAGGAATGAGAGTGTTTTTGATCGGTGATATGAATGGTAAAGTTGGGAATGTGAAGGTGGATGGAATAGTTGGTGAGTGGGGTGTGCCTGCTGAGATAGATGAGAATGGGAGTGCATTAGTGGACATTTGTGCTGGGAGGGGGTTGGTGATAGCCAATACCCTCTTCAGGCATAAAATGATCCACAGGTATACATGGCGAGTGATGAGAAGGGTGGATGGTGAACTGAATGAAAGGAAGGCAATGATTGATTATGTGTGTGTGGATGAAAAGATGCGAAGATGTGTAATGGATGCAAGAGCTTATAGAGGTTGGGGGAGTGGACTTTCTGACCACTACTTGGTGGTGGCCAGAATTAGAATTCAAGTAAGATGGAGGAATAGAAGAAGGGAAAGACGAGAGGAAGGAGTAGTTGCAAGG
Source organism: Coenobita brevimanus (assembly GCF_032717465.1). NCBI lineage: Eukaryota > Metazoa > Arthropoda > Malacostraca > Decapoda > Coenobitidae > Coenobita > Coenobita brevimanus. The sequence goes on from NC_137056.1 coordinate 36,880,212, forward strand.
AGAGTGGAGGGGTTACAAGAGGATGAGAAAAAGGCAGAGTATAAGAGAGAAGTGGAGGGACGATTGGGCAAATATGAATTAGAGCAGATGGGAGACGTGGAAGGTGAGTGTAGGATATTTACAGAAGAAATATGTGCAGCATGTGATGTGGTGTGTGGAAGGAAGAAAAGACGGAGGGGGGTGCAAGGAACAGTGTGGTGGACTGAAGAGGTGAGACAGGCTGTGGCACAAAAGAAGAAAGCATACAATGAATGGATGAGAAATAGGGGCGTGGAAGAAGTTGAGAGGCGGAAGAGAGAGTTATATGTAGAAAGAAAGAGAGAGGTGAAAAGATTAGTAAGAGAGAGTAAGAAGAGAGTGGATGAGGAATTTGGAAGGAATTTGAATGTAAAGTGGAGGGACTGTAAGAAAATGTTCTGGAAAGAGGTGAAAAGAGTAAGACAGGGTGGAAGTGAAGTTAGCAGGGGAGTGAAAGATAAAAATGGTAGATTACTAGTGGAGAAGGGAGAAAAAGTGAGCAGATGGAGAGAACACTTTAAGGAATTGTTGAACATAGAGGATGGAAGTAATGCGAGTATAAGTGGCTGGGGAATGGCTGGGAGAAGGAGGGAGGTGAGAAGACAGGAAGAAATCAGTAGGATAGAAGTTGTGGAAGCAATGAAGAAAGTTAAATTGGGGAAGGCCCCAGGAATTGATGGAGTGTGTGGTGAAATGCTGAAGCATGGGGGAGAGATAGTAGTAGAATGGATGTGGAAGATGTGTAGATTGGCCTGGGAGGAAGGTAGAGTCCCAGAGGATTGGAAGTCAGGTATAATTATTCCTTTGTACAAAGGAAAAGGGGAAAAAGAAGTGTGTGGTAATCATAGGGGCATTTGTCTTCTTAGTATAATAGGAAAAGTGTATGGTAGGATACTTATCGACAGAGTTAGAGAAAGAACAGAGAAATTAGTTGGAGAAGAACAGGGAGGCTTTAGGAAGGGAAGAGGTTGTGTAGATCAGATATTCATTCTTAGATCTTTGGTGGAAAAGTTTCTAGAGAAGGGAAAGAAGTTGTATGCGGCTTTCATGGATTTGGAGAAAGCATATGACAAGGATTGTGGAAAGTGTTAAGAATATATGGAGTAGATGGGAAGTTGTTGAATGCTGTGAAGAGTATGTACGATGGTGCAAAGGCTGCAGTGCGTGTGGATGGTGAACTAAGTGAATTTTTCTCTTTGAAAGTTGGGTTGAAACAGGGATGTGTCATGTCTCCATGGTTGTTCAGTTTGTACATGGATGGGGTAATAAAAGAGGTACAAAGTAGGGTAGTGGATGTTGGAGTGGCCCGGGTGAGAGAGGATAGTGTTTGGAAACTCCCTGTACTGTTGTTTGCAGATGATACTGTGTTGTTGAGTGAAGACAAAGGGGAGCTGCAAGGCTTGGTGGATGAGTTTGGGAGAGTGTGTAAGAAACCGAATCTAAAGGTGAATGTCGGGAAGAGTAAAGTGATGGTCTTTGAGAGAGGTGAAGTCAGTGAATGTACAGTGAGGTTGGATGGGGAGGAATTGGAAAATGTGAGTACAGTACGTTTAAGTACTCGGGTAGTGTGATGAGTAAGGATGGAGGTTTGGAGGGTGAAGTGCTTGAAAGGGTACAGCAGGGAAGAAAGGTTGCTGGGTCTTTGAAAGCAGTGATAAGAAACAGGGAAGTGAGCATGGAAGTGAAAAAGTTACTACATGACAATATTGTGATACCAACTCTAACGTACGGAAGTGAAGCTTGGACGTTGTTGGAAGGACACAAGTCAAGAGTGAGAGCAGTGGAAATGAGTTATTTAAGAGGAGCCTGTGGAGTCACATGGAGAGACAGGCTGATGAATGAGGATATAAAGGAGCGTTGTGGTGTGGATGTGGATGTGATAGGAAGCATTATGAGGAACACGCTGAGGTGGTTTGGCCATGTGGAGAGGATGGAGGGTGAAAGACTGACGAAGAGAGTGTATGTGAGTGAGGTGGAGGGGGGAAGAGGGAGGGGGAGGCCGAGGATGAGATGGAGGGATGGGGTGGAGAGGTATATGAGAAAGGGGGGTGTGAGTTGGGAGCAGGGCAGTGAAATGGCGGGGGACAGGGCGACTTGGAGGCGATTTGTTTGTGGCCACCCGAAACGGGATTGAGGCGTCTGGCAATAGATAGATAGATAGACCAATATATATTTTACAGTAATTCCCACAAATATATGCAAATGATTTGCGCTAGCGCTTTGCGACATTGCACAAGCCAAATATTAGATTGTGGACTTGCGCAAATTACAAATAATAGAAAATAATGATAATAAATAATAGTGAGTAGGTATGCTGTTTTATTTAAATATCTCAATATTTTTAGTTATTCCCAAAAATATATGCAAATGGTTTGCGCTTGCGCTTTGCAACATTGCGCAAGCTAAATATTTGTCAGATTGCGCATTTACGCTTGCACAAGGTAGTGAACTGTGGATTGCGCTTTGCGCTTGCGCAAGATCCTTCTTCGTTTGCGCTGCCCACCACTGATAATAATGAGCTTGGTTAATCTTTGACTATCATTGTCCTAAAGAAGTAAAGACATTCATAGTGCAGGTATTTGATTTTTCTCCTTGGTTTGGTCCATTCATCAGTTCTTTTGCATAGAAGACCTAGGAAAGCTTAATGTGAATGGGTCTTGCAGTGAGCCAGACTGACTCAGTTGCATTATATGTCTGCAAGGTGAGCTCTTGTTCACACTGTCAAGGCCGCCAAACCAAATTATTACCAAGATAAGGTTGATTTATGCAGTGGTTGGGGGGGGGGGGGAAACAGACTGTGGTTATGAATAATCAGATTAATCAGAAGGTTGTGGCTGGGAAACCAACTTCTGTATCCAATTTCCAGCTGGCTTCTGATTCTGTTTCATTCTTCACAATGAAGGTATCTCATATAGGAAGTGAATTGGACAATATTTCTTTTTAGTGAGGAATTTTCAGTTGAATTCCAGCCATGGTGCACAAGAGGTCATATGCTTACATCATTTAATCCATTGGATGTTAATCCATCCATCCATCCATCCATCATCCAATTCTATACTGCCCCATGTGGAGCGTTAGAGCCTGGGGCTGGGCAAGTTGATTCTGACATTTAAGATGAGAGTGACCAGTCTCATTCATCCCTGAGTGGCGTTATGTAAGCAATAAACCCCAGCCACCCCTTGGATATAAACCTACGCCATCTCAATCCATCTGGAGCGCTTTAATTACCCACTAAACCACCAGGTTCCATAATTTGGTTATATGGTTACCAACCAGTGCAGTAATTGGTATCCTGGTGTACAGGAAACCATTTGGCTTGTCACTAAGTGTAGAGTCACCCATAGGCAGAAGGAAGAGGAAAGAGTGAAGGAAAGAAAGGCAAAAGAGGGAGTGTAAAGTCACTGTTAGGCAGAAAGAAGAGGAAAGAATGAAGCAGAGAAAGAAAGAATGAAGAGAGGAAATGGCAGACACCCAAAGCAGCACTGCCTCAAGTGAGTGGATGGTGAGTGCCCCAAAAATAAAGTTAAGTAAAACATTTGCTCACTTGACCGCTTAGTGCATTACAGTTGCTAGGTTGTACAAACATGCAGCAGACATTATTTGTAAAATAGTAGATAGAGCCTTCTTAGAAGTGGTAGGTGGTGGCAACTGTCATCCACTCACTTGATGCAAACCAGCCTACTTCCTTCTTCACATTTATCATTCTGTTTTTGTGTCGGTCCTCTCTTCCTAGTTCTTCCATCTTTCCTGTCACTCTTGATTACTCTTCTTTCCTTTTCAGGTGGCTTTACATTGAATGACAAGCCTAATGGTTTCCTGTAAGCCAGGAAACCATTTACAACACTGGGTGGTAACCATATAATCAACCCATCCGTGTTCCCTACGTGTCAACAAGGGAGTTGACGGAGGGTTGGTGCCCCTCCCTGTAAAACAAACATCTCAAAGACAAATGACCATCTCTTACAGGATTATGGCGTCTGTTGATAGATAGATAGATTGACAACATGCTTCCACACCTCATGCACCACACTATCACAGCATGGATAATCCCTTAACATAGCCACAGCTTAAGATCCCTGTGAGCAGTTTGTTGAAATGGCTGGTTTCCTCTGGTCTGCTGAGTTCACCTCTAGTTGAGCATGTTGTTACAACAAGAGCTCACGAAATGAAAAAAGTTTATACTTACTTTCGTAGAGTTCTGGTGGTTTGGACAAAGTACCATGAAATCAATGAATTTCGATTTTTGTTTTAAATCTGTATTTTGCATAATAATCTCAGTGATGTATCATATACCCATACAGTATATTGTATTCATCTCCTCCTACAGCTGCAAGTGTGTCCAAAGCGTGTGTGTATCTCAACAGTGGGTGTTCGTGAGGATCTGTACAAACGTGATCCCAATACAGTGCTGGTAACAGAATTTTTTGGGTCAGTACGCAGTGTGGAGCTAACTTCGCATGTACTCAACCTACCAAAGTGTGGAGGAGAGGGCAGGGTGGCTATCAACAGTTCACAGTAAGTATGATCTTCTTAGTAAAAGTGTTTTACATAGAGTAAACCCTTGCTATAGCAAGCCTCTTTGTACTGAATTTCAGATATACACATCAAACCTACTGAACAGGATTATAGTATAATCAATAATTTGTTATGTGTAGACAGTATAGGTGCCCGATTGAAAGACCTTTGAGCAAATACTAAACTCAGTGTCTCATTCATTTTATATTACAGTGCTCTTTACACATTTTAATGTTTTTTTAATTACTTTTTTTTTTATTTTTTTTTTATTTTTTTTTTTTTTCACTTTTCTGTAGAGCTAAGCAAAATATTGTTACTCAGAATACCACAGACCATATTTAGGATAATTATGACACACTTTCACTCAAAATGAAGTAATCTGCTTTGTTTTGGTTTGATGGTGAACATGAAGCAATCAGCCATTTTTTTTATGTGTCTGACTCTGGGCAAAGACTTCAGGACCTGTGTCTCAGGGGCAGTAGCCTGTCCCAAGGCCCAGTAGTCCTCCTACACCTCCACATGTCACCACTTCAGCGCTAACACCCACCTTCCATATTGAATACATGCTAGGGCTGCCTCATACAGGACTGGTGTATTGGTATTAGCGAGGGTATTTTTACAACATGTTGGCGGGTCATCTGGTACATCAGGAAAGGCTGCTTTTTATGAAATTCAAATCCTTAAACTGCTTCCTGCCCCAGCTGGGATTCGAACCTGGGTCCATCAGGACTGCAGGCCGCCTCTCTACCGAATCATCTCCCACCTGCCTGAAATGTGTAGGTTATATTTTACTCTTCATAATTTTCACTTGGTTTTTGTCATGTAAGAGCTCAGAAAATAGCATTGTAATGCACAATGATGCTGTGTCATTTCTTACATATAGCACCACTATGAAACCTGCATTCTCTATCTGCCCTGAAGGCTGTGTATATTAAGGCTATTGAGATGAGTTTCTTTGAGGGCAATTAGTCCATAAACTTTGAGCTTTGCAAATTTTATAATGATGGTTAACTTTTCTTTCATTTTGGGAAGAGAATTTGTATATTTCCTGTAAGGATGCTGTCTAGTAGCTTCTTTGGACTTGAGGTGTTTGGGCTAATACCAGGACTGAACCTTGGTGATATGGAGGTTGAGGTGGATCTGGTACTTGGCCTTGAGGTGCCTGTGGCAGAAGTGTTCAAGTTTCTCATCCATTTGGCTTGTGCTTCTACTGTCTTCATTAGTGTAATGACAGTGTTCTTCATTTCTCTTATAATGCCTAAAAAATCAGGGTGTGTATCATGGGTATTTTTGCTTTCATTTGTTTGAGCTTCTGTTCTCTGGTTTGGGGTGCCTGCAAGTATTGTGGAGGTTTCTGTGTAGGTCTGGGGTATCCTTTTAGTTCTTATTGTACCCATTAGGCGAAGGGAACTGCAGTTTGACCTATAGCATGTCCTGTTTTTCCATGAGTCTACACAGACATGAGGGTGAAAATGTTTACACTTCTGCCCTGCTTGCATCAGTTTTTGCCGTTTCCATCTCTCATGAGTTTTCCGCACATGTGTGAGTGACTGAAGGAACAGTATGTGCCAGTTACCCCAGTTTTGCTTGTACCTTTCTTGAAGAATTTGCTCACAGTTCCTTTCTTTGGCATGTTTGACCTCTGATGCTGGGTTACCTTATGTGGATTACAATAAACTCCCAATTATCCATTGTCGCAATATCCAGTGCTTTTTACATGGCTCTGTTGGAATAATATCTGGCTCAGAAATGGGAATCAGTCGGCCCTCTGGCACAAATAAGCAACCCAATCAGTGGGCGGGCAGACCTTGCAACTCGTTAGCCAATCACAGTGCATTGCGGGAGTGGCCCACCCAGCACGCCAAGCCTACGTTCATTCTCTCAGTCCCTCCCGTTGACGCCATAATGTGAGGATGAATCTGTGCATGCTGCTCTTGTGACCCACATGGTAGCTAATCCCTAGCACTGTGACTTAGTCTGTGGCCTCCCATGCCTCGCTCATTGCTGTATTGCAGTGACTGACCTTGTGGCCCCTCAGTGCTCTGTGCCCTAGTGCTCTGACTGCTGTATAGTGAGGACATATCTGTGCGTATCTACCCTCCATTGATGTGAACACTAGGTGAGTACAGTATGATTATGATTATATTATGTACCAGTACTGCACCTGTATTACTGTGCCATGTGTACAGGTGGTCCCTAACTTACGATTGGGTTACTTACTGATAAACCCATCGTAAGTGGAATACTGTACATCGTAAGTTGAAAATGCATTTAATACGCCTAACCAACCGAACATCATAGCCCAGCCAAGCCTACCATGAATATGCTTAGAATACTTACATTAGCCAACAGTTAGGCAAAATTATTAACACAAAGCCTATTTTATAATAAAGTGCTGACTATCTCTGTAATATATTGAATATTGTACTGGCGTCGTCAGTTGCGAAGGTCCAAGTTCACATGCGATGGCCATTAAGGGCTTGCCACCTTCATGCTGGGCAATAATCTTGAGTTTCATCTCAAAGTAATTGCCTTCCTCTTCTCACCAGTAGCAGGAGAAACAGGTGGGCATTTCGTAGACATGATGGATGCACAACACACAGCGTAGATACAATGGGGTGTCCAAAAATAAAATGCTGGCAACACAGAACACCATAGAGTATCGGTTGTAAACTTTTAGCGACCTTGTGGTGGACTAGGAGATGTAGCTGACTGCCTCTGCCCAGTATCACGGGAGAGTATCGTATCACATATCGCTTGCCCAGGAAAAGACCAAAATTCCAAATTCATAGTATGGATTCTACAGAATGTGTATTGCTATCGCACCATCGTACAGTCAAAATATCGTAAGTCGGGGACCACCTGTACTGTATCAGTGTTGTACTGTATTGTATTTTATGCTTAATTTTAATCATTAACTCATGGGTAATATTGTAGGAAGGTTTCTAGGATAGAGGCTCGAGATGGATAATAACACAATATCTGGCTCGAGGCCGAATGGATAGCTGATTGGGGGTACTATGCCGTATTCGGCATTCTCCAGTATCCGGCGTGGGGGTTGGCTGAATTGCAACCATTGATTGAGAGTTTTCTGTATTGCCTTGTTTGTTGGGTGAGCCATTGTTCTTCAGTGCTGTTATTTTCCCGGGGGGAGAGCACTTGGGTTTCCATCTTCTGGCGTGTTTCCCAATGATCCTAATGTTTCCCTTGGTTTCTCTGGGGAATTAGCATAGATGATAGGCCTTCTGGGTGTCTGGGCTTGGATAAAGTTCTGTATATCTATCTATAGCCAGATGCCACAATCCCATAAGGGATAACCATTCAACTTTCAGTTAGTTTTTTTTTTGCAGGGAGGGCACTAACCCTCCATCAACCCACTTGTTGACACATTAGGGAACACATATGTGTTGGGCATATGGGTACCACCCAGTGTTGTAAATGGTTTCCTGGCTCACAGGAAACCATTTGGCTTGTCGCTCAATGTAAAGCCAGCTGACAAGGAAAGAAGAGTAAGAAAAAGTGACAGAAAAGATGGTAGAGATATGAAGAGAAGAGGGCAGACACAGAAAAAGAAAGATAAGGTGAAAGAAGAAGTAGGCAGCATTACTTGAAGTGAGTGCATTATGGTAGCCACCACCAACCACATTTGGGTAAAGTAATTTTGGGTTATTTGTGTGGCAGTTTCTGGTTTCTTTTGGGAACTTGCATGCCTTTTGATGGCATGCTGGGCTTCCTGGGCATCTTTTGCCCATTCATCATTGTTATACTTTGCTGCATAGCCAGTGCTTCTCCGATGTGTATTTTGTGTCTGTTCTTAATTAACACATCAGCTGGTATAAAGGGAGTTACATGCAGAAAAACAGTGGATCCTGTCTTTTACAATCATCACAGCAGATGATGTGTGTTAGATCATGACCCAAACCACAAAGTGGCACATTTGTTTTTTGTTTGGATTGTAGTGGTGGCTGTGTGTGGATGGCAGCCATGTTTTCCTCCACTATGTTTATCACTTGGGCGGCCGTCCTTTTTAACACCAGTGCTCGTAGAGAGGTTGATGCTGGGAATGGTTGTTGATATGAGGGCTGTGAGAGGACGATATGGAGGTTTGCCAGATCATGTGATTATCGTATACAAGATTAAGCTGAGAGGAGCGAGGTGGACCAGAAGAGAGAGAGGAGCAGTCAGGGAGAAAGACTGAATCGAGAAGTTGAGGATCAAGGAAATGGCAGATGAATACGGGACCAAAGTAGGGGATGAGTTAGAATCAGTGAATTGGAATAAAATGGATCTGGACAGCCAGTGGAAGGCATATAGGGATTGCTTAGTTAGAAATGAAACAGGAGGTAAATGATGATATAGGAAGAAAAATGAATGCAAACTACACTGAAAATAGGAATTTTGGAAAGAGGTGTGGAAATATAGAAGTGAAAGCAATGTGATGGTGTGAAGGATGCAGGTGATAGACTATTAACCCATGGGGATGAAATAAGGACCATATGGAAAGATTATTTTGAAAGCCTGATGTATGAGATTAGAGAGAGCAGAATGGCTGTAAACATGATTGGTATTGGGGTTGTGCAGAGAAGGAATGCAGTGCCAGGAGACGTGACACTCGCACAGGTGAAGAGCTATGTGAAGCAACTGGAAAATGGGAAAGCAGCTGGGGTTGATGAGGTGTATGCAGAGATGATTAAGTATAGTGGGGAGAGCTGAATGAAGTGCTTGCTGGAGATATAAGTAGGTAAGAAGGCCTGGATGACTGAAACTGTGCCAGCAAAGTGGAAAAAAGGCTGTAATTGTACTCCTGTACAAAAATAAAGGTGAGTGAAGTGAGTGCAAGAATTATCATGGGATAAGTTTATTGAGTGTGGTAGGGAAGGTATATGGAAGAATTATTGTAGAGAAAGTAAGAGAGATATCAGAAGTCCTAGTGATTGATGAACAGGGTGGCTTTAGGAGTGGCAGAGGATGTGCGGATCAAATATTTGCATTGAGACAGATGGAGATGGCTTGTGAGAAGGACCGTGAGGTGTTTATGGCATTCACGGATCTGGAAAAAACATACGACAAAATGGACAGAGAAGAATTGTGAAAAGTTTTGTGCATGTACAGTGTAGATGGTAAGCTGCTAGGTATCGTCAAGTGTTTTTATGATGATAGTGAAGCATGCGTAAGGGTTAATGGGCATCTAAGTGAGTGGTTCACGATCGGTGTGGGCGTGCGACATGGTTGTGTGATGTCCCCATGGTTGTTTAGTATATATATATATATATATATATATATATATGGATGGAGTGATGAGAGAAGTAAAAACATGAGTAATGGAGAGGGGGATGGTGCTGGTAATGAATGGTGATGGATGGAATATCTCAAATTGTTTTATGTTGATGATCCAGTACATCTTGCAAATACTGGACAAGAATTAGAAAGACTAGTGCAGAGTTTTGCTGATATCTGTGAGCGTCGTGCCTTGAGAGTAAATGTAGAGAAGCGTACAGTGATGCTTATGGAGAGAGAAGGTGACTCCCAGTGTGATGTTACAGTGAATGAAGAGAGACTGGAATTGGTGAGAGAGTTCAAATACCTGGGTACAGTGATAGAAAAGAGAGGAAAATGTGCAAAAGAAGTGGAAAGTAGAGTGACACAAGGCAGAAAAGTAGCTGGTGCAATGAAGACCTTGATAAGAAACAGAGGCTTGAGTGTTGCAGCTGCATGAAGCTTACATGAAGGAGTGTTAGTGCCGACTTTAACATATGATGTGAGACTATGGTGTGGCATGAAAATGAAAAGTCAAGAGAGCAGTGGAGATGGGACTGCTGAGGAATGTATGTGAAGTATGGAGAGTGGATAGGATACTAAATAATGTGATTTTTCAAAGATGTGGAGTGAGGAAGTCTGTGGACATCAGAATCGAAGAGAGTGTACTGAAATGATATGGTCATGTGGAGAGAATGATTAATAATAGAGTGGTGAAAAAGGTATATCTGCGCAAATTTGAAGGAAAGGATAGGTGAAGTAGGCCAATGGGAAAGTGGAGAGATATGATGGATGAGTGTGTGAGGAAGAGAAGTTTGGAAGTCGGTGAGGCTAGAGAACTGACAAGAGATCGAGCTGGCTGGATGTATATTGTGAGGAGAAGTGCATGATCAGGGATTTAACACCCCTTTTTAATGTGACTACATCCGGATTGACTCTATCAGGCACATTTATGTGAACCTACAGAATGTAGTGAATGTTTTGGCATATCTGATAGAGCCAGGATTCCAGGGACTTGAATGATAAGTGAATGGTAACGTGGTCCATTGGATTGGGCGAATTTGGGCTGTCTGGACATTACTACTCCTCACCCTGCCCTAGGGTGGGAAAGTAGGTCCGGATGATGATTATGATGACGATTCACTCTACTTGTAATATGTCCCAGATTTTCTTGATGATTTGTGCTTGATGAGTGTTTGTTTACCATTTCTGTCAGTAATCTGCACCCTTACACTGAATAACACTGGGAAAAACACGCGAATACTGTAGTAGGATGATTTTGCACGTTTGTAGCAGGACAGAAAGAGCTGACCGAGTAACGGATTAAATATTCTTCCATATTGTGCCCTTGTTATTACCTTCTATTAACTGAACCCTATCTATGTACATTTTTGATACCATAACATTTTGTAATGTCTTTACTGGTTCTAAATTGTTAGAAAAGAGCAAATTGGGGTTTGAGCTTGGGGTGCCTGGGGCCAATGAGGATAAATCCCATAAGTTCTGTGTATTTGTTATTACTGTATATGCCATGTTCAATACCAGTTATGCATGATAACTGATGGATCATTGTACAAGCATATTTTCATGAATTTTATTTCCCAGTCAGTAACATCATTCAAAATCAGGAGATGCTTGCTCATAATCCCATTTCATTTGGCAAACATCTTCCTTGTTACAGTAATCAAACCAAATAACAAATGCTTTCCAAATACAGACATATCATTATTGTTAGCTTCATAACACAATCATGCCTCAGCATGCGATAGGGTTACATCAAAGGAAAACTCATTGCATAACGATTCATCATACACCAAGGTTGATATAACATGGGTGCAGTGGAGATAGGGAGGAAGCCAAGGCCCATGTAATCTAAAATCTCAAAAAAAAAATTACCATTTTAGACTTGCCCTCATTCCCCTTAGTAGCACCACCCTTTCCACTAGGGATAGCATCAATGCCAGACATGATTTCAAAGTCACAAATTTTAGTATTTCACACAGCAAATGTTATCACTTCACTTAGTATCACACACTGCACTATTTGTTACACACGTGCTGTCTTGTTTGGCAATAGCAATGATGTTTCAGTGGCCTTGCACATACAAAATGGGTTGAAAGAGGGAGACAATCACAGGGAATTTAAACTCCAGGTGACTGTCTTGTCTCAAACCTCTGATTGTCTATTTCTTCAGGAGGCACTGTGTATGCATGGGATTGTCATATGCGGCCACCACAATTATCGTACAGTAAACTCTCAAATATCCTTTGTCACAACATCTGGCCCAATGCAATGTCTGGCACTTCTGGCTCGGCTCCGTTAAAGCAATATCCGGCAAAGTTATGCAACATCCAACACTGAAACAGGAAGTGACCGATGGTTCAGTGCATTATTGGGATGTGAGGCGCATCAACTGCTTGTACACGGTAGCCAACCAGCACCAAGGAAAACCCCGCAACGCGCCAGCCAGTGAAAACGCCCGCAACATGCCAGCCAATCAGAAGTCGTTGTGGGAGTGGCTTTCCTGCATGCCGAGCCAACACACTCTGTCTCTCGTGGATCTCATTCAGTGAAGGCGTATCTGTGCACTCTGCTCTTGTGATCTTGTGATGGCAAAACCCTGGTGCTGAGACATGCTCTGTGGGCTCCCATGCCTTGTTTGTTGTTGCAAAACTTGTGGCCACTCAGTGCTTCATGTTCCAGCGCTCTGTTGTGATTCTGAAGTTACCGTACATAATTGTGTCCACAATACCACATGGGATTAAGTTCACTGAACTGTACTGCATGGTGTACAAACCCTCCATTGATGCCAACACTGTTGAATACATATTACTCTATGTACTGTATTACTCAGCTGTGTCAATACTGTATCGTGTTTTGCTTAATTTTCATCTTTTACTCATGGGAGAGTTTTCAGGACAGAGGGCTGAGAAAAGCAAGATGAATAAATCCACTGGGAGGGGGGGGGGAAACATGGTCTTTGTCTGCAGAAAGTGTGTGGTACCCGTACAGTTTTCTACCTAACGAAGCGACTCTGACTAGCATGAACTTGCAATATCTTACAGTATCTTGGCAAGTCCCTTCTGTTAAATGTTACTCATAAATACATGGAAAAATAAAAAAGTAAACCGAGCAGTTATTGGTGAACTGATGATTTGTGAAGTGGTGTTGTACAGTAGAATTATCACTACTCCCTTGCTCAAAGTTATGCAGACAACCTCGGACCACGAACTTGTTCCTTTCCTTACTGCCGTCATTCTATCCCTCACTCACCACTCATCTGTCTTTCAGATAATACAGTAAATACGTACCAACTGCCCAGACAAATAAACTAAAGAAATAAGTCCTGAGTATTTATTAGTGAACTGATGATTAGGAAAGAAGTCTCGTATAGGAGAATTATCACGACTCCCTTGTTCACAGTTATGTATAGGGCTGTGGCCTGCCAATTTATTCCTTGCTTGACAGCTGTACTTCCTCCCCCTCACTCGCCACTCAGCTGGTTTGCAGATAATACGGTAAATAAGTACAAATTGCAAGCACAGTAATTTGATCCAAAAAAGCAAACCTTCATTTCGATCAGCTAGATTTTATCTTTTCTGTCAGTGCAGATGCATTCTAAGATGATGTAGACATTCATCTTAGAATGCATTGGAGGAATAAATTTATGGGCAGCGGCCGTACACAACTGAGCAAGGGAGTCATGATTACTGTGCAACACTTCTTCCATAATCATCAGTTCACCAATAAATGCTCAAGATTTATTTCTTTTGTTTATTTTTGCATGCAGTTCATACGTATTTACTGTATTATCTGCAAAACAGCGGAGTGGCGAGTGAGGGGTGGAGTCCAGCAGTCAGGTAAGGAATAAATTGGTGGGCTGTGGTCCTATACGCAACTGAGAGCAAGGGAGTCATGATAATTCCACTGTACAACACTTCCTTCCTAATCATCAGTTCATCAATAAATGCTCTGTATTTAATACTTTAGTGTATTTTTTTATGTTTTATGAATAAAATAACAATTAATGTTTAACAGTGAACTTAGTGTGTGCATTGTGCACTCCTGCAAGACGCTGCAGTTGTGTGTGTTATGTCTGTGGGGTGTGTTTAAGAGGAAGATGTGTTTCAAATGAAATTGTTTGTATGGCCCTGCACAAAAGTGGTATTGTATATACCACAATGACATAGCCTGTGTATGAGAGTGTATATCAGATCTCTGGAGAAATAAGTAACTAGCAAGGTAAATTCCCCAAGCTTCCTGGTTAACTGGGATGTACCATACAATAGTACAGTAAGACCTCCCTATAACGTACTAATTGGGGCCCAAACCACTAATTGGGGCCCAAACCATTCTGAAAAATGTGAAATTCCGATAAAAGCGACATCCGGACTTCCCCCTGCTAACCCAGACTTTTTCCGATATATCAGACATTAGTCCGGATAGCATGAACGGTTTTTAAACTGTTATGGCTACCTTTATGGTACTGCACTGTGTTATAACTTCACTACATTAATCAGATGGTATAATATATATTGCTACTCCTCACCCTGCCCTTGGGTGGGAAAGGAGGTCTGGATGATGATGATGATGATATAATATATATAGTAATACTCTGCTTAACTGTACAATGATAAACATGTCTTTTATTCACCTTATGGTGGTGAACATACCTAAAGTGGTCAGGCAGACCGGACTGCTTCTGGTTTTATCGGACTTTTTACGATATACGGGAATTTAGTCCGGGAGCTCCTTGAGTCCGATAAAAGCGAATTCTGGTCTACTGAAGCCTGTTATATCGAGGTTTTACTGTACTTTACTGTATCAATAATGTATTGTATTTTATTCATAGCTTTCATTTTTTACTCATGAGAAAATTTTTAGGATAGGGGGTCAAGACAGTTAGTAACACAATATCCCATTCAGTGCTGAATGTTAAGCCAATGGGGGTGGATACTATGCAATATCCAGCGCTTTGCTGTAATCGGCATAGGGCTTGGCTGAATTACGATGGATAATTGAGAGTTTATTGTATAAGCAAATTTGGCCATTCCATTGTTGTCGCAGAACTGGGGATAACTTATAGTTCATTGTTCTGTTGATTTATCACATGACAAACAAACATATAACAAGATCTGAATATTGATCATACAGTAATCCCTGTAAGGCCCGGACGCCCAAGTCCAGGACATTTTGGGCTCGGGTCCTCGGAGACCAAAAATTGCCAAAGAATGTAAAAATGAAAAAAACAAGAAAATGTTTTCAACCCTACTTTGAATTTGCCGTGTGGTGACGAGCACCTGTGTTTTCGTGCATAGTTCCACCGACGTCCGCAAGAGCGCTCCTTCATCCTCCCCAGTTCCTGCTTACCTACCTTTGTGATTGCACACTAATCGCCGTGGCTCCCCACATGCTCGTTTTTGTGAATAAACAGTGAATAAACTGCAATACCTCACCACTAGACCACATGAGAATTTACAGTGTTGTGCAGTGTTAAGAAATTAGAATTCAGAGTGCAAAGGATTAAGTGCAGAGTGCAACACTGGCGTGTTGCAGCTGGCGTGGCGCAAGTAAGAACAGAATGTTCAGTGTTAAACAATTATAATTCTCAGTGCAAAGGATTAATTACAACACAACACTGGATTACTGTATGTGCTGCAAGTGCACCTTCACCACTATTAGAACCTTAGAGGAGGCAGGTTAATGTTTGTGACGGTCACAAACGTGTCATAAGTACCCTGTACACTGTTAAATATATTTCCATACTCACTTCTGATTTCTCATTCTTTGGTTCCTTTTCATTTATTTCATGGTTTCTGTCCCATATTTGTGTGCATAGGGTCTTAAATAGGTGCTGTGCATATCCAGTAGGGAGTAGTAGTAGTAGTTGTTCCCTAGGGAGTCTGGCAGAACAGCCCCGAATCCCTAAGGAAGGCCATGGCCAAGACCGGGCTTTCCCACAGAGCTCTCAAGGAGTGTATGTCATGTTGTTGGTGTAGGTGATTGTGTGCAATGCAGTCTTCCATAATGTGCTTAATAGTATGGGGTGCTGTGTTACATTTTGGACAGGCATCAGTGACGGAATCATCCAGCATCTTCTGGTAACTTAAGAGGGCTGGATGATGCCCACATCTCAGCCTGGCCAGGTGGGCCCTATCCTTATGAGGGAGAGAGGATTCCAAAGGGTGGATATCAGGAGGCTGTGCATGCAGCTGTGTGTTGTCTTTAGTTGACTGAATGGAGCAGCGAGTGATTTGAGTATGGATATGCTTCTGGAGGCTGGTGATATGCTTCTGGAGGCTGGTCTGAGGCAGGCGAGGGGGCAGAGATGACAGTACAGTATTTGTGTATGATATTGTGTGGTGGGTGTTGTTTTGATGTTCCTTGGTGTGTGTGGATGTGTTGCCATGTAGTGTAGTGGATGTTGTGGGTTTGTGGAGGCTGCAGCAAGAATTTGGGTGCCTCTCATGTCCAGGTGATCATTGTTGACTTTGAGGACTTTGGTTTCTTGATGTAGATGGTCTGTGGGTGTAGTAGCTGTGCAGCCTGTGGTTATTTTTAGGGCCTTGTTCTGTATAGTCTGTAGAGTGTTGTAGTGTGTTTTAGTGAGGTTAGGAGCCCAAGCAGGGCTTGCATAAGTCATCACTGAATGTATATATTGTTTGTATACTGTGGTGGTGGTTTCTTTGTTGTGTCCGAATGTTGTAGGGGCAAGTGACCTCAAGGCATTGAGTCTTGGTGTTATGTGATTTTTAATGTTTGTGATGTGTTGTTTAAATGACATTGATGTATGTTACACCAAGGATTTTGTGTGTGTGTGTGTGTGTGGTAGGGAAGTGTTTATTGTGAGGTGTGGAATGTGACTATGTTCTGCTGACCAGTTTGTGAGAAGGGTCACTGTAGAGTTGGCTGGGGCTATTTTGAGCCTGTTTGTGGTGAACTATTCATGTAGTGTGTTTAGGTAAGGTTGGAGGATGTGTGCAGCTGTGTTTGCGTTTTGGTGTGTACATGTAAGCGTTATATCATCTGCATAGGAACCTTTGTGTATCTGTGGTGTGTGGGGTTTGGGTATGTCGTATATATACAGGTTAAAGAGTATAGGGGACAAAACAGATCCTTGGGGAATGCCATTTGTTAAGTTTCTGATGTTCAAAGACTGACCGGCAAATGCTACATGTGCACATCTGCCTGCTAAGTAGTTTGCCAACTATCTTTTTTGTGTTGTTATGCATGTTTGTGCTGAGTATTTTGTTTGTGAGGTTGTGGCAGGGGATGGCATCAAAAACTTTGCTGATGTCTATTATGACTAGGAGTGTTCTGTGTGGTGGCCTAGCTGAATTCATGCCATCAAAAACTCTGTGTGAGGTCTGTAAGACGAGTGGTTGTGGAGTGTAGTGGCCCAAAGCCATGTTGTGAGTGGGCTAGGGGGATGTGAGGTGTAACTAGTTGTAGTACCAGTCATTCAGTGACTTTAGAAGGGTGTGCAGAGGAATGTGATGGGGCGGTATGAGGAAGATATTGTGGGGTCTTTGTTGGGTTTAGGGATAATGATGATAATGCCGTGCTTCCAGATGTTGGGTATTATGTTGTGTGAGTAGCTATAGTTTGATATGTTGGTGAGTGCTTGTATGCCTTGTGGTCCAAGGTGTTTAGGGTGAATGTTGCTTATTTCCACGGGCAGTTGAGTACTTAAGGTTGCTGATGATGTGCTTCGTCTGGTTGTAAGTGAAAGGTGCGTAGTCTGGGTCTGTGGGGAACTGTTTGTTACGTCTAATGATATATCAGTTGTCGTGATGGGGGTTTAGATGGCTGACATGTGAGAAGTGATTGATGAGAGTGTTTGCTTGTTGTTTGTTTGAAGGTATGGTGTCTGTTGTTGTGATGGCAGCATGTGATTGTGTAGAGTTGCTGTTGGAGAGAGTGATGCTGTTTAGTGTTTTGTAGAGTTTGCTGGTGTTTGTTTTGTGGTCAGGTGTTTGGAAATAATTATTCCAGTTTAGTGTTTGCTGTTCTGATATTTTATTGTTTATTTGAGTGTTGAGTTCTTGTATTTGTTGTACCGTGTCATGTGTATGGGGTGTTGGGGAGTGTTGCAGTGTGTCCCGTTGACTGATGGGGCCTTGAATTTCTGGTGTGAAGTTGGGATTGTGTCTCCTTCTGTTGCCTCTAGGGATGTGTCTTTTGTCTGTGTTTTGTATAATTATATTGAAAGTGTGCACAGCGGTGTTGATGTTTGTAATGGGTGTACTGTTTAGTGTTTCGAAATGTTGTTCTGTTTCAGTAGGGAGTTATTTAGGTGATTTTCAAAGTTAGTTTGGGTTGGGGTCTGTCCAGGGGCATTTTTCCCAAGTCCCGGACAAAACCAAGTCCCAGACATGCCTTTGGCTCTATTACATTGGTTCTTGGAGGGATTACTGTACTGTTGTTGGGTAAAGTGTAATATTGAGAGACAGGAAACTTTCATGTACTGTTATAGCTGGAGACAGGCACTTGAAGCTGTTGCAGCTTGAACATTTAAGTAAAAAAAAAAAGGGGGGGGGGGGAGCTAGACTTGTATAATGGCCGGGAAACATAAACCATTCATCTTGCCAGTGCATCTGTTTGATTCATAAATTGAGAAACTGGAGTCTGGTCTACACTTTGGGATCTGACTTCTTAAGATCTTTATCTTACTCTCAAGACAGCCAGGACAAAGAAATGGACTCGCACAGTCTTTTGCGCATCCTTGTTCCCTGACCATTGCAGTCATGTGTAGTGGTGCTTGCAGCCAAATCTGATCCGCACACTGTCCAGTGTTTTCTTGCTGCGGGGTGGTTGTGTTCCCCTTACACTGGCACTGACATCTTGCATTGTCCATTGTTATTTATGCCTTTAAGTCTTTTTGGTATCGCTTTCTTCTTTGTGCTTTATCTCAGAATGATTGGCTATGCCATTAAAAATCAAATCTGTGCTCAAGTTTGGGTTATAGAGGGGTTTTCAGTAGGTAAGTGGGGATCAGGATTAGAAGTTCGTTAATGGATTAAATATTATAATAGAAAAACTGTATCTCCCATGTACACAGGACTAGATAAACTGGAGGGGGGGGGTCATTATACTGTACTTAACTCACAGAAAATGAAGACAATATGGAAATGTCAAAGGCACCATAATGTATCTGATGTAGGGTAGGTAAATAATGAATTTAAGGTTCATTAATTGAAATGACCATCAATCATTAGATTTAACAAACTTTCAAATTAGAGACCCACTGTTTCTTCTTAATTACACTGTCGTATAGAGGGTTTACATTGTATAGGTATGGGTAACTTTGGATTTAAAACTTGCTATTAGACATTTATAAAGCTTACTTAATACATTTATTTAGAAAAGTTATTGTAGTCTTAACACTGGATTTGTGTGTGGCGAGTGGGGTCATTAGAATGTATAGAAATTAAATTAGGAGAGCATATTTATTTTGACTGTACAAAGGCTGAAGGGGATACATCTTCCCAACCATAGTCTTGTAGTCCTGCTTGCAATGGCTATAACCAGTATGAGCCCGCTGCACTCTCCATTGCAACAATGTTGGCCTCAGACACTCTAGCTAGGAAGTATGAGTAAGAAGAAATGAAATGGACTATCTGTTTAATACCCGACAATCATGAGTAAGAGTCCTCATAATTTCAAGTGCTTGGAGAGTGGCAAAATCAAAGCAAAGATACTTGGCTGTCTCATTACCTGAATTCTGCAGAACTGGACACACCAAGGTACCTAATGTAGACAAAAAATTACAGAAAAGCATTCAGAAGCTGAATGCTAATTGCCCGCCAGAACATGCTGTTGGCAAGTTACAAGTTTGTAGTTACAAGCTACCTACAAACCAAATGTGAAGAAAATTCACAAAACTCTACAGAATTCAGTCACCACATTTCACAAAAAGCCAATCCATATTAAAACTAGTTGACCTTTGGCAGCCATTTTGGTGACATTGACCTTGACCCCGAGTGTCTAGTTTTGAACTTGTCCAAGATTTTGGCCATGTCTTAATACCCTGAAAGTATCATGTTGATAGCTCAAACCATTCATGAGATATAGTGGTGCCTCAAGATGGGTGATAAAAAGTAGTTGACCTTTGGCACCCACTTTAGTGACCTTGACCTTGACCCCGAGTGCCCAATCTCGAACTTGTCCAAGATTTTGGCCATATCATGATACCGTGAAGGTATCATGTTGATAGCTCAAGCTACTCATGAGATATATTGGTGCTAAAGGCGGGCGATAAAAACTAGTTGACATTTGGCAGCCATTTTGGTGACCTTGACTTTGACCCCAAGGGCCCATTTTTAAACTTGCCCAAGATTTGGCCATATCTTGATAGGCTGAAGGTATCATGTTGATGGCTTAAGCTGTTCATGAGATATAATGGTGCTAAAGGTGGGCAATAAAAAAAAAAATTGACCTTTGTCAGCCATTTTGGTGACCTTGACCTTGACCCCAAGTACCCATTTTTGAACTCGTCCAAGATTTTGGCCACATCTTGATACCCTGAAGGTTTCATGTTGATATCTCAAGCCGTTCATGAGATCTAATGGTGTTAAAGGTTGGTGATAAAAATCATTTGACCTTTGGCAGCCATTTTAGTGACCTTGGCCTTGACCCTGATTGCCCATTTTCAAAATCGTCCAAAATTTTGGTAATATTTTGATATCTTGAAGGTTTCATGGTGATAGCTTAAACCATTCATGAGATATAATGGGAACACACACACACACACACACACACACACACACACACACACACACACACACACACACACACACACACACACACACACACACACACACACACACACACACACACACACACTGGCAAAAACATAATTGCTCCGCCTTGGTAAAGGTGGGCGATAACATCGATCAGATAATCTCTGTATAGCTGGACACTCTAATCCTGGAAGAGGTGGCTATGAATAAATCACCGCCATGTTCCCCTGTCCTCTGTCAACAGGCTGCCCTCTCTCTAACCTACACCACCCTCATTCCTATACCGTACGGTACCTCTCCCCCTTTTCCCTCCACCTCGTCTTTGATGGAGAAGTATCCCTTTCCACATGCCACTCGCAGTTGTGCTCCATAAGCATAAAAAAGGAACCAAAGAACTATGCTGTATGAACTCTAGTTAGAGTTGTGAGCCCTACATGTGACTTGGTGCAAGAATATACAGTACTAGAGATGCAGTGCAGTATGTAATAAAAGTCATCTGTAAATGAAGCTAGGCAGACAGTGAATTGTTTCTAACTGCACCATGTGCTGGCACTGGCTCCACATATATAACATATATTTAAGTCCATAAAGTACATAACAAACGTAAAAAGAAATTAATATCAGACTTGCACAAAATGTATAGGGCATTTACACCATAGAGCAGAACAGTTCTTTGGTAGAGCTAGGGCTCAGATCACACAAAGGAATGTGGAGAAAAGCTGAGAGCGGTGAGAATCTGGCATTGCCTGGGGCTATTGCAGTCTGTAGGCCAATGTGCAGAATACCAGCTTGAGGGAGTAGGTCATTGACAGCTTTGGATCAAGGTCATCATGCTTGATAAGGGATTAGAAATGGAGGCAAGTAGTACTGCACCATCTCTCCACTATCCGAATCAGTAATAATACCTCGTCATCAGTTCTAATGCTCATGTGATATACTGTATGTAGCTCACTTTTTTTTTTTCCTATTGTGCCTCCAAAAGGAGGGAGTGGAGAGTGAGGAAAATAAAGTGGCTCACTCTTTGTTTACTGTGCCTCCAAAATGGGGGAGTGGAGAGTGAAAAAAGTAGGGTGGGAGCAAGAAGAATGGTGGAAGAACTTGATCACTAAAGATTATCTTTAATTTTCCAGAATTGAAGATAATGGGAAGAAGAGCAGGGGCGGCAGCAAGAGGTTGGTTTATGCCAACCAACTCCCAATTCCTCACACAGCATAAAGTACTGGGACATCCAGTGATACTGGGTCAATATTTCTATAGAGCTTTAACTGAGTTTGTTAAACCTAGTCTCTGGTGAAGTACTGCTGATAATAATATGACCTTGAGGTTTCATAGAAGTTGACTGAGAATGTTTGTTGCATGTTGATGGATGACACTGAGAATAGGGGAATGTCAGGAAGAGTGTACAGATAATCCATAAAGTAGTATGAATTGAAAACGGGGGAAGTTTATAAATATATATGAGAATGAAGTATGGGAGTAAACCACAAAAACCAGAATTGGAATCAATTTAGAACTGCATTTGAACTAAGGTAAAATTTTGTGCAACTTTATAGCCTATGCCACTGCAATAAAGTCCCATGATGATGTGATTTAGGAAGTAGGCAAGATACTACGAGTATAGTTTAGTGTCATCTTTTTGGCTTTATGCTGTAGAAGTCATTGAGAAACTTCGTAACTACTATACATATTCGTGCTTTGTGTAATACAGACACTGGTTGCCTTTCGCATCTCAGTTTTCTTGATGTTGTTGTTAACACTTAGGCAAGCCGATGATGATATTCTCACCATCCATAAAACTCCTGTAACTATTGAGTATAACTATGTTGATGGGAGTTGTGAAAGCCCCAAAGGTGACAATGTATTGGCAAACAGGTAAAAAGTGGCATGTGCCTTCTGTCAGTGGATGCATGACTTCGAAGCGATATGCTGTAATTGCTAAGTTTTTTCATGCATATAACATTAGAGCACTTACTGAAGACACTAACAGACTCATAAAAATTAGAACAGTAATGGAATACCTGACAAACAAGTCCAAGACCTTCTGTATTCCCAAGAAGCACCTGTCTCCTGATGAAGGCACAGTGGCGTCGAGGGGTCATTTAGCTTTAAAGTTTATAATCCAAATAAACATGATAAATATGGAGTAAAGCTGTACATGCTGGCTGAGTCAAAGGCAGAATTGTCTTTGATTTTGAAGTGTATGCAGGGATTGGGAAAACAACAATTGAAACAGTAATGGGTTTGATTGCACCACTGAGGAATAACGGTTATTATTTATATATGGATAACTACTATAACTTAGTGGAACTTAGTGAATAGCTCCTAGAATAAGTTGTGTACACCTGTGGTACTCTCAGATTGCAGCATAGTGCACCCAAAGATCTCCTGCTAGAAGCAAAGAACCTGCCAGCTGATACCACTGTATTCTGATGGAAGGGCAAGGTTTTCATAATTCTGTGGAAAGGCAGCGAATTGTTTCAGTAATAACAACTTGCCATAATGCCACTGTGCAGGAACTGCAAAGAAGATGGAGAGTAAGGAACAGAGATGGAACAACTTCATTGCAACGGGTCACTGTGAAAAAATCCATGGCAGTCTGTGACTACAATGATCATAGGAAAGGAATCACTTTGACCTAATGGTGAAATATTGTCACTTCACACAGAAATGCCAAAAGTGGACACTGAAAATCATGTTCTATTTTTCGAAAATGACAACTTATAATGCTTATGTTTTGTATAAGTTCTTTTCAACTGATGCAGAGAAACTGACATTCCTTGAGTTCCATGGACTCTTCATTGATTCACCGATGGACTTTGAGTACATGGATTGGCCTGTCAGAAACGAAGCGATCCCACATGCTGCTGACACAGGTGAGCATGACAGCGGAGCTAGTGGTAGTTGTGGTATCACCAGGGCCAGCACCTGGGTCATCAGGTGTGAGGCGGTCACTCTTCTCTCCTGCACCATGAGATGATGATTCATCATCTGGCTCAGAAGAGGAGGTTGAGACACCTGCAGGTCTGTCTGGGAAAAGACCTCGTATTGCCGATAAACCAGAATGTCTAAACATGATTTTGAACCATACCCTAAATAGTGTGAAGAAATATCTGAGGTATTGTGTCTGCTACAAGCCTGGGAAGAGGAAAGACACCAAGTATACTGTAAGTGCAAGTTGTGTGATGTGTCTTTGTGCGCTGCACCTTTCCATGGCTTGTACCACCGCAAGAAGAAATACTGGATGGTGAAACACTAATGCTTCCCCACCATCCCCTCCATCTACCATCTGCTGAGCATCTCCAGGAAGTGTATTTTACTGGAGCAGGTGCAGGGATTATGCTGATGCTCAGCTCGTGGTCTACAAACGTCATTGGTTGGTAAGTACAGTATAAATATAATTATTGTAGATTATTTTTATTATGTATGCATATACAGTATACTGTATTTATCTTTTTGCTGTATGTGGTGTGTTAGTGATGTTCATATGCTGACATTCATGAATGCACATAATACTGTGGAAAAAACTTGTACAAACAGTTAGAGACTAAAATGAATGAAGTAGCATGTAAAATACTGTTTTGTCAGAAATGAAACAATACCGGTACATGAGTTGTCAGTGCGATGATGGATTGCGCCTAGCCTTACTTACACTTTTTTTTTTAGTTTTTTTTATTGATGGTTGTTTGATCATTATTTTTTACATATATTATTGTAGAACAAACATTTTTGTACAGGTGAAGAGTATAATTAATAAAATAGCACAAAAAATGTCAAAGATAAAGTAAGAGTACCTGTATAAACGTTTATGTTAGCTGCCAATGTTTTTGTGTGTCATTGTACTTACTCTTATAGTACAGTTTTGGTAATGCTTATATTCTCTTTAACCTTATATGCATATATCCATATGGAAAAGTCTATTGTGAACAGTTTAAGACCAAATGGAATAATAGTGAAAAATAAGGTCAGAAATAAGAAAAGAGTATAAACATGTCCGAGTATGCGTGGCCTGGCAGTGCCCAGCCGATTCTGGGGTGGCACGGGCTGAGGGCACCGGGCGTGCCAAAATGTTAAGTGACCCCATTTTGTTTGGTGAGCAGACCTATCAACTACAGGCAAGCAGTTGCTCCTTCAGGGCCCTCCTGTGTGGTGAACTGATGTTCTCTTGTTGTAGACAGCACCTCACCACATCTAGGTGCAGGAAGGGGTGTGGTAGTTTGTGTTCCTGTATGGACGTCATGTCTGTGTTTCTTCTAGTTATCAGGAGCACAATAATAAGCTCCACATTACCTCTTTACTTGGTTATAGGGTCACCACCCAGCACTGTAAATGGTTTGGTTACCTGGGTTACAAGAAACCATTAGGTTTGTCATTTAGTGTAGAATCACTTAAAGGCAGCACGACATCAAGTGAGCTGAAGATGGGTGCCCCAACCTGCTTCCTTGATGTAGTACTTTAATGCATCTTGGTTTAAACTGTATGTTGACCAAATGGACAGGTGTGATTTAACTTTAACTTTTGATAGCGATTCAGTGCTTATTTCATCCAGTTTTCATCATGCTGATAACCTTATCAGAACAGTAATTTCTGTTTAGTTTTGTTCTGGCATATACTAGGCAGCTTTAGTTACCATAGAAGAAACCTTCATCATGAAGGGATCATTAATTCTTTCCATACAGTAACGTCTTATGTGTTTTTTGCAACCACTGGACAGTTGCATTCAGCTTCAGTGAGATATTTTGTGATGAAAGAGTTAAGTATCTGTGGTATTAGGTGTAATTTAACCTGTAAACTTTGGCACTGGGGAGCATACATTTGCCTCTAGTGTGACCCCCCCCAAAAAAAAAAAAAAAAACTGTATATATATATATATATATATATATATATATATATATATACTGTATAGAGAGAGAGAGATAATTGTCAAAAACCAGCTTTACTCCCTTGATATGAAAGAGAGTATGGATGTTGAAGCATGGACATGGTACCACATATATACATACACACATACATCATCTAATCCTTTGTTGCTCCATGAGAAGTGTAGGAGCCTGGAGCTAGGCAAGTTAGTCCTGATATTTAAGATGAGAGTGACCAGCCACACACATCCCTGAGTGGCATGACATGAGCAGTAAACCCCAACCATCCCTTGGATATAAACCTACACAGGCTCAATCCGATTGGAGTGCCTTAATTACCCACTAAACCACCAGGCGTCATAGTTTGGTTATATGGTTACCACCCAGCATAGTAAATGGTTTCCTGTGGTACAGGAAACCATTTGGCTTGTCACTCAGTGTAGAGTCACTTGTAGATAGAAGGAAGAGGAAAGAAAGATAGAAAAGGATGGAAGGAAGAGAGGAAAGGGCAGTCACCAGAGAGCAGCACTACATTGAATGAGTGGATGGTGAGCACCCCCACCTTCCACTAATAATAATTTTTATAGTTCATTAATTATGCATATAAGTTCCAGAGTTTTTGTTTAGTATTGGAAAACTGCAAAGTTTTTATCTTCGTCACAAAGAGCTGTAGGATGATGACATGAAAGAGCATTTTTTAAAGTATCTGTATACCTGTTTTTTGGTCAATATCAGCAACAGTCCAGTCAGGCTGCTTGCTTCAGAATTTGAATTTGAGAGGGGACTGCATGAAAACTTGCAGCATGAGTAGGGATGGAGAAATGAGACGAGAGGGTGACCAAAAAAGCTCTAATTGTTATTATGTTGTGGCAGGTGGAGGCAATCACCATCCACTCACTCGATGTAGTACTGCTGTCAGGTGTCAATCCTTTCCTCTCCATCCTTCTTTCCTTCCATCCTCTTCTGTCTTTCTTTCCTTCATTCTTTCCATGTCCTTCTGCCTGCGGGTGACTTTACACTCTCTCTTCTGTCATTCTTTCCCTCATTCTTTCCTCTTCCTTCTGCCTGTGGGTGACTCTACACTAAGTGACAAGCCAAATGGTTTCCTGTACACCAGGAAACCATTTACTATGCTGGGTGGTAACCATATAACCAAATTTTGGCACCTGGTGGTTTAGTGGGTAATTATTGCTCTCCAATCCGATTGAGCCAGTGAAGATTTATATCCAGGGGGTGGTTGGGGTTGATTGCTCATGTAATGCCACTCAGGGATGAGTGAGGCTGGTCACTCTCATCTTAAATGTCAGGACCAACTTGCCTAGCCCTGGGCTCCTGTGCTCCTCATGGGGCAATGCAGGATTGGATGATGAATGGATGGATTATTAATTATAATTACTGTTATTATTGTTATTATTATTTATTTATTATTATTTATGTATTATTAATACAGTATTATTTTAGCCTGACTGCTGGAGTGTATGTTGCACTCCACCATATAAACTTTCCAGAATTTATATTGCAGTTTGTGGGTTAAAAGGTAGAACTGTACAGTCATACTACAGTTTTAAGTGATGTCACAAAGTCCCTTGACAGTTGACCTTGTGTTATTACTTTCTTGTGCCATTTTAGTATTTTACAATATGAAACAGGAGCCATGGTGATTCACTGGTTACTGCATTTATTTCCTGGTCTGCATGTGCCCTGGGCAATGGAGACCCCAACCAAGGCTGATGCTTAATATAGGTTCAGGCTGTATGTCTTTTCATATGCAAACAAATAGCTACTTACTTCTTATTAAATCATACCAGACTCTGACCTACATAAATATTAACTCACGCATTCATGTACACTGCTGTCATTACAACATTCCTTTGTTATTTATACTTTGTCAACATGGAGAGGGTCAATTCTAACTTAATTCAAGCTCTTATGATTTTTGTGAGGATAAGGTCTGGTCCTTCAATGGACCTCGTAAGGAGATTTGCAGATACAGTTATAGATACAAATGCAGAATATTAAATAACAGATATAATCTCATGTAAGGAAATTAGACTCCTGAACAGCTTTTTGAAACATATACTGTCGTTATCCTTAGATGTAGAGATCACCATTGCAGGCGTTTTTAAAACTGTTAATATATTCATTTCATGAAGTTGAAATGCCATGAGTTCATTAAAATGTGACAGTGCTACACAGTATTTATTTCCAGTAGTATCACTTTTTTCTGATGAATTGGGTAGTACATGTATTGTTTTCCCCATTTGTTTAAAAGGGTTATATCTTGCGGACTTACTCATTTCTTTCTACCTGCAATAACGGATGCTTGCAATCCACCATCTCTGTGAAGTGTGAACCTCGTAAAGATTAACTCATTTTCTGAATCATTTACTGGTAAGGGAGGGTCATTGGGCGATGTCAAGGACCACTCCACAAGGAGCTGTATATCATTTAATGCGAACTACAGTATAAATGAAATTATTCAGTACAGTAGACTCTCAGTTTGTGCAGGACCAATTTGCACTAAACTCTTTTTGTGCAGAAAGATAAACCCTGACTCTGCCCAGTAGACATTTATATATATTTAAAAAAAAAAGAGTTGCTTCAGAAAATCCCAGAATTCGGTTCCTATCTGTGGCCTTGAGGTTGATGCACCAACACCTCTGGCAGCAAACTCTCAAGCAGC
This sequence comes from Coenobita brevimanus, assembly GCF_032717465.1. Classification (NCBI taxonomy): domain Eukaryota; kingdom Metazoa; phylum Arthropoda; class Malacostraca; order Decapoda; family Coenobitidae; genus Coenobita; species Coenobita brevimanus. Next base: position 36,908,282 of record NC_137056.1, read on the forward strand.
GACAATAAAACAATTTTGGACGGCATTTAATTCAGTAGGGTGTCAATTTAACACGAGATGGATTCTAAATGAATGCACTTAATTGATTTCACAGAGTCAAAGTATTGATTCAGTGGGATAAATTAGTTTGGTAATTGAGAGAGACTTAAAATACTGAAGATACATTTCTTGACATATAAAAAGTGGGAGTGACTGATCAAGCACCCCCTGAAAATGAGTTGCTGCTGTTGTGTATTGTATGGTTGACCTACGCTGGCCCTGCAGCATAACAGAGGGTTGCCTAGTGCTCCTGGCCATTCCCCCAAAAGTTCTACTGTCTGACCATATAGATGCACATAGATGGTTTGTTGAAGGGTGCATTTGGTGTGTGTAGAGTGGTTGGGATAAGAAGCAGTGATTTATGAAAATATGTAGTAAAGAAATCTTTTGATAATTGGGTAAAAGTGTTTGTACTCAGATATTATGACTGTATAGAAAGAGTGGATATTAATTAATTAGGGTTATGACATGGGTCTGTGTGAGTAAGTATGAAGATGCAGTGAGGTGTGTTGAGCCAAGATGAAAGTGGATGGATAAGGTAAATGAGTGTGAGAAAGCAAGGTAAGGAAATTTAGTTAAGTTACTAACAGGTAATGAAATTAATTAGATGAACTAAGTAGGAAGGACTTAGTTATGCACCCATTTTTAAAACTAGAGGGTCAGTGAAATGCTATCTGGCAAGATTGTATGAGATGTGTATCTATTAACCCGTTAACTGTGCATGGCAGTTTTTTAGAGGTGTCCTTGGTGTGCAGACATGGGGGTAAAAATGAATTTCCCAAAGGCCAAATTTTGTCTTAGGAATTGAGAGAACACATGCCAAAGTATATAGTAACGAAATATTAGCTCAATATTTACCATGGTAAAGCCATGGATGAACATCGAAGTGTCTGATTCCATATTGGAGTGTATGGTTTTCATTTTCTTTTTCGGTTTCGGTTTCGGTTTTGATTTTGAAGGCTCAAACATGCTTGCATGGGTCGGCCTTGGTCACCATGACACTATATTCAAAATTCACCTGCGCAGCTAGGGCTGTATTGAGCAGTCGCACTCAGAACAGCCCAGGCTGTATAGAGCAGTTAACGGATTAAAAAGAAGAAGAAAAAATGCAAATGGTCATAAATGTACACTCAAACCAAAAAGTATTGGTGCACACTTGACGCAAAGCAATTTGAGACATGGACGATGGCTACTGGGAACTGAACAACGATTTTTTCCCCATGCTGATAAACTTGCTGTCTCAAGGATGCAATATATGGCTTGTTTATGACATTTTCTAGTCCATATTGATATTATATGTATAGCAAAGTAGTTACAAATATATCTTACTGAGAATTCATGAGCTATAATGGTCATTTCAGATATCATCGTGTCTTACCTGCGCGATACATTTTGGTGTGACTGTACAAGGTCTGTTCAGAGAGTTTTTATTTATTTATTTATTTATTTATTTATTTTTTATGCAAGGAAGAAGGAACCAAAGGCCAGGAGCCCACAAACCATTCCTTCCAGAAAAAAAAAAAAAACTACAAAAGAGAGCCAAGTTCAAGATCTGTTCATTTTGAGGTGCCTGGACACACTGCATTTGAAAGACTGAAGATCATAGGAAATAGGAAATACAGATAGAGGGAGGCAGTTCCAGAGTTGACCCATTGCGCAAATGAAGGACTGGGAGTAACAATTAACTCTTGCATTAGAGAGTTGGACAGAAAAGGGATGAGAGTTTGTTGCTAGACGAGTGCTACGCACCTGTTGTAAAGATGGAGGAATGCAAGCAGACAGTTCAGAGGAGCAGTGACCATTGACGTAGTGACAGAAAAGAGATAAAGATGCAACAGCGCAGCAAGGAGACAGAGGTTGAAGGGAGCCAGTAAGGGGAGGAGAGGTAATGAGACGAAAAGCCTTTGACTCCACCCTGTTGAGAAGAGCTGTATGTGGGGAGGAGCCACCCCACACAAGGGAGTTGTACTCTACACGGGGGCAAATAAAACTGATGTATAAAGTCAGCAAATCTGCAGGGATAAAGAAGGTATGAAGTCAGCTAAGCATACCTAATCTCTTGGAAGCAGATTTTACATGAGATGTAATATGATCCTTCCAAGATAAGTCCCGAGAGAATGAAACCCCAAGCATGTTCAAGGATGATACAGGATTGAGCTGGATATTATTAAACATTAGTGGGTACTCCTGTGGAAGATTTTGTTGGGTAGATAGGTGTAAGAACTGAGTCTCTGATGCATTAAAACAAAATTACTTTTACCCCAGTTAGAGATACAAGCCAAGTCAGACATTAGGTGTGCCATAGCCTCATCCCTCTTTTGTTGCAATAACTACTGAGATGGTTATTGCGGGAACTGAATGGGAAGGTGAAGGGTGGAATCATCAGCGTATGAGTGGATAGGGTTAGATGTACAGCTTAGAAGGTCATTGATGAATAAAAGGAAGAGAGCTAGTGATAGGACAGAGCCCTGAGGAACACCACTGTTGCTATATCTAGGAAAAAAATGGTGGCCATCTACAACAGCACCTATAGAACAACCAGAAAGGAAGTTATAGATAAAAGCACAGATAGAAGGATAGAAACTGTAAGAGGGCAGTTTTGGAAATTAAAGATTTATGCCAGACTTGATCGAAAGCCTTTGAGATGTCAAGTACAATGACAAAGCTTATAGAGAATGGAAGTAATGTGAGTATAAGTGGCTGGGGAATGGCTGGGAGAAGGAGGGAGGTGAGAAGACAGGAAGAAATCAGTAGGATAGAAGTTGTGGAAGCAATGAAGAAAGTAAAATTGGGGAAAGCCCCAGGAATTGAAGGAGTGTATGGTGAAATGCTGAAGCATGGGGGAGAGATAGTAGTAGAATGGATGTGGAAGATTTGCAGATTGGCCTGGGAGGAAGGTAGAGTCCCGGACGATTGGAAGTCAGGTATAATTATTCCCTTGTACAAAGGAAAAGTGGAAAAAGAAGTGTTTGGTAAACATAGGGGCATTTGTCTTCTTAGTGTAACAGGATAAATATACGGTAGCATACTTAAGGATACATATTGACAGAGTTAGGGAAATAAAGAGGAATTAGTTGGAGAAGAACAGGGAGGCATGAGGAAGGGAAGAGGTTGTGTAGATCAAATATTCATTCTTAGATCTTTAGTGGAAAAGTTTCTAGAGAAGGGAAAGAAGTTGTATGCGGCCTTCATGGATTTGGAGAAAGCATATGACAGGGTGGATAGACAAGGATTGTGGAATGTATTATACTTGCATTACTTCCATTCTCTGTGTTCAACAATTCCTTAAAGTGTTCTCTCCATCTGCTCACTTTTTCTCCACTAGTAATCTACCATTTTTATCTTTCACTCCCCTACTAACTTCACTGCCACCCAGTCTTAATCTCTTCACCTCTTTCCAGAACATTTTCTTACAGTCCCTCCACTTTACCCTCAAATTCCTACCAAATTCCTCATTCACTCTCTTCTTACTCTCTCTTACTAATCTTTTCACCAAAGTACCAAAAGGAAGATGGTCAGGAGACTTAAAGGACGGTGAGAAGATTGCCGGTGGAAGGTCCCAGGCAGAACCCATATTGACGATCTGAAAGAAGGTTGTGATAGAAAGGGTGCTGTAATTTTTCTTGGTTAAGAATAGATTTAAAAGACTAGAAATATAGGATGTGAAGCAGCTGGGTGGTTATTTGAGGGCTAGGATTGGTCACCCTTCTTTATGACAGGCATCATGAGACCAAATTTTCAGCAAGAGGGAAAGGTATAGGTCGACAGACAAAGGCAGAAGTGTTTACCCAGACAAGGTGTAAGTGCAAAAGCACAGTTCTTGAGGACAACAGGAGGGTCTCCATCAAGCCCATAAGCCTTGTTAGGACTGAGGCCAATGAAGGCAGAAAGTACTGGTACATAAACTGAAGAAATTTTAATCTGAAGTCATGAGGAAGTCAGAGAGGAGGGGTTAGTGGTGGAGGAATAGCACCGGAATCATAAAAGGTGGATTAGAAGGAGGAAGTTGGAGCATAGGGTTCTGCCTTTTAAGTAGAAGAAACAGCTAAGGAACTATCAGAATGGAAAAGAGGAAGGAAGGAGGATGAAGTAAAGTTGTTAGAAAGATTTTTGGCAAGATGCCAACAAGAGCATGAAAGACTTTGAATCAGAGTTCAGAGCATTTAGTATGAATGAAAATATTCTTGGAGTGGAGAACTGACTTTGCAAGAATCTGGACAGAGATATAACAGAGATGAGATGCAGGGGTGAGTTGGATCCGGTACCATCTGTAGGCCTTCTTGTGTGGACAGCATTAGAACAAGCATGATCAAGCCAAGTTTGTTTGCATTGGTCACAAGATAAGAGAAAGGAATGTATGTTTCCGTGCCCCAGAGAGTAACCTCTGTAATGCGCGAGGCACACTCAGATGGTTTTTGGCCATGAAAGCAGTGATCATTCCAGGGAAAGTGAAAGTAGTACTGCCTGAGGGCCTCCCAATCAGCAGCTCTAAAATGCCACAGCCGTCACTTCTTGAGAGGGTTCACAGACCTTACTGGAGCGATAGGTTAAGGTGATATGGTTGTGACTGGAGGAGCCCAGTGGAGAGAAAAGATTAACAGGGTCCCATGTGCAGAAAGATTAGTTGTATGAAAGAGGTCAAGTATGTTTGAACGCTCTCCAGAGCAGTCAGAGATGCAGATAGGGTGCTGTACAAGCTGCTGTAGGACATTAAGGATAGAAAAGATGTAGGCTTGTTCACCAAGTGGATCAGTGAATGGAGAGGAGAGCCAAAGGTGGTGGTGAACATTGAAATCACTTAGAGTGGAAATTTCAGAGAAAAGAAATTGACAAGATGTGTTCCAAATAGAAGTAAGACGATAAATGGATTTTTCATAGTTGGTAGTGGATAAGTACACATCACAAATTTATTGAGTCAGAGACTGACAGGATAGCTGAAGCCAGATAGTAGAGAATTCAGAAGATTCAATTTCAGGAACACAAGAGCAAGGTATGTTGTTGCATACATATACACAACAGCCACCGTTGACTTTGAAGTGAGTATAGAGAAAGTAGATAAAAGGTTTGCCATCAGTTGCCTCATACAGCTGAGTCTCAGTGAGGAAGAGAAGGTGAGGTTTAGAGGGGGAGAGGTAGTGTTCAACAGAGAGAAAATTAGAGGAAATGCCATGAATATTGCAGAAATGAGTAAAGAGTCAGTCACATAATGGTTCCGTGCATCTCACTTGGTCGTCACCAGGAGAGTGGCGGATGATGGGGGCTTTTATGTCTCCCCCTCCCAGGAGTCCAAGGCTGGGTGTTTAGGTGCCATTTTTGCTGAATTTAGAATAGGAAGTGTGGAGTGTAATGTGTATGTAGTTTGGTGTTGACAGTTAGAGGAGGAAAAATATAGGAGAGTATGTTGACTGACTCTCTGTGTTATTGAAACATTGAAAAAGTTCAGCAGTGGGGATGTTCAGATGCCAGTCCCAAAGTCTGATGACAGAACCTCCAACTCTCCATCACCAGTTGCCCATCCACCTTGAGAGTACCATCCTGTTCAACCGATGTTACAGTCTGCAGCAGCCTTGCATTATTTGCATTCATCAGATTTGAGATACACCATTTCCACTGTTCGTTATGAATGCCATCCTTCTCTCCATTACTCGTGTCTTTGCCTCTTTCATAACACCATTCACATATATATATATTGAACAACCATGGGGACATTCCACGGCCTTGTCTAACGCTAACGCTGATCTTGAACATTCACTTAGATGTCGCCCAGCCCTTATGCATGCTTCACTACCATCGTAAAGCTCTTAACACTATTCAGCAGCATACCATCTGCACCATACATACGCATAGCCTTCCATAAACCTTCCCTATTTACCGTGTTGTATGCGTTCATATTAATTACCCTAAATGCCATAAATACCTTATGGTCCTCACAAACCTTTTTCACTATCTGTCTCATTGCATATATTTGATCAACACTTTCACCATTTCACCACTTGTCAAACCACCCTGTTTGTCACTCACCAGGGACACTGATATATTCCTTACTTTCTGTATAATTTCTTCCATATACCTTTCCCTACAAGACTCAAGAGATGTATGCTCTGATAATATTGATCTCTCTTTGCTCACCTGTATTATTGTGCAGGGGTAAAATCACTGCTTTTTCACACTTTTCTGGTATAGTTTCACCCTTCTGTGCCTTCTTACATGTCTTTAAAAAAAAACACTTCATTCCACATGCTTCACAACACGTAATTATCTTTGCTTACACCTCATCAGCTCCTGCTGCTTTCCCATTCTTCAGCTGTTTCACAGCTTTCTTCACTTCTGCTAGTGTTACATTTCATGGCAATACATGCATTTTCTGCACTCCACCAAAGTCACTGTATACGACTGCTCTGCTCTCACTATTCTAATTCATCAACCTTTCAAATTACTCATTTCATCTGCTCCTCACTTCACTTCCACTGGGATGTATTCTTTCACTTTTATCCCTCACACTTTCACACTTCAGTCCACTTCTACATTTTTGCACCTCTTTCCAGATCAATTTCTTATTTTCAGAGTGATTTGGATGTTTTATTTCTTTCAAGGCCCTCATTTACCTTATTCTTTTTCCTGCTTACTAGCCACTTAGCATGCCTTTGACTCTCAATGTACTCTTTTGTCTCTCATTTGAGTCACTTTCCTGGAACTGTCTCCCTCTGTCTGTATTTCCTGCTGCCTATGATCTCCAGTCTTTCAAACGCAGTGTGTCCAGGCATCTTGAAATGAATGGATCTTGAATTTGGCTCTCTCTTGTATTTTGTTTGTCTCTTGGAGGGAACTGTTATTGCAGGCTCATGGCCTTTTGTTCCTTCTTCCTCGCATTTAAAAAAAAAAAAAAAAAAAAAAATCCACTTCAGCCGTTTTTTTCCTCTTTTCCTCCACTGCTCTTTCAACCCCTTTATCCCACCAAGCTATACCTTTCTTCTTATTTGCTGACTTTACAACACCACACAGCATTGGCATTTCTGTATGTATTCCACAAGTTGTCCATATCCATTTGCTCCAAATTCATTGCATCTAACTCCTCTAGTAACTTAGCCTGGTTTTTATGAGCCTCTTCTTTGTCTCTCAGCTTTCATTCTTTTGCCCTGACTGTCCATCTCTCTCTCTCTTTATCCATCTCACTCCTGTAAGCTTAACTTTCCATACCACAAGAATATGATCCAATAGACTTCTCTGTATTGTCCTCTCATTGCTCTCATATCCATAATTCTTTCCACGAATACATAATCAGTCAGGATGTTTTCAGCACTGTTTCTGTTCCCTCTGTACCAAGAATGTTTTTGAGCATCTTTATGCTTAAAATATGAGTTACAGATGCATAAGCTTCACTCTTGACACATGCTTTTCAGTCATCTTCCGTTATCAGTCTTCCCTGGTATTCCAACTCATTACATCCACCAGACCAATGCCATCTCTCCCATTCAGAGTGTCCATCACAAACACTCAGTATCTCATGAGCATCTGTCCTATCACTTCATGCAGCTGATCCCAGAGCTTATCATTTAATGACTCACTCCTGTCATCACATGGTACATTCACTACAAACACTGCCCCTTTTACTCTTCTGCACTGGAACTTGACATATATGCATCTCAGGCTGACATGTTTATAATCTTTCATTCCGTTCTGACACTCATCACTTGTCAGCAATGGAATTCTTACTTTGCATCTTCCACATGCATTCATACCCAACTTCACACATTTCACACCCTCCCATTCATAAACTTCACGCCCTTTCATCTTAGTTTCACACAGTGCCTTCATGGCATAACTATCACTACAAACCCAAGGGCAAGCTGGGCAGGTGCGCAAACACTTACGCAAAGCACAATTGCGCACCCTTGCACTCCGGTGATATTGTTTGTGCATTGCGCATTGAACGAGACCATACGCAATTTTGCGCTTGTGCACCTGCCTTACATGTGTGCAAGCGCAAACTTAGTTGCGGTTGCACAATTAAATTTGCGCTTGCGCACTTGCCTCGTGCACCTGCCCTGTGAATTGCGCACTGCGCAGTCCTAGGGACACGTGGTCTTCCAGGGGACACGTGGTCTTGGGAGCTTCCCGCTTGGCTGGACAATGGATGGGGGAGGCTGGGGCTGGTCGCGAGGATGGGTTGGTGCTGGTGGGGGGAGGCTGGAGGGAAGAGGGTAGTAGCATTTCTTAATATGCTTCAACAGAGTTAATGTATTTTTAACATTTTTTAAATTATTATTATTAGTAAATAATAATAAATATACATTATTTATTAAGATTAGCATATGCAATTCCTTACAAAAACCATTAAAACATATTATTTAAATCAAATATCCACAGCCTAATAATTTATTAGGCTGTGGATATTTGATTTAAATACTCTGTTTTCATGATTTTTTATTTTTTGTAACGAATTACATATGCTATTGTATATCTATATTGAATTATTAAATAAATTGTCTTGACAAGACAAGAGAGAGAGAGAGAGAGAGATAAAGAGCTTTATTTTGAGAGAGAGAGAGAGAGAGAATAAATACGGGAATGGCAAAGGAGCATCCCTTTGAGTGAGGAGATAAGGCATAAACTTCGTCCCTCTTCTCTCTCTTATTCTCCATTTCTTCCCTCCTCTCTCACTTATTCTCCATTCCCTCCCTCCTCTGTCGGAGAGAGAGAGAGAGAGAGAGAGAGAGAGAGAGAGTTGATGATACAGTAATCACGTGATCTTTGCCAATGCCTTGGTAAATATAGGCTGTTTTTCCCGGACAATGACCTACTGTACCTCAGTCACCGTGGGTGGTGGGCAGGTTGCTAATTTAGTAATTTATTTAATTATACCAATATATATTTTACAGTAACTCCCACAAATATATGCAAATGATTTGCGCTAGCGCTTTGCGACATTGCACAAGCTAAATATTAGATTGCGCACATGCGCAAATTACAAATAATAGAAAATAATAATAATAAATAAAAGTAAGTAAGTAGTTATGCTGTTTTATTTAAATATCTCAATATTTTTCAATGATTCCCAAAAATATATGCAAATGGTTTGCGCTTGCGCTTTGCGACATTGCGCAAGCTAAATATTTGTCAGATTGCTTATTTGCTCTTGTGGATTGCGCTTTGCGCTTGTGCAAGGTCCTTCTTCATTTGCGCTGCCCACCACTGGTGGCGGGGGAGTTCCAAAACCACTTCAGCAGTGCAGCAGTATTGCAAATTTACTGAGCATTGCAAAATGACTCATATGTACATCATTGTCTTGGCTACCCATGAAATATTTTTTACTCAACTCACCATAGTTACAGAGTTATTGTGACTGGAAATTTCTCATATGACAGAAAACCAGGAACTTTATGAGAGGGATTCACATCTGTCAAAGCGTAAGTTGCTAGGTAGTCCAAGAAGACAAATTGAATACAATCAGAGCCCTACTTATGAAGGATCGACTTATGAGAAGCCGCAGATACGAAAAAAATTGTGCGTGGGGGGGGGGGGTCAGTCATAGCAAGGAAAGATGGGGTCAGGTGAAGACACTAACAAGGAGGTGAGGTGATAATTGCAATTCAGGAAAGTGTAGGGGATAAGTGGAGGAGTGGAGACAATAATGGGCTTTAATCTGGGAGAGAGAGAGAGGATAGCACAGAAGTGGGTATGGAGTAGAAAGGTGATTGGATAGAGGGAAAGAACTTTGTAACCTCATAATTATGGGGTTAGGGTTGGGTTGGACAGAGAGAGAGAGAGAGGATAGCACAGAAGTAGGAATGGTGTAGAAAGACAATGGGGTAAAGGGATATAACTTTGTGACCTTAGTAATTATGGGATTAGGGTTGGGTTGGAGAGGAGAGAAAGAGAGAGAGAAGATAGCACAGAAGTAGGTATGGTGTAGAAAGGCAATGAGGTAGAAGGAAAGAACTTTTGTGACCTCGGTAATTTTGGGATTAGGGTTGGGTTGGAAAGGAAGGAGAGAGAGAGAGGATAGCACAGAAGTAGGTGTGGAGTATAAAGGAGATGGGGTAGAGAAAAAGAACTTTGTGTCCTTAGTAATTATGGGATTAGGGTTGGGTTGGAGAGAGAGAGAGAGAGAAAGAAAGAATAGGAATGAGAGATGGACCTGCAAAAAAACAACTTATGAAAGACCTTTAAGAGAACCAATTATATTCGTAAGTTGGAGATTGCCTGTATGGTGTGCTACTTTTGATCAATCACTTGGTCTTGGTATTATGTTAAGGGCAGTGCTGACTATAAAGTCTGTATATGAACTCCCTAAGGCTTATGAAGAGAATGTATCAGCAAGATGCAGTGCAGTTTCCCAGATCTTCTTAGGAACACACAATAGATGCATATAACAAAATGACCTAGTGCTGACTCAACCCCACATCACCAAGGAGAGTTGTAAGTAAGAAGTTAGTGATCCCAAGGGCTGCCAGATGACCCTGTAATAGAGTACTCTATGAGCAGAACCATGGACAGTGCAGCAAGAAGTGGGCCAGTCTTCTCCTGGACTCTGCACCACTGACAGTATGGGCCTGGGATCAGCTACAGACAGTGAAGATTAGACGCCAGGCCTGTGTGTCTGATATGTAGGAAGGTGAGTTTCACTTCCAGGACACAGGAGGTAGCATGAGCCCAAGGGTGAGAAGAGTCCAGTCAATATGACTCCAACGTAATGGTTAGGAAGTCAGTCCTGAGGTCTGCATCCCAGGACATCTGGCAAGCAGTAGCTAAGAGTCGATGGTATGTGACCTCCGTGAGAGGTAAGGTCTCCAGGGATGATGAGGACAGGGCCATTTGTGCTGCTGCATCAACAGTCTCACTACCTTGTATCTCCACATGTGATGGGATCCACCGAAGGCAGACCGACCACCCAGCCTCCTTGGATGAGACACCTGAGCAGGGCTTGAATATTTTAGATCAAATGCCGTCTGGAGGTGGAAACAAGTGCTGAGGTACTCCAAGGCCTTGAGGACAGCAGTGAGTTCAGCTGAGATGGTATCATGGAGAGCATCCAGCTGCTAGGTTTGGCAGAGAGATGCTTAAGAAATATCACAGCTGCTGAAGCTGAAGGTGCTATGCTGTGAGAGTCATCTGTGAACACTGCAAAGAATCCCACTTAGGTGATGTTCATCAGTTCTTGTGAGTCAAGAGGCTAGATGCTTGTTGCTGGATTTGTGGAACGTCTCCTTGAGGCAGAGGGTGACCTGAGAGGAGAGATCTTCCCATGAGGGAACAGGAGGGTTAGAGCTCAATGGCAGGCAATGAGGAGGGGATGGTGACAATGTATGGTACATCCAGAGACCTCTGACCAATAGAGGTTACTATGACTTGATGAACCAAGATGGATTAGGGGGGAGGATTCATGTGCTGGCATAGAGTGCTGATAAAGGATAGTGAGAAAATTGCTGGCTGTTGAAGAGTGGGAGGTATAGTGGTACTCCACACTCCACCTACAGGGACACTGTCGGTGAGGAAAAAACACTTGTCGCATTTGATTGGGTTGCATCTTGGGTAAGGTCTAGTTTCCGGAGCTGGGTGGCATATGATGAACCATAGACAGAGTACCTACAGTTGAGCTTGCCAAGGATGGAAGCATGGTAATATGCCAGAAGGTCACAACTGACCCTGCAGTATTTTTCACAATGTCAAGTCTCAGCACACGTGGTCCATAGGTAACCAGTGTGGTGGGATCAGATGAGAATTGGCCCATCTGGATGCAATACAAGAAATACATTTCTGTGGACAACAGGTACTGTGTCTGAGCCAATCTTTATCTCAGGATGGAAGGCAGGATGATGCAGGGTGAAATATATCAGGGCATTCTTAGGGACACTGATTATCAAGTTTCACATACAGAACCTTTTCCTCAGAGCTGGGAATTAGCTAACTGAAGGACGTTGGACTTCCACATAGGAGATAGACTGACTAATGATGGTAACATCATCGGCATACATCAGGAGGGTAACATCAGCAAAATGAGGCAGATCAGGCATCAAGTTATTGAACAGGAGTGGGCTGAGGACTGACTTCTCAGGCATCCCCTGGAGGATAAGATGTGGATCTGATACAGCCTCACAAACAGATGCTGTACAACATATCTTTGCCATGTGAGCCACAGACCCCTAGGCGGGAGAGCTTGAAGAGAACACCTAGACTAGGAGCAGTCACATGGCAGGCCGATGAATAAGGCAAGCATGAATAGTTCCCAATTGTTTGTTTTATGAATTAGATATTCTAGTTGGCACAAGATGCCCAAGGTGCCCATGCATGGCCTGAACCCACACTGTTCTTCAAAAGAGGGAATCTTGACTCTAGCCACCATGAGAGAGAAGTTGTGGCCATCATCTCCATCAGTTTCCCCATGCAAGATAAAAGGGTTATGGCCCTGTAAGATAAACAAAGGGTGGGGTCACATCCACGGCTTGTAGGAACACCAGCACTGTTGATATTTTCCAATCCAGTGGGAACACTTGTTAATGCCAGCTGCAATGGGTAATTTGTTTTTATCTTTCCCTCTCTTCCCTTAGCCTCTGTTGGCCTTGCATTCAATTTTTTCATTTTTTTATTTTCTTTTTTTTTGTAGACACATTTGAGTTAATCAGGAAGTGTATGAATTTTACATATGGTAGCTACTGTTACTTTGTTTCTGGGCTCAGTGTAGGGGATGGAGATGAGAGATGATAGCAAGCCTAATATTCCATAAAAAGTGTGTGATGCTTCCACAAGAAACTTTTTGGTGCATTGTTAAAAATCCCACATATGAAGTAGGTCACATACTCCCAGAGTTGACTTGTGTGGGGTAAGTCGCACGCCATGAATTAAACATATATACCACTTCTATCCTCTTACCCTTATCATTCAAGGCTCTCACATTCTACTTGGCTATATGAACTTACCCATTCAGTTACAGTCCTGGGCAATTTCTGGGCCCTAAGTGGCTGTATTGAATTTTTTCTCATTTTTTTAGTGATTTTAAATACTTGGGGAAGGTAGGGGACACTGCTCATACCAGAGAACCCTTGGTTTGCATTCAGAGCTTTCCTTCTCCTAGGTAGACTGCTGACAAAAGCAAATGAGCTCCATTTACCCTGATGGATGGCTGTTTTCTTGGAATCTCATATGCTCTTTGACAGGTCTTGTTTTTGTCCTGCTAGGTGTCTAGCCACCCTTCTCACTGGACAAAAACCAGTGGGGTTGTCAGTTTAGTTGCCTATAGTCTGACTGTGACAAGGTAGTACAGTACCAGATTACATGGTGTACAAATAGCAGATCAGTTAACCCCATGGTAGGTAAGCACTACTCACAACTAACCATCGTACCTTCAGAATATGCAATTTTTCAGATAGGTCATGATACACTGTGTCAGCAGTGCAGAATACTGTATTGCTCTATATTGAACATCCATTGAAAAGTAAAATATCAGCTGAGCGTTCTGTCTTTCAGTAGTAAAAATTTCATACTGCTCAGCTGTTTCTTTTTTTCTTTTTTTTTTCTTAATGGGTAACTATACTAGGTCCAAATGTAAAAGTATTAAAGGTGTATTAACCAGTCAACCAACTCTGTGTTCACAGACTGTTCTGTTGAATTCACTGCATCTGAACAGTATATGAAAGATAATAAAAATCATTAATGATTTTGTTTATATATATATATTTCATACTCACTTTTGGTCTACAAAAACTTAACTCATTATAAATTATGTTACATAAATTTTGTTCACAGATACCCTATGTACACATTACACAGATTTGAAAATTGTGCCACTATAATTAATAATATACCAGTATTGAAAATTTAGTACTGAATTCTAATACCCAAAGAAATAACTGCTTACAGGACTGTGAGTATAACTAGTTTCCATCAAATACCCATACTTTTAAAATAATGACAGATATATGATTTCAACTCTCCCACTATTTTATGCATTTCCATTAAAACTTTTGTAACAAAACAAGTAGCAACCTCCCCTCCCTTCCCTTACAGAGTACATATTTTTTCCTTGTCATGTAAAAATTAAAGCTGATTAATGAAATTGGTGAACAAGACTACAAATGGGTGACTATGAATGAAAACAATGAACATACTAAAATATGCTCTGAGATTCAGCAACATGGAAACTTCAAGCTGGAAGCCTTACTTGTCTGAAATACACAAGCAACTTCTACAAAAAGACAAGAAGCACAGGGATTCTTTAGAAAGCAAATAATATTGGAAAGTCAGAAGCACTGCACTGGACCTATATCTTTTCCATATATTTTTCAAATGTCAGATTAAATTAAAAGTGTGTGTGCGTGCGTGTGTGTGCTTGTGCGCCTCCGCACGCTCAAACTGAAATGTAAATTTGTGTCTGAGATCTGGAGTAAAAGTAGCTATGTTGTTTCTTAATTAGCAGTCTTCTCAGTTTATGGCACATAACCAAAGACAAACAGGACTATTTTTAATCATAATCTGTATATATGTAAATATGTATATACATACTATTACTGTCCATATCATATATATATATATATATATATATATATATATATATTATTAGCCGTTTGATTGTCCACTGCAGGACCGGCCTATCCCGACCGAAGTGGGGACGATACAGCCAATGTATCTCTACCAAGTGGCTTAGGCTGTCTGGTAGAGACTGTATGTAGGGTATGAAGTGCTTGTAAGTGTAATTGTTGTGTTGGAGTGGCTTTGGATGTGTGTGTGTAGTCTGTGAACCAAGTGTAATCGGCCCACGCAAGCCGACTGGGTGCAAACATACATTACAGTATGCGACACTGGTTCAACCACAGCACCCCTTGTGTCATATACCAATATATATATATATATATATATATATATATATATATATATATATATATATATATATATATATAATATGCACACTAAGTTCATTTCTGCTAAACTAGGCCTAATTTTATCCTCAACATTCCTTTGATTAAATGACAGCTGTTACAATACTGTGAAATCTGTTCATAATGTCTTTAACTTACCGAATTGAAAAAAAAAAATCTATCTATCTATCTATCATATATATATATATATATATATATATATATATATATATACATACACACAGAGTTAAGAAGCATAATAAGTTTAATGACAGTCTTCAGTGTTGAACATTACATAAGACCATGGTCACAACAGAAGATAAAAATGCAGAGATAAAAATGCAGATCACATAGCTGTTTAGAATCAGTACCCTTTTTTAAACCTTTGGTCATTGCTTCATCATACCCACCAACATTTGGACAGATAAACTTGTACACACTGACTTAATTCATGAGCAAAATACATCTTCTGATTACATATGACTGTTGCTGTCGTTTATTAAGCTTACTAAAAGGTACTGGAGGGGGATGCCTTCCTGTGGTGGCACTGATACAACTAGACTGCCTCACTGTTCAGTTACAGAAATGCAGCTTATATCCCTCTATATCCCCTAAAATGAGGCTGGTGAACTGCAGGAGATGGGCAACTTCTGCCTGCAGTCCACCATGTTCACATCCTAATGAGCCATGGGCCACCAAAACAACCTTAGTAATACTGTACTGAAGTTTCCCCATCAAATTTAGTACAAGAAGTGTTCAGTTATAATAATGGTGTCTTTGCAGGTGAAATTAATCTGAAATATTTTATTCAGTATACTGTTTGTTAAAGAAGAGCTATGAATAACCTGTACAGTTAAGTTTATGCTTTACAATATATATATATATATATATATATATATATATATATATATATATATATATATATAGTCATTACATGGTCTTGTAGTGAAAAAACAAAAATCACTTTATAAACCGGTTTGAGCTACCTGAATGTCATATTTGAAAAGGTGAAATTATAATAGTTTCAACCTAAAATAACAGTGTATAGTAGGCAACTTCTTAGAGCTTGTACTGCATAGAAGTTATACAAAACAAGACTAAAATCAATGAAAGCAAAAGTACAATGGGTTACCTAATATTTTTGTAAAATATCACTTTTGTATTTGTCACAATATGAAATGGATACCTATTTTATGTGGGTGAATATGTAAATAATTTTTATAAAAAAGATATACGTGATGTAATCTGAGTTATCCATAAAGCATTATCCTATATCACAATTACACTGTACATATATATATATATATATATATATATATATATATATATATATATTTCTATCAGCCTTCAACTACTGGGTGGCAACTGCACTGAAGTCAGCCTGGGTCTAACACTGACAATGCACAACTAGCTTGAAAGCCACTTGACATGTATGAACTTACTTTCGATGCTAGTGATGTAGTTAATCTACGAATTGCGAGCCAACAACTTGTTTAACTTGTGCCAGAAACAATAACATGATTAATCAACACTAATCAACAACTTTATTAAATACAGTACAAACTAAAATAAGCTTTTGCTATCACATACCTGTATACTGATATTTAGTATTCATTTACTATTTATAGTACATAACATGAAAATATATTTCCACATAACCAGTTGAACACAAGAAATAAATCAGTATTGCCACACTGTCACAGTAGAGAGCACCAGAACCCTCCACATTATGCTTGGACCTGTCCTTCAGCACAGCATCAGCTGCCACGTGACGTTGCTCACCTGGAGATCATCTGGGCCCTGGACCTCACCTGACTCCCGCATGTGCATGAAAGTTTCATTATGCTTGCCAGTCATGCATACACTGGCTTCCCATACATACAAAACACACTCATCCAACACAAAGCAAATTTACCATCATACAGCAACTAACCAAGAACATATTAACCACGTATACTGTACAGTAACTAACCACATACATACAGTTGGTATGGGCACATGCAGACCGAAGGAGCCATATGAAGTGACAGAGGCCTGAGGTTGGACACCAGCACCTACAAGGCCTGAGCCACCTATCTGGCATGAGCAGACATTGAAGCTGATCGGGAGGCTACGGCAGCTACAAGGGCAGCTCCACGACCACTCCCATCTTCAGACAGCATCAGGTCAAACTGCATGGGTGAGAGGGGAATGCAATTAATTATACAGTATTTATACTGTACTATAATATACCAGTATGTATAATATCTGGACTGAAGCTCAAATGCCCCTGATGGGGTAACAAAGGAATTGGATGGTGGACAGAAAAATGTGCCTATCTATCTATCTACAGCATAGCCCGACACCCTAATCCCGCAAATGGTGGCCACAGACAGAAGGCCTCCAAGTTGCTCTGTCACCCACCATTTGACTGCCCTCCCCCCAGTTCACTCCCCCCAATGACTCCTGTATTTGCAATGACTGCTACACTTTATAAGAATGGCAACTTTACAGTGTGTGGAAGTAACTGTGTACAGTATATATACCACATAAAACTGATAAAAAGGGTGATATTGGACATACCATAAAAAAAAGTATGCCTTAACTAATAAAAATCCTGAAAGAAACTGGAAAGAGAACATTCTAAATGATTACCTAATTATATAAATGTATTGTTGTGAGGTATGGAAGAAAAAGGTGAAAGAATAATGTATGATAAAGCAGCAGTAGCCGTACGTGAACAAACTACTGAAGAGGAAGCAAAGCCAATGAACTAGGTGCAAATCTGTGAAGTGCATATGAAAATGTTTGGATATGGAGGTTCATTGAGTGTGTGTTGTCAACTAATAAGATAACAACAGGGTGAGATTGTAAAGGGGAAATAGCACTGGAAGAGAAAATGAGAAAGTGGTCTGAGTGGATGCAAGACTGTTTGAATAAATGAACGAGGAACTGTAAGTGGAGAAAGAGGCACATAAAAACAAAATAATCAGTGAAGTATGGAAAAGCTGAATGCAAACATATGAAAACAGGAATATATCTGAAAAGATCATAAAAATGTAGGAAGAAAAATGTAAGGAAAGCAAATGGAAGAATGCAACTAAAAGAAATACAGTAATAGGAAGACAGTCAAACTACTTTGCAAAACTGAAGAATGGAAATGAGAAGAATGTAGT
This sequence comes from Coenobita brevimanus, assembly GCF_032717465.1. Taxonomy (NCBI): domain Eukaryota; kingdom Metazoa; phylum Arthropoda; class Malacostraca; order Decapoda; family Coenobitidae; genus Coenobita; species Coenobita brevimanus. Next base: position 36,926,328 of record NC_137056.1, read on the forward strand.
ATGGTCAACATCAATGGGTTTGGTGGTGCACAAAAAGGAAATGTTCGTTCATCCATCCATCATCCAATCCTACGCCACCCCATGAGAATCGTAGGAGCCTCGGGCTAGGCAAGTTGGTCCTGATATATGAGAGTGACCAGCCTCACTCATCCCCATGTGGCATTACAAGAGCAGCAAACCCCAACCACTCCCTGGATATAAACCTTCACCAGCTCAATCCGACTGGAGCGCCATAATTATCCATTAAACCAACAGGCGCCATAATTTGGTTATATGGTTACCAACCAGCATAGTAAATGGTTTCCTGGTGTACACAAAACCATTTGGCTTGTCACTCAGTGTAGAGTCACCCATAGGCTGAAGGAAAAGGAAAGAATGATGTAAAGAAAGACAGAAGAGGGAGTGTAAAGTCACCTGTAGGCAGAAGGACGAGGACAGAATGAAAGAAAGACAGAAGAGGAAGGAAGGAAAGAAGGAAGGAGGAGACGAAAGAGTATACACCTGTGAGCAGCACTATATCAAGTGAGTGGATGGTGCGTGCCTCCGCCTACCACCAAAAGGAAATGTTGCATCCCATAATGTGTCAATGGGCCAAGTGAAGCAGGTTGTGATAAGCCTGAAGAACATGAAGGCAGCAGGTGTTGATGAAATATAAGCAGAACTGTGAAAACAGTAGGAAGACTTTTCAGAACAGTTTCCTGTTTTTACAAATAAGCATAATTTTTTTACTTCAAAACAAATTTCTAATGAACAGTGAAAATTTTTAAATAAAATGAATAATTCATCAGAAGAGAACCTAAAAACTACAACTGATAATCCTATCAGGTTTCTGGGCTGGGCAGATTGTGTCTGCGCTAGTCAGCCGCTCTCGCGCTGACTCACATCTTTGTGCTGCAATATTTTTCTTTGATCGCTCTGTGTAAATACAGTTTTCATGATAGGTTTTGGTGTCATTTTAAAGCTGAAGAGTTGTAGTTTATCGTATGTTCAAAAAAAGAAAACAAAAAATCAAAAATCAAAATGATGAAGTTAGGTGAAAACCAACAATTTTATACTGTGCCAAAGAAAAATATTCGGCAAAAAAATAAACTAATAAAGATATATAAATCTGGTTTAAACCACACAAAACTACAATAAATTACCTTTGCAATGATATAGATTATGGTAAATTCTGCAGTTTACTATGCTGTAAAGCAAAAGGAAAAAGATGCACAATTTTTTATGATTCTCAGCCGCATATTCGCTTCACGATCTTTTTCTTTGATCAGTCAATGTAAATATATTTTTTATGACAGAATGCGGGCTGTTGTGTTATTTTGAAGCTGAACAGTTGTACTTTCTTGTAGTATATTCAAAAAAGGAAAACAAAGAAAATAGAAAGTCAAAATGACGAGCTGAAGTTAGGTGAAAACCGTAAATCTGGTTTAAACAATGCAAAACTGGAATAAATTACATTTACAATGATATATAGATTATGGTTCTTTCTGCATTTTACTTCGCGGTAAAGCAAAAGGAAAAAGATGCAGAATTTTTTATGATTCTCAGGCGCATGTTCGCTTCGCGAACTTTTTCTTTGATCAGTCAGTGTAAATGCATTTTTTAAAGATAGCATGCTGATTTTGGTGTCACTGTAAAACTGAACAGTTGTATTTTATTGCAGTATGTTAAAAAAAATAAATAAAAAATCAAAATAAAAAAACAAAATGATGAGCTGAAGCTGGGCAAAACTCCAAAATTTTATACCTTGCTGCAGAAAAATATTTGCCTAGAATTATGTAATAAAGTAAGAAAACCATGAGTCATACTAGCTTCGCAGTACCTGCCACACACAGAGCAATCAATCTGCGACATCATGTCTGAGTCTCTTTGTTATGACGCAAAAACACGATTTAGGGTGAATATTTTACCAAAGTATCTTAAACTGACGAAAGAATGCATCATCGGAATCTCTGATGTTGGATTTGAAATGACGCCAAAATGTGTTAAAGGAATCTCAAAAGGTTAAAGAGTATCAATTATAAACTATACTGTCTACAAAAGAGAGAGATATATATATATATATATATATATATATATATATATATATACGTTGTGGTAGGTGGCGGCGACCATCATCCACTCACGATGTAGTACTACCTACTTCTTCCTTAGCCTTTATAATTCTTTTTCTGTGCCTGCCCTCCTCTCTTCCTATTTTTCCCATCTTTCCTGTCACTTCTTATTGCTTTTCTTTATTTTACAGGTGGCTTTATATTGAGTGACAAGCCAAATGGTTTCCTGTAAGCCAAAAAACCATTTACAACGCTGGGTGGTAACCATATAACAAAACCATACGTGCTCCCTACATGTCAGCAAGTGGGTTGGTGGAGGGTTAGTGCCCCTCCCCGTAAAACAAATAACTCAGAGTCAAATGGCCACCCCTTACAGGATTCTGGCGTCTGGCAGTATTATGTATATATATACTGTATGTACAGTATACACTATATATATATATATATATATATATATATATATATATATATATATATATATATACATTGTTTTCATTTTTAAAGGCTCCAAAATGTTTGCATGCATCGGCTTAGTCACCTAATGGAGGGTCTCCATGCTGCTCGATCTCTGGCAGCTTCCCTATTCAGTCCCTTATCCCTGAGGTCACATTTATGACTTCCCTCGTCCCAGGTCTTTTTCGGTCTGCCACTCGCAACCCTACCCCCAACATTCACACTTTTCTCCTTCCTCACCCAACTGTCATTCTCCATCTTGGATCCCAAAGATTGATTCAGCATCTGAGACACACTACAAGCAACTCTTAGAAAATATTCTGAATGTCTATCCTTTTCATCTACCCTACCAGAACTGAAATATGAAGATGATCAAGAAGTCTAGAAAAAATTGATTATTCAGCACCACACAGCTTATATAAAGTAAATTACTCATAAGTAAACATTAACTGTATGACAGCATTACAGTTTATAGTATATTACTGGATCAATTGCTCATGACTTTACGAAAGTCAAAAGGACATTCTTCAAGCTACCTTTCTTGATAATATTCTGTCACTGCAGCAACAATTTGATCACACTAAGGTTGTGATACATGTCAGAGATGAGGAAACTGCCTGCTGTTTAAAGGGGGTTCTTGAAATAAAATGAGCATGCAAACAATACTTTTCAAATAATAACACTGCAGTGATGCTGTGATGAATCCTGCCACAAAAAATTCATTGCAGGGCTTGTTTTATGGTCCCAAATGCACCATGTAGGTGAACTTTACAAGTAAAAAGTGCATAACTGGACTGAAATGATGCATGCTTAATGTTTCACATTATAAAATACTGCCCATAACAAAAATACGCAGGTAATGTAATACTAGGCTGAAATTAATTATGTTGACAAATCTGAGTCTTGGTAATGCCATGGCCATGTCCCATCTCCTGTCTCTTCGTACAGTTCAGAGGACTGTACACAACTGTGACCTCATGCCGAATGTTTCCATAACAACTTGCTGCATGACAGGCATATAACTGTGTAAACAGATGTGCATACAGTGGTCTCAGAAGTGCAATAAAAGAATTAGGGTAAAAAAATACAGGGAGAATGTCAGACTACAAAATGTACCTTGATGCCTGGTTCGAGGAGTTGTGAAATTTGTTCGACCATAAGGTTGTGGAAGTGAGGGTGGAAGCGGTAGACTGATCCATCCACAGCCACAGTGACGCTTTCCTCCCTAATGCGGTTAAGGAGAACTGCCACCCCTGCTGCAGCCAGGTGGGCGGCTCGACGTGACACACACTCACACACATACCGCACGTTAGCACACTCAGCGTCGGTTGCATCATTGAACCCAAGCTCCTCCAGAATAATTCGGCAGTTGTTATAATCCCCAACTTTGTCACTGCAATCAAAATGCCATTTTAGTCAATGAATACACATTTTGTGATTAATGCACAGTTGTACACTTAGTCTCCATTATGTCAGGTATGTGTAGTAAATTATCACATCTTTTTTCATACAACTGGTACTATAAATTTTGGTGAAACTAGTCCATTACCATTACTGATGGCAATAGAGGTTTGATGAATTAACTATGGACTTAAGCAGAAAAAAAGAAAAGGACAGCACAAAACAGATGACATAAAAGACTTACTGTATTATTTACTGTATCAAAATAATACAATACTGTACTTAGTGATAAATTTTCTGTTGCAAATATTCTTTACTACAACCCAAGCCAACAGCTGTGGTATTTCAGTGAAAGCCATGTCACTCACCTCTCAATTTCAGATATGTATTTTGTGAAGAATGATCCTTTCTCAAGAAGTATATCTGATGCATATCCTCCAAAGAGCAGCCCCTCAGATACCAGGCGCACCAGTACCTGCCGTGCTATCTCCCCCATGTACATTCCACTTATCATTTTCTCATACCTACCAAAGAGAGGCATATTATTAAAAGGCGATCCTCCATTTTTGTTAGTACAGTACTGTACAGCGCTTTAATAATAATAATAATGACTTCCATGGGCTACTTGTTGATACTTTTTCTTCACATATGGCAATTCTTTAGTGTTTTGTCCCCATTATGAGGTCTGTTCAGAAAGTATCCAACCTTAGGCTCTTAAAAAAATAAATAGCTAACCTGTGGAGCTAGGATACTAATCCCCCTCAAAGTAGGCCCCTTCTAACTTGATATATGTAGCCTAGCATTCTTTCCACTGCCTGAAACGTTTTTCAAAGTCAGTTTTCGGTATCTCCTTCAGGTGCTTCGTCACATTTGTCATGATCTCTTCTCTCGTCTCAAAATTAGAACCCTTCAACAGAGTTTTGAGCTTGAGTAATGACCAAAAGTTGTACAGAGCCATCTCTGGTGAGACTGGAACCTGCCAGACCTGCTCAATATTGTGCTTGGCCAAAAATTCTTAAATTAGTTGAGAAGAATGGGCAGAAGCATTGTCATGGTGCAGCTTCCAACTTGCCGCTTTCCAAAAGTCTGGTCTCTTCCACCAAACTGCGTCACAAAGACGACAGATAACATCAAGGTGGTAGCATTTGATGACAGTCTGACCTGGTGCATACTTGTGATGCACAACACCAAGGTCGTCAAATAAAGCTGTCAACATGCATTTCACCTTGCTGCAGATCTGTTGTGCTTCTTTTGGCCAAGGTGACCCAGCATGCTTTCACTGGGATGACTGCGCTTTTGGTTTCTAGGTTGTACCTGTATACCCAAGTCTCATCTCCGGTGATAACAGTCTTCATAAGTCTGGATTGTGATTTGCATGCTCCAGCATGCCTTGAGCAACATTCATCTGAGGAGAAATCATGATGAATGTTACGATGCACCTGCAGGAGATACCGATTGTTGTTTGGTTTGCAGGCTGTACCCATAAACCCAGCTTTCATCACTAGTAATGACACTTGAGGGGAAGTTAGGGCCATTTCTGGCCATTCCTTTGAGCTCCGTGCAGACCTCCACACGATGCTGCTTTTGCTCATCAGTCAGGAACCTTGGGACAAACTTGGCAGCGCTTGTCTTATGTCAAGGTCGCCAGGCAAAATGCATTGGCAAGTTTCAAATGATAGGCTAACAATGTCACAGACACTGTGGATTGTCCCTCTGCAACCTTTGAGGATGGTTGCACGAATTTGGCCACATTGTCAGAAGCTGAACTGGTAGAAGGGCTACCAGAATGTGCACTGTCATCTGCTGACATTCATCCATTTTAAAATGCTTAAACCAGTCATAGGTTTGTGTAACCCCCAAAGCATTGTCAACAAATTCTTGTTTTGACATTCTGTTAGTTTCTGCCTCATTCTTCCTGAGTTTCACACACAAATTAATGCACACATTGCTCTTTCACATTCTCCATTTTTGAGATAAAAAAATTTGCAAACTAAGCCAAACACAACAATGAAAAAACACATACTGTACTTGCAGCAAATGCATCCACCCTGCACAATGCCACTTGACACACTAACAAACAAAGGGTACATGCACTGCCATCAAGCATCCACACACTGGGAACTTTTGGGCTGTACCTCATACACCACAAATGAAAGAAAAAGGATGAAGAGCATTTCTAGTTCACCAAGAAGAAGGCACAAGCAGCAACCTACTACTCACAGCTGCCTGCCTGGATTGATGGACTCCCGGTCGATGATGTTGTCATACTCTGTGCGTACAAAGTCCAGGCAGCCATTGTCACCAAATGCTCCCCACTCTGTGTTGATGACCACCTACGGACATATATACATACAATATCAGAATAAGTCCTCACTGATGTATTCATTACTGTACCATACAGTATTTGGGCTGGAATGATGAATGGATATATCCAATATATAAAGCTGAAAAATTCTCTTTACAGTAAGTATATCCAGTATCAGCATAGTTTTGGAGCAAACAGTATTATTTTTCACCTACAGGAAACTATACTATGCCCTGAATCAAGTTAATTTATGTAAGAGATATGCTACGAACTGTGTCCCAGAATCTGGAGGTATTGTTTATACATACCCCTTTGATCTCTTCATGAGAATGATCCTTTGGTAGGCAGGAATAAAAAAAAAGTGGATGAATATGTGCTTAGGTCTATCTATTTATTTATCTCACTGATGCCTTGACAGCAGAATCTTACTGCTGGTCTGTCCTTACACAACACACTCTGTCAACCACTCTTCTTTCACTACCTAGGAAGGAAGCTTGAAGGATTACAGGGATAAAAGGTAAATATCTCAGCTTAACCGGACAGCATTTTTCAAGTCAAAAGTATGTGCTTCAACACTAAAGGACAGAATTTAAATTTTGAATAATTCTGAATGATGATGTAGTGATAATCAGAACTGGAACAGAAAGTGAAACAGTACCTGTAATGGATCCTCCATATCACCATCCCAGAGTTCGACCTTCTCAAGTTTTTCCATGTAGCAGGCATTGGTGCCAGTGCCCACAATGAGACCAATGCGACAATTGTGGTTCTTCCAGGCACACGACATCAAGGTACCAGTTGTGTCATTCAGTACGGCACAGATCTTAATTTTCACATCCTGTGGATATTCATGAATTATTTTACTCAGATGCTTACTGTTCTATACTTAGCATACTGACTAGTTCAATCACTGCTTTGGGTCCCCATCAAAAACAGATACTGTACTGAACTGTACTGGGAATTAAAAACAAACATGACTGAGGATCTCCTAGCATTAGACCTCAAACATAGTGCTACCCAGTTTACCTTTATCCTCTCTATTACTTATAGTTTTAATTACATTTCACTTCTAGGTACAGTACTCCATATGTACCTACATACTATGAAAATATGCACCATGATTAATTTCTTTTTAAAGCAATATCACTGAGGTGAACTTAGTCACAATGAACATACACTTATATATTGATCCTAGTCATGGTTATTAAGTAAATACTGGTATGAATATTTTTCATATTGAAGGTCATGTGTGCCAACTGAGAGAGTACTGCAGTATTACCTTAAAAACTACTGACAATCCTAGGCTTTCAACGTGCACTGGTGTGTGTGGATGGTTTAAATTTTACTGTACGGCTATTGTTTTCATTATATCAGACTGCCAGAATTACAGACTCTGCAAAAGGAACTGGCCGCTCTGCCTCAAAATACAATGGACAGGAGCAGCCTGTATCATTTGTGATAGCTACATGCCACAGTATCAGCTTCATGTCTGTCTGGTGACATCTGGCAATATCTCTAGGCTTACTTAAAGCCGTCCACGACTGAAGCTCCCGAGCCAAATCACTGAGTGCCTAGTGGGCCAATTTTGGTAAGCAGAACTGGCGCTGTGGGATGAACCAAATGTCGAGTTAAGGGGCCTGAATGTGCTTAAGCCTAATTCAGTTCCCACCTACTGAGGTATGCGGTAGTAATGCAGATTTCATTCCTAGCCAGAACCCTTGGATATTGCTTCCCGCTGTATAAGACGTTACTGTGTGCACTTTAGTGATTAGATACGGGTACAAATGATTAAACTAATGAGAAAAAGGCTCATAGTCTCAGCTGGATGCAGGAGAACATCCCTACCAAAGAAACGGCTCAACAAACCTGACAGTTGGAACAGTAGGTGACACGAGTGACAGCCAGTGACTGTGACCTCCCACCAAATGATGTCCCGCCAAAAAAACTTCTTCCAGGCCAATAGTGCAAGACAACAAAGGCTACAGACAATCTCTTAAGGTGTGAGGTGCTAAATCTCTTGATATTACAGCTGCAACACTCAAAGTCAATCATCCTGAGTTCCTACAAGGTGTCTCTATCTGCACCATCAAATACCAGCTGCAGGAGGACCAGAACCTGCCATCACAATGGCCAGCCATGAAACCTCTTCTGACCAAACAAATGAACCAGAAATGGCTTGACTTTGCAAGGAAATACAAAAATTGAACCTCAGATGACTGAAGGAAGGCGATGTTCTCTGATGAGCACCTTTAAGTGTTTTGTCCTCATATTTGGTGGGTAAGAAGGGCTCGCAATGTCAGTTGCTATGACCCCCAATACACACACAAGACTGTCAAGCACAATGATAGCATAATGGTGCGGGGTTGCTTTTGAGGGAAAATAGGCAAGGGAGGCCTCTTCTTCCTTCCTAAAAACAACATTGAATGCTGACCAGTATATGCAGGTGCTGAATGACCATCTCCTGCAATTTTATGACATTCATGGTTGCACACGTTTTATGCAGGCCTCTGCCCCACATCACAAGGCAAAAAGAGTTATGAAATTCCTCTCATATTATGACACCAAGGTGCTGGATTGGTCAGGTAACTTTCCAGATTTGAATCTCATCAAAAATGCATGGAATTAAGTGATGAACAAGGTTATAACATGCAACACCACGTCTGTGCCTCGCCTTATGGGTGAGATTTACAACATGTGGGTCATGAAGATGGATGTAGAATGCGTCCAAGATACAGCATACAGCTCGCCCAACTGTCTCCAGTTTGTAACTATGGCAAGGGCAACATGACCAAGTATTAGGATACAATTACAGTATAATGCAAAGTTTTTTCTGTATTATTAATATAAAAATATTCCCTGGAGTGTGATTTTTGTTTACATTTTGCCCTATGCGGTCAGCTGCCTTTGCAGAGTCTGTAGTTTCAGTCATATACAAACTGTTTGAACAGTTCCTTGTTGAAGAGTACCAGTACTGTAAATCATTAAAGTATACAGTATATAACATACAAATCATCATAGTAGCCCTGTCACCTGCTGTTACATGATGCATGAAAAACTACATGTAAAGCATAACTCTTTTATCTCCTTTGGAACATAAACTGAGAGATTTTAGTTCCATTTTACTCCTCGTAGAGTCACTGAAGTGCTGTACAGTACAAGACTGCTGGCAATATAAATACAGTAGTTGGCTTTGGGATCAACATAAGTGCTTGTACAAGGAGGAAATTCATAATTCTGATCCTGCTTATAGGACATACATTAAGGAACTTATTCTTGCTGGCTCATAAGGTTTTCTTTGGACGGTAACCATACAACCAGTCAATAGGGTGAAGTGGACTCTACTATACTGTCCCTGTTAAGTGGGTGGCTATATGCAAATGTGGGGTCCATCCATGAACAAAGCTCCACACTCCTCCCCACGCCTCGCTGTGGAGAGATGCTGTCTTCTGCAAGGGAACATCGGTTCACTGCACAGGATGGTGGTTGTTTGTCTGTGGCTGGTGGGTCTGCTTAGCCAGACGGACCAGGGTTACTAAACAACAAAATCCATCCATTCAACATCTAATCCTATGCCGCCCCATGAGGAGCATAGGAGCCAGGGGCTGGGCAAATTGGTCCTCACATTTAAGATGTGACAAGCCTCACTCATCCCTGAGTGGCATTATGTGAGCAATAAACCCCAACCACCCCTTGGATATAAACCTACACTGGCTCAATCCGATCGGAGCGCCTTAATTACCCACTAAACCACCGGGCATCATCTATCTATCTATCTACTGCCAGACGCCTCAATCCCGTTCGGGGTGGCCACAAATAAATCGCCTCCACGTCGCTCTGTCCCCTGCCATTTCACTGCCCCGCTCCCGACTCACACCCCCCTCTCTCATATACCTCTCCACCCCATCCCTCCATCTCATCCTCAGCCTCCCCCTCCCTCTCCCCCCCTCCACCTCACTCACATACACTCTCTTCGTCAGTCTTTCACCCTCCATCCTCTCCACATGGCCAAACCACCTCAGTGTATTCCTCCTAACGCTTCCTATCATATCCACATCCACACCACAACGCTCCTTTATATCCTCATTTGTCAGCCTGTCTCTCCATGTGACTCCACAGGCTTCTCATAAATAACTCATTTCCACTGCTCTCACTCTTGACTTGTGTCCTTCCAGCAATGTCCAAGCTTCACTACCATATGTTAGAGTTGGTATCACAATACTGTCATGTACGGTAGTAATTTTTTCACTTCCATGCTCACTTCCCTGCTTCTTATCACTGCTTTCAAGGAACCAGCAACCTTTCTTTCGTGCTGTACCCTTTCAAGTACTTCACCCTCCAAACCTCCATCCTTACTCATCACACTACCCAAGTACTTAAACGTACAGTACTCACATTTTCCAATTCCTCACCATCCAATCTCGCTGTACATTCACTGACTTCACCTCTCTCAAAGACCATCACTTTACTCTTCCCTACATTCACCTTTAGATTCCGTTTCTTACACACTCTCCCAAACTCATCCACCAAGCCTTGCAGCTCTCCTTCATCTTCACTCAACAACACAGTATCATCTGCAAACAACAGTACAGGGAGTTTCTAAACACTACCCTCTCTCACCAGGGCCACTCCAACATCCACTACCCTACCTTGTACCTCTTTTATTACCCCATCCATGTACAGATTGAACAACCATGGAGACATGACACATCCCTGTTTCAACCCAACCTTCAAAGAGAAAAATTCACTCAGTTCACCATCCACACGCACTGCAGCCTTAGCACCATCATACATACTCTTCACAGCATTCAACAACTTCCCATCTACTCCATATATTCTTAATACTTTCCACAATCCTTGTCTATCCACCCTGTCATATGCTTTCTCCAAATCCATGAAAGCCGCATACAACTTCTTTCCCTTCTCTAGAAACTTTTCCACTAAAGATCTAAGAATGAATATCTGATCTACACAACCTCTTCCCTTCCTAAAGCCTCCCTGTTCTTCTCCAACTAATTCCTCGGTTCCTTCTCTAACTCTGTCAATAAGTATCCTACCATACACTTTTCATATTATACAAAGAAGAGAGATGCCTCTATGATTACCACACACTTCTTTTTCCCCTCTTCCTTTGTACAAGGGAATAATTATACCTGACTTCCAATCCTCCGGGACTCTACCTTCCTCCCAGGCCAATCTGCACATTTTCCACATCCATTCTACTACTATCTCTCCCCCATACTTCAGCATTTTACCACACACTCCATCAATTCCTGGGGCTTTCCCTAATTTAACTTTCTTCATTGCTTCCACAACTTCTATCCTACTGATTTCCTCCTGTCTTCTCACCTCCCTCCTTCTCCCAGCCATTCCCCAGCCACTTATACTCGCATTACTTCCATCCTCTATGTTCAACAATTCCTTAAAGTGTTCTCTCCATCTGCTCACTTTTTCTCCCTTCTCCGCTAGTAATCTAGCATATTTATCTTTCACTACCCTGCTAACTTCACTTCCACCCTGTCTTACTCTTTTCACCTCTTCCAGAACAGTTTCTTACAGTCCCTCCACTTTGCACTCAAGTTCCTTCCAAATTCCTCATCCACTCTCTTCTTACTCTCTCTTACTAATCTTTTCACCTCTCTCTTCCTTTCTACATATAACTCTCTCTTCTGCCTCTCAACTTCTTCCATGCCCCTATTTCTCATCCATTCATTGTATGCTTGCTTCTTTTGTGCCACAGCCTGTCTCACCTCTTCATTCCACCATGCTGTTCCTTGCACACCCCTCCGGCTTCTCTTCATCCCACACACCACATCACATGCTGCACATATTTCTTTTGTAAATATCCTCCACGCACCTTCCACGTCCCCCATCTGCTCCAATTCATATTTGCCCAATCGTTCCTCCACTTCTCTCTTATACTCTGCCTTATTCTCATCCTCTTGTAACCTTTCCACTCTCCTTACAAATACTCCTTCTTCCCGTCCTTCCCTTCTTCTATTGCTCCATTCTAATTGGACCTTGATTCTGGCCACCACCATGTAGTGGTCAGAAAGTCCACTCCCCCAACCTCTATAAGCTCTTGCATCCATTACACATAATTGGTTATATGGTTACCACCCAGGTGGTAAATGGTTTCCTGGTGTACAGGAAACCATATGGCTTGTCGCTCAGTGTAAAGTCACCCATAGGCAGAAGGAAGAGGAAAAAGTGAAGGAAAGAGAGACAGAAGGAGTGTAAAGTCACCCATTGGCAGAAGGAAGAGGAAAGCATGAAGGAAAGAAAGATAGAAGAGGATGGAAGGAAGAGAGGAAAGGGCAGACACCCAAGGCAGCACTAAATCAAGTGAGTGGATGTTGAGAGCCCCCACCTACCCTTAAACATTATGCCAACAGCATCTGGTGTTCCCAGCCAGTCACCCATTTCAATACTAACTATACCCAACGTTGCTTAACTCTGCTGATCGGACGAGGAGTGATGCACTCAACAAGGTATGGCCGTTCAATGACAACAAATACAGTAATAACAAAAGCACCTCTTCCTTAGTCACTTGCTGTGCCTACTGCACTTTGCTATTCTCTTGAATGATAGGCATTATTCTAATTCAAAATATTCATAAATAACATACAAAAGACTAGTAATGCAGCAATAAGCTGCTTGAGAAAACATGCTAGAAAGTCTCTTTAGCTGACACGAAAAGTCCCTCAGTGGCTAAAAATTTATCTCCAAACCTTCAATGACAATCAAAATATCTGAACCCTGTCCCCATCCCTATTCCTTGTGCACTGATGAAAAGGCACACTGTAGCCTCTTCTAAATAAACTCTGACATAATTATACAGTAACAGAAATATAGTACCTGTATACAGTATACATCAAAATATAAACAACAGTAAAATACAGTACAGAGTACCAAAAATTGTTCTTACTGACCCCACGCCTTGCAATGGCTTGTTTAAGGAGGTCAACAACATCACGTCCTTCTACCCCCTCACACTTGAAGCCCTTAGTCCAACGTGCCAGCCGGGCCTTTGTCAGACCTTCTTGCTTGCAGGGGAAGCTGAATGTGAATCCTAGTGGCAGCAGCTCATGACCCATGTCACGTTCCTTAATAAAGCTGGCCAGACACTCAGCAATGTGATCAAACAACTGCCAAAGAGATAAAATTATATTACTGTACACCAATTTAAGATGCTACCAACATTATGATATTAAATATCAATACAGTTCTGTAACGACCATATACTGCAGATAATCTTCCTTCATTATACATTTAAACTTAATTTACAGCACAAATGTTATGAATGCTGATGACTAATATGAAGTCTATACATTTCTGGTAGTACTGTAAATTCTCAAGTTGACAGACTTGACAGCAGTAGTTTAAGCACAGCTCATGTGGAAAAAAAATTTACAACAAGAACTTTTATCTTAATGCGCTTAATTCTTTCCAGTTCCACAAACATAATTTTTGGTAAGTCAGGGACTTTTTTTTATCAGAAAACCTCCAGTTTATCAGACGATCCTAGTATAACAAACACAGAACTGTATCACTTAAGATCCACCAACTACTGTGTCACCATCCAAGAGCCACACTATTATGATGAGTATAGTACATTGATGAATATAGTGTTGAAAGTATGAAATTGTATATGTACAACTCTACAGCAAAATACAACTCATCATTAGAATGAAACAAATATTGCATCCTACACCTAAGGGCCCATTTGTCAGCAACAGAGGAATAAAAACAGTAAGAATCAGCACAAAGTTACGTCTTCAAGATGTAACTGCCAGACCCAGGCTACAGTTGTATATTTTGAAAGGCACTGTTCCATGCTTGTATGGGTCAGCCTAAAAGTTCACATGATATTGGCTGGTCAAGTAAGATTCTAGACCAAAAACAGAAAGAGCAGCTGCAGCATTAAATTTGCTAAATCCTTTTCACCAACACTGAAAATAGTGAAGTCTGTCATGTTTACCGAACCTGAGAAAAGCAAAGTCTGGTTTACTGTACTGTATTGTATTGTAATCTATATATTGTAATGGCAAACATTATATTTCTCTAGTGTGAAGCACATGCTCAAATTTCAGACACAGGTTATACAATGCAATAAAAATATTTTTTTTATCAACATGAAAAGTAGGCTATTCACTTTCACCCTCTATGCCAGAGCTTGACTCACCACAACTGCAGCTTCCAAACATTCTTCCTCAACTTCAGTTAACTGTGTCCTTTCCAGTCTGTTAGGTTCCACTACTTCTTTTCTGTCACCCATTAATCAAAATGGCCTCAGGGATTCCTCTTAATCTGAGTAAAACTGTTTGCCATTAGCCATGAAAATATTAAAAAGATGTCCTTAAGATAAAGAGTTGATGGAGAGTGTTTCTAACCCCCTTCAGCCTGATGAGCTCCTCCTGAGTTGAATAACACCGTCAGACATTAGCCACGGTAACACCAAGAAGACATAAGCTACTCGTAAGGACGGAGTCATAATTACAGAAATTTCATTTGGCCACCACACAATCACTCTCTAAGTTATCATACATTCCATACGGTTATTTCCTAACCTAATCCCACCTTACTCTTCCTTCCATCTAATACTGTTCCTACGAGTCACTTACCCCGTCTCCTGGTCCAACCATAATGGGTTGTGGGACAGCATAGATGCGGCTGTCCATGGTACATCGATCACCTAACTCAATGAGCAGCACACGGAAGTTGGTCCCACCAAGATCCAGGGCCAGGAACCTTCCTTTCTCTGTGGATTATATACAAACCATCTCAGTATAATGAAAGTGCTTGGCAGATTTGGGCTACTTTTAAAATTTTGTGAGTACATGGTAAGTTCATGAAAGGTGTTAAAATGAATGGCAGATATAAAATGTGACAGTGAGAAGGTAGATGTACATTGAGAGTGATATGGGAGACATTACAGGAGGGGACTATGTGAAGTGTATGCAGCTTGATGTGGAATATCTGGAATAAAAAACTAGTTGAGGGTGCTGACGTAAGAATAGCCAGTGATGTTATGTCAAGATGGAGGAAGGGGAGCTTGAGCCAATATTGGTTTCATTTCATTTATAAAGGCTCCAATATGCTTGATAAGTTGGACTTAGTCACCTAATAGCAGCTCTCCACGCTGCTTAATCCATGGCAGTCTCTTTTTTCAATCCCTTGTCCCTGAGGTCACACTCAACAACCTCA
Source organism: Coenobita brevimanus (assembly GCF_032717465.1). Taxonomy (NCBI): domain Eukaryota; kingdom Metazoa; phylum Arthropoda; class Malacostraca; order Decapoda; family Coenobitidae; genus Coenobita; species Coenobita brevimanus. The sequence goes on from NC_137056.1 coordinate 36,941,742, forward strand.
TCCCAGGTCTTTTTTGGTTTGCCTCTTGCGGTCCTACCCTCAACATTCATGTCTCTCACCTTCCACACCCATTTGTCAACTTCCATCCCCTCAACATGCCCAAACCACCTCAATGTAGACCTCCTTATCACAACATTAATACATTGAAATCCCATCTTTCCTCTCAACTCTTTAATTGCAGTCCTAAATCTCAAAGTCCTCTCATTCAAAGATGCACTACACATCCATCTAATCACTTTCATTTCTGTTTGCTTGAGTCTACGAATATCCTCTTCCCTTACTACCCAGGTCTCGCTACTGTGCAGCATTACACTCCTAACACGTACAGCAATGCAGTGACTCCTTAACATGGAGGGAGAGCCCCCTTAATGTCAGGAGAGGCAAGAGCTTCCTGTACTTCCTCCAACCACTCCTTATCTTAGCCACAGAGCTGGCTCCAGTGTGAAGTATGATAAACAGCTTAACTGTATACTGTGTGAACAGTCTTGAACTAAATCACAATGTGTGTGTGTGTGTGTGTGTGTGTGTGTGTGTGTAATTTTTTTATTCACCGGGTCGGTCAGGATCACTTGATGGTCGTGATCGTCAGCTTTTACCCTCCCGGAAGGGAGCTGAGAGCTCATATAGTCCGATCTAACGGCAAGGCTGTGACCTTCACACACACACATCCGTCCCCTTCCTCAAGGGGGACAGTAACCACCCACTTCATCAGTGAAACTTTTCGCAACCTGAGCGAGGTGCGAACTCCCATCTATCAGTTGGCAAGCGAGAACGTTACCACTGCACCAGCAAGTGAGTGTGTGTGTGTGTGTGTGTGTGTGTGTGTGTGTGTGTGTGTGTGTGTGTGTGTGTGTGTGTGTGTGTGTGTAGAAACTACAGTAGTTCTGCAACCAGATACAGACACAGTATATTATAAACCTTCAGAAAACAGCTTGCAATCGCTTACTGACCCTTGCCATTGGGCAGCTCCCTAACATAGGTGGGAAAGCATTTAATGGTGGCCTCAGGATTGGACTCCTTGGCCAGGCCCCTGTTGAGCTCCTCCTGTAGACAGGCACACACCTCATGCAGAGCTTCCTGGCTCAGAACCAGTTCCTGGCATATCTCCTTGATCTGCAAAGACACACAAAGCAGTCAGGTCTGTGCACTGAAGTACTGATGTATTATGGATAAAGCATATTCACAAAATTATTTTTAGATGGGCACATAGGAGAGTGCATACCTCTGTCAAACTGAGTAATTTATATTTTCTTAAACAGCTGAAACCCTCATCGTGTTCTTGTACAGTCAATCCTTGAGTAATGCACGGATGAATAATGTGTTTTTGTTCTGACATGGTCAGCATAATGCAACAGATCTTAACAAGAGGAAAATCTCAATTATGCAACAAGTGTCAGCTGGCCTGGTGAAACAATTTGAACGTCGCGCGCAGTAACGTCACCTACCAGACTCCCCATGATTGGACAGCTTACATCGCTGATGAGGAGTCAACTCCGTTGTTTCAGCCCTGGACATTGAAGGATTTGACTTAGATGTTGAAGAAGGAAGTGCAAGTGCAGCATCTCAACAATGACAACAACAACACTGGGGGTGGGGAGAGAGTGCCACGGAGCTATGCATCAACATGCGAGTATTCAGCCTAACTTTTGTTTTTGTTAATGCTATTTTAATACCATTCATGTTCTCAATTACAATAGTTATATCTCAGTGTTTTACCTGATGGTGGCTATAAGTTGGGGGTAACTTATGTGAAGTAGGGTAGTAAGAAGGGGTAAAAGTGAGAACTGGAAGGTCGCCAGAACACACTACCATTTTATATGAAAATACAATAATACCTCAATATATGATACCCCTAGATGCGATACCCTGGCTTAATGATGGGGGTAGAAATACCACAATACCCCTCCTAATGATGACCAAACCCCATTTTAACGATGGGTTTTGATTTTTTAAAACCAGTTTTGATGATAGAGTAAAACTGTGTGTTTAGGTTGATTTATAAACTGTTTTTAGACTTAGATGTGTTTTAGCTACAGGTGAGGTGAACATTAACATTTTGGGGTACAGTTTACAAAGCTTGATGTTTTCTAGACTTGTATTTGATGATTTTCAGATTTTATTTGTTGGTTTTAGTGAGTTATTTACAGGTGTTAGGCTTAGGTTAGCTTCCTTGACAGCTGTTATGCCATTTAGATTGGCGTTAAACTTGTTTTGGGGCTCATTTGGGTGGATTTTGGGCATGGTTTGAGGGGAAACCCAAGGCTGGTAAACACTCCACATTACTTTACATGTTAAAAGTACCCTGATATACGATACCGCGCCTAACGATGGGGTTTTACCTAACCAATTACATCGTTAAACCGGGATATGCCTGTATATTGTTTGGGTAATGCGTGTTTGAATAGCATGACCCTTTTCCAGTCTCTATTGCTCGCGTTACTCAATCATTGACTGTGCTACTGTATATTTTTCCTTATACTGTACTTTCATTAATAATTCCATCCTTGGGTCAAAAGGAACATCTTCACAGTTCATTATGATCACATTAGATTTTTGTAACATGACCTCTGTGTATTCTGCCTAACTACTACTACAACTATTGTTCTTTTGGATCCAGGTTCATCTGGATGAGAAAGTAGTAGACCGCAGGCTGATGTTGCTCTTCTGCAGCCCAACAATCCCTTTTTGGTGGCTATGAAGGAATGTTTCTATAAAAGGGCAGTGCAGCCACCTGGTTATATTGGTGCCATCACAGGAAGATGCCCCTCTCCACCACCACTACTACTACTACTACTAATTGTATAGCTTACTGCTGATAGTGAAATGCAGTAGGCCCTCATTTTACGTGGGTGCAATTTGCGCAAAACACGTTTTGCATGACACTATCAACCATGACCCAAATCCATTAAGTGCGATAAAATCCCCATGCCTATGCTTGCTGACCATTTACAAAAGTCGGGTACAGTGTGAAATGTAATAATTAGTACAGAACTGTCTTTTACTAGCTGTCATATGCGAAGTATATTCTGTAACGGGAAATGGTAAATTTCAATTAGCGAAGTAGGTGGTGCTGTTTACCAACCACACACTTGCAAGTGCTACATTTGCCAGTTTCTTCTTGCCAAGGAAACATTTACAACACTGGGTGGTAACCACATAACCTCATTACTGCCTGGTGGTCTAGTGGGCTCAGGCACTTCAACCAGACGAGTCCCATAACAGTTTACATCACAGGTATGGTTAGTATTTATTGCTCAAGTACTGCCCCTCCGGGATAATCTTTGTCTTAAATATTGGGACAACTTATGTAGCCTTGCCCCGGAATCCTATGATTCTTATTAGGCAATAAAGAACTGTGTACAATGTTACAACTTACAAGGTACAGCTGTTAATTATTTACCAGACAGGCGCAGCCTTCCCACATCTTTTGAAAATAGCCTTTCACAGGTTACTTGTTATTATTCCTGGATTACCAGAGCTGTGAGCATTTTTATGAACTTGCCTCTGAACGAGGCAAACTAGCCATTAACCACCAGTGTGGCTTTTTTTTTTTTTTTTTGTGCGAACAGCAGGTGGTATGGAAAGTTTCTGACCTTGAAACTTACAATTAACCGTCTCTCAAAGCAAAGCTTTGTCATAGAAGGAACAGGAAATAGGGAAAGTTGCATGCCGACCATATTTAACGTTCCTAACACGCATTTGTAAATTTGAAAGCTGGCTGTCAAACGTAAGTGACGTTTGATTGGATCAGGCTTGATTTGGTTAGGTTAGGTTTGGTTAAACCATTAAGTTTCCCATGCTTTGACACGGGATACATTGCCGAGTCCAGTCGGAGCGATGTTGGTAAACTACGCGGCCAGTTGGAAAGATCGTCGGTAAACATTGTCATAGGCAACCTAGCCGCTTCTTAAACTACCCAAAAGTAGGTATATTTTGTCGTTTTCCAATAACTTCTTGCAGTCACAGGTCAACAGTTAACTATCTGTGTTGCATATGTACCAAAACTACTTACATTCAGATCATGAGTTTGTTATAGGTGGAATCGCCGCGCCCGTTTGGTAAAGAATTACCGCGGTACTGTATTTTATTTCATAATAATTCTACTGTCCTCAGATTAGTTTCTCTGATCATTGTACGCTTAAGAGGTCATCATCCTCTGGAAATTTCCATTTATAAAAGTGGATCCTCAAACTATGAAGTCCAATTTCATGGTATACCCATTGAGTGTCCTGTGAGATGTTCAAAACCTACACATTCATACATCCATTCACTCACTATTCATGTCCCTCAAAACATCAGTTGAGCTTCCTTGGCAAAACCATGCATACTCAAGTGCATTGCCAGGATTTTAACATTAGGGCAGCCCCATGAACTCATTAAGGGGTACGGGGGTCTTCCTTAGATGTCTGGGGTGGCTAAGCCTGGCCACATTTTTTTTTTTTTTTTCAGAGGTGGCCAGTGCTACCCAGGGCACACTTATGGCTTGTATTACAACCTGATTAGAATATATTCACAAGTACACAACACCTGAACACCTGTGAGGTACACAAATTTCACTAACAGTGCACTGGGAAGATCAAATAGTCATTTGAATCACCAGACGTACTTTATCGATATCTATCCTTCAACTTTTCTTAAACTTCAACGTCTATGGCTCAGTTTTCTCACACGTATCACAAAATGCCTTCCATGCCTATTCCAACCTCCAATAGTAATGTTACTTTGATAATCTTGTCCTTAATACTTGAATAAACAGTGTCGAATAAAAGTTATGAAACCCCGAATAGGGGTCTACTGTATTTATAATTTTACACTTGAACGCGGCCCGGCCTATAATTTTGTACCTGAACGCGGCCTGACCACTGCCATTTGCAGGCAGCCAGAACGCCTCGGGACGGAAGATATAAGGAATACTGTGACTAAGGTGGCTCTTTACGTCTGTCCTTCCCCGCTTCCCACTCCCTAATATACAGGAGCTGTGATGGAATTTCGGTGTAGCTTGTGATATCCTTTAGTTACGTCCAGAACGAAATTTTTCGTGTGCTGGTAGGTGAAGTAGGAACTTCAAGGACCACCGAAAAAGCACGCGACGGAGGTACGTTGCTTTTACATTAATATTTGTCTGTCATCTCTTGTTCCTTTTAGTGACTTTATATTAATACTTGTCTGCCATCTGTTAGCTTGTTGTTTTTGGTGCTTTTATATAAATAACTGTGTCATCTCTTAGCTTGTTGCTATTGGTGCAATCTCTTCGCTTGGCGAGTTAGTATTTTGCTTATGCAAAAAATTTAAAATGAGGAAACCAGTTAATTTATTATGGAACATTGTCTCGCTCGTCTTTAGCAATAAGGTAGGCTTAAAGCCTTTTCGAAGTCACCCTTAATGCTTTGACTTTAATTTCCAAATATAACAATGTGCAAAACGAAGAAATGCCAGTATTTATTAATATGGAATGCGAGTACCTTTTTTTTTTTTTTTTTTTTTTAACTCCAGGAGAGATCCGATTAAGTACCGGTAATGAAAACTTTTTTGACGGATTTTTTGTTTTGTGTAATCTGCGGAAATAACATTTATATTACTGAGGTGATTTGGCATTTTCACTCGTCAATTAGATACTGTTTCTGTTTTTGGTGTAATGATTGATATCTTTTTTGTGCAATGAATGTTTCTTAACATTGTTAATAGTGATTAATCCCAAACTCGGTAGTCTTGACGAAAGAACTGACACACATAATCCTACTTGGCCTTCCTGTGAACCTATTGCATTATGCAAGGTTTGGTCAACTTTGCAAAGTTTGGTCATATGCCTTAGGTTGGGTTAAATGTGAGGATTTGTTTGGGACTCCGCCATTATTTCTGGGAAGGAATGCTTGCAGCGTAAAGTAGCAGGGGGAAAGCTCATTAAAGCCTAATTGTGGAAAAAAAAAAAAAAAAACGTAAAATACAGGAAATTACCGATGACCACAGTGAATATAATTTATTTGGAGGGTTGCTCTTCGTGGTTTTTGGTGATAATGGCTTGGGGCAGGGAGATTTAACTGTTTCTCTGCCCCCCCCCCCTCCCCTCCTCCTTAATCCGGGGTACGCTACTAGAAAACCAATGTCTAATGATGTTAATTAAATCATGCCAACAGACTTCATGCAGTCGTCTTGCAGATTCCGAACAGAGCTTCTCTTCTTCGAGCTGTCCACTTATTTTCACACTTTCTCATTTCTCACTGCCTCAGAATACCTTTTCAAGTCCTGCATCATTTCCCAACACATTACACCACGCGTCGCCCGTTCTCAAAACTGCTTGACACTATTGTTACCCTATATTCAATTTTACACATCTACGCTAATATTCACAAAACCCTAAGTTTGTTTTTGATATGTCAGCTGCATAATGTTCATATATAAACCCAGCTTTGGAACCCCATGAATCTAGTCTTTTTCTTGCTACCTCCAGAAGTTTATATTCTGGTGAGAGGGTTACATGCTGTAGCCTGTAGCCTCGTCAGGTCCATTATTATTATAGCTGAATTATATCGCTGATGAAATCGTGTTTGGTAATATAATTAAAGGAAACGTAGTGAAATGGGTTAATCTGATACCATTAGTAACGCTGGTTACCTACAGGAGAGACAAATGGAGACATGGCCGACATCCCCCATCTCACATCCTCCCTCTTCGTAAGAATCCTCCGCGTTTTACTGGACCGTGATTGTGCCGTAACGCAAGGCTTTGGAAAAATTGTACGTTCGGATCTTTTACTTTCGTGAGAAGTATTGTGTAGCCTAGGAAGGTGGTTACAGTATGAAATGTGTATGATACAGCTACTTTTTTTTTTCTTGCCAGCTGTTGTATTGAGAGAGAGAGAGAGAGAGAGAGTGCTGGTGTTATCTTTGGCGCCAGACAAAATTACACCTCACGTGATGGCCAGGCGACCTTGATACGGCGCATTGATGTTTTAGTTATTTCATATGCAACTCTCTAATGCAAGAGTTAACCGTTACTCCCAGCCCTTCATTTATGCAACAGGTCAACTCTGGAACTGTCTCCCTCTGTCTGTATTTTCTGCTTCCTATGATCTCCAGTCTTTCAAACGCAGTGTCCAGGCATCTCGAAATGAATGGATCTTGAATTTGGCTCTTTTGTATTTTGTTTTTCTCTTGGAAGGAACAGTTTTGCGAGCTCGTTGCCTTTGGTTCCTTCTTCCTAAAAAAAAAAAAAAAAAAAAAAAGTACTCCGTAGTTACCTACTCACTAGTGTATTACCTAACACGAATTGGTTCAACGTTAAGTTGATTGATTTCTCCACTATACAGTATTCAATTATAGCTCATTTCTAGGCGAGACTAAGACATGGCATCTGCTTCATATATTACTAGTCTCGTTTTATGTGGCTTCCGATAACGAGGCTAGTTTGGATTTGCTTGTTTTATACAATACATTCTTACAAGTACACAACAAAGGAGCCACGACCAACGAACAGCGACAGAAATTAAACAAATATTCCCCCATTTCGTAACAAAATTCGCTTATAGTTCAGCACCGATATCCGGGAGACGTGGTTAAGTACAGTTATCCAGGGTTAGAGCAATTAGTGTTTAATATCAATTATATACAAGTACGGATACATGCCTGCTTTTTATTTACAATTAGAATTAAAATTATGATTACGGTACTCATTTACAGTATAAAAATCGATTGTTGTTAAAAGTCTACCTATCCATTTATTACCGGTACCAGACGCCTGAATCCCATAAGGGATGGCCACAGACAAATCGCCTCCATGTCTCCCTGTCCCCCGCCATGTCATTGCCCAGTTCCCACTCACACCCCCCTCTTTCATATACCTCTCCACTCCATCCCTCCATCTCATCCTTGGCCTCCACCTCACTCACAAATACACTTTCCCCGTCAGTCTCTCGCTCTCCATCCTCTCCACATGTCCAAACCACCTCAGAGTGTTTCTCCTAACGCTTCCTATCACATCCACATCCACACCACAACGCTGCTTCACTTCCTCATTTGTCAGTCTGTCTCTCCATGTGACTCCACATGCTCCTCTCAAATAACTCATTTCCATTGCTCTCACTCTTCTGTCCCTCCAACAAGGTCCAGGCTTCACTTCCATACGTATAGGGCTGGTATCACAATACTGTCATGTAGTAGCTTTTTCACTTCCATGCTCACTTCCCCGTTTCTTATCACTGCTTTCAAGGAACCAGCAATCTTTCTTCCTTGTTGCACCCTTTCAAGCACTTCACCCTCTAAATTTCCATCCTTACTCATTACATTAAAAGTACAAATACAAATTTCAAAATGCAAGGGCACCCTTTGAAAAAGGAACCGTTAGCCTATGTTGTCTTAAATACATGTTGATGAATATGTCTCACTTTCATTTATTGTAAAAGAAACACACATAATGAAGCAGATATAAAAATATACAATCTCATAATAGAAATAGCACTGATTAGAGTCAATGGAATGGAGTGGAAACTGGAGGGACGGTTGACACGGAACCTACACAATTCATAAATTCGCTTGATTTTGTCGAAAACTTTACTTCCACTGTGTGTTTAAGAAGCTACACTTAGTGTGCAAAGATAAGGTAAATGACTAATAATTAACAGAGAATTCTGGAGGTAATGCAAGTCTCCACTATGAACACTCCTAAACGAATGTAGCGACATGCGTTGGCAGCATTCGATGGAATGACGGCGAATGATTTGATAATTTAATCGAGAAATTGAGTTCACAGTGACATTTTTAAATTTCATTTTTATGGTTATTTAAATTGCGATTAAAAATAATTATGTGAACTTTTTCAATTGTAATTTTCCATATTGCATTTAAGTTCTCACGATAAAAAAAAAAAAAAAAGTATCGGTGCACATTTGGTCCAAAACAATTTGACGTCACGGACGATGGACTCTAGAAAATGTTTTTTTTTTTTTTTCCCCTTGTCAAACATGCTTACTCAAGTATATCATAGAAAGGTTTCTTATGACAATTTATGGTTGATATTGTTACTGAATGCATATTCAGATGATAATCAATTTTGTACTACACAAGCAGTAGTGTACATTTCAAGTAAATTACAAATACAGTTACTCCAGCCCTGCAACTAATATTAATGTAAAGTAAATTTCGTATCTTTATGTATTGAAAGGCTGACCTTGACTTCTGTTGTAGCTAATTAGCCAAAATTAATCATACTACTGTAGTCAAGAATAATAATTAGAAAGCCACGGAAAATTACCTCGTTTGCTGTAATTTAATTTGTGACTTAGGTTACACACACACACATACAGGTTACACACACACACATACAGTATATATATATATATATATATATATATCCTCTGTGGTACAGTGGTAGAGTGTGCGTTTCGCACGCTGTTGAGCGCGGGTTCGCCTCCCGCCAGAGTTGTATAACATTGGGAAGCGTTCACCAAGCCACTTGCTACTTTGGCGGACACAAGGGGTGCTGTGGTTGAACCAGTGTCGAACAATTGTATTCTTGCACCCAATCGGCTTAAGGCGGGCCGATTACACTTGGTGCACAGACTACATACACATCCAAAGCCACTACAACACTACAGTTACACTCACAAGCACTTCTCACCCTACATACAGTCTCTACCAGACAGCCTAAGCCACTTGGTAGTGATACATTGGCTGTATCGTCCCTGCTTCGGTAGGGATAGGCCGGTCCTGCAGTGCAAAGCTGCAGTGGACCTCAACGGCTGATGATGACGATATATATATATATATATATATATATATATATATATATATATATATATATATATATATATATTAAAAAAATGAAAAGAGAGAAAGCTGCAGGAGAAGATGGAATAGTAGCAAATTTACTGTTGGATGCAGAAGTACAAAATAGGCTTGCTCACTTATTTACTCAATGCATATAATAGAAAAAAAAAAATCCCAAAACATGGTGTAATGCAATAGTTATTTTACTTTACAAAGAAGGTGACTCAAAAGATATTAGTAACTATCGACCCATTAGCTTATTATCAGTCATTTACAAACTCTTCACTTAAGTCGTTACGAACAGAATAACAACAAATTTGGAGGAAAACCAACCTCGTGAACAGGCAGGATTCCGAAGCGGGTATTCGACTGCTGATCATCTACACACAATGAACCAGCTAATTGATAAAACTACAGAATATAATAAACCACTGTGCTTAGGTTTTGTTGATTACGAAAAGGCTTTCGACTCAGTGGAGCACATATTCATTATAAATTCATTGCGAGAACAAGGAGTGAATAAGAACAGTATAAAACTGTTCGAAAATATATAAAGAGGGAACTGCTACTGTTAAATTACATAAGGACTTAGAGGAAATTAAGACTGAAAAGGGCGTGCGTCAGGCAGGTACAATTTCACCAAAATTATTTACAGCATGCCCAGAAAGTATTTTCAGAAAGCCAGACTGGGAAAACAATTGATAGAACATAGTTGGAGAAAAGCTAAACCATTTAAGATTTGCAGATGACACTGTCTTAATATCAGAAACAGCAGAGACATCGCAAAAAATGTTAAATGACCTGAACAGAGAGTCTCAAAGTAGGGCTGAAGATGAACCGGAGTAAAACTAATGTTTAATCCACAAACACCAAAGAGCGTCGTGAGAATAAGCGGATAAATTATTGAAGAAGTCGAGGAGTACAGTTACTTGGGACAAGTGCTAATATTAACGAAAGATAATGATAGCGAAATAAAAAGACGCATTACAATTGGATGAAAAGCTTTCGGTAAACATAAGAGATTATGAAAAGTAGCTTGGCAGTTTGTATGAAACGAAAAGTATATAACGAATGTATAATTCCAGCTATGACGTATGGTTGTGAGACCTGGAAACTGACAAAATCGATGGAAAATAAATTAATCCGTTCTCAGAAAGCAATGGAAAGGTCAGTGTTGGGAATATCTTTGAGACAGGAAAATATCAACTTGAGTGAGAGAGCAGACTAAAGTCAAAGATATTATAGAAATTATAAAAGAACAGAAATGGAGGTGGGCAGGCCATGTAGCAAAAATAAGGGATAACCGATGGAGCTAGAGGTTGACTGACTGGACACCAAGAGATTGTAAGCGTAACATAGAAAGGCCAGACAAGAGGTGGAGAGATGAGACAGAGAAATTTACAGGTCAAACGTGGCAGAGATTGGCTCAGTCAAGGAATTCGTGGAGAAGGTTGGGGGAGGCCTTTGTTCAGCAGTAGACTTGTAATGGATGATGATGATGATGATACACACTGAATGGCACAGTAAGTAGATTGTAACAACGTTAATGATTCCCCCTAGTCAGTACAGTTAGATTAACGTCCTGATCCAACCCTGTATAGTCGTGAGAGTGTAGTGATAATTACGGATTCCCTCTTTGCTTAAAACGCCTAGAATTCAAGAATCTCTGCAAGGAACTTTTGAGCTTGGCTGTAAATTACTGTAGGGTACATTTGTGAAGCGACAAATCAGTCACCAAGGAGGGCTGACAGGGTGGTAGGAATGATGAGTTGCTGTGTCACGTGGAGGATTTCAAGCGCACACGCCGTGCTTGGTAGCGATCCCCCCCCCCCCGTTTCGAGGGGGCTTTGGGGAACACCGACGTGTCCAACAAAGCTTTAGGGCTCAACTGGCGGCCCGCGGACCAAATCTGGCCCTTGAGCCGTTTTTGTTTGGCCCTTTTGACGGACTCGCAGTAATGAAAGTAAACAAGCATAAACAAAGTTTTGCGTTTTTCTTTTTATATTAGCGGAAAATGTAAAGGCAACAGATATATGAATTTCTCGTTTCTTTCTGTATGTAAGTGTTTAGATGGAAAAAATACAGGTAAAATAATGTATGGCACTTTTGTTAATCTGAGTTTCATAATTCGGCTCTGTTTCTAGAGTAGTTGAATGGCCCTACTTTAGACCGTAGCAACACTATAGTGACGGTGTGGAAGGAGAGAGAGAGAGAGAGAGAGAGAGAGAGGACAGGTGGGAAGCTGCTAGCCTGCTCACGTGACTTGCTCGTGCACCTCCTCTCTTGCACGTGACCCACCCATGCCAAGGACATGGGTAAGGGGTTGGGGGGGGAGGATACATAACCGGCAGGCAGACAATGCAGGATAGGACAACACTGGACGAGGGAGGGGTAAGACAAGGTTTAAATAGGGCAGGACGAAACAGGGCGAGAAAGAACAGGGCAGGACAACAGGATAGAGGAAGCCAGGGAAGGATAAAACAACGTAGGACATCATTGCTGGAGGAACTTAGGAAGGACAAAACAGGGCGAGGAAGAGGGCGTGGGAATGCATGAGGACAGGACAAAACTGAGAAAGGATAGCAGGGTAGGACAGAACAATGGAAGGGCAGCGAGTCAAGACAATAAGGCCCGGGGTAGGGCAGACTGGGGTAAGGTAAGGCAGAGCGGGATAGGGTGAGTAAGGCAGTGTTGCGTAGGGCGTGGCACAGAGAGGGGGGGGAGAGGAAGATTGGGGTAGGGTAAAGGAAAGCTAGTTGGCGGAGTGGGGAAGGGTTAAGTAAACTGGGGAAGGAAAAGGCATCTTACCATCAGACCGGCATTGTAAAATGTTTAATTTCAATTTCTGGTATATCCTTGTTGCTGGCTACGCTGAAAAACGTTATAAGGTACCCTAACTGAATCTGAAAGGAAGAGCCGGCTGTGGTGACTGAGCCACTCGCCAGCTCCCCCCCCCACCCCCCCGAGGCTTCAGTTAAATATATATATATATATATATATATATATATATATATATATATATATCAGTGATTTGGTGGCTTGCGGCAAAAGTCTGAATCTCCCAGGTGATTTTTTGTTGTTGTTTACCAAGTAAAAACTATCAGGTGGTTACTAATATCCTTCTACTGCTAATAAATATTGGATTTTAGTCGTCTAATCTCGGGCCCGTAAGCCCTGAGGGCAATAATGTAGGATTTACTGCCACCGTTAAATCGTTCCTTTTCCTATATTCTGGAAAACCTTCTCCATTCTATATTCTTCATTTCTTAAGTCTGCAGAAATAGATATTTCTGGACATAATTTACTTAAAAATGTATAATGAGGATTTACTGCTGCGAGATATTGTATGCCGCTTGCAGCGGCTTCCTCCTTTAGCCCCTAAAGTCGCAAATAATTTTTTGTTATAAACTTAAGGGTAGATCTCTTGTTGATGAGCTAGTGAGAACGATTTTAGAATCTCTGAAACTGAATTTTTAAAAAATCTTAAAAGTAGCAAGAATAAAATATAAAAGACGTGCCCGGGTTAAAAATGATTACAGGATGGGGGGGTTGATGAGGTTGAGATTCTCTCCTCACACTTCCTGTACCAGTACTGCATCCAAAATCACTGTTACCATTACAACATATTTCATTCGACGTAATAAACGTGAATCGGAGGTGAGGGGTTGGGGGGGGGGATGCAAGTCAACTCTGTGCGCTAAGTCGGAAAAATGGAAAACAAATGAACGTGTCTCGCAGGGACTTTATATATTTTCAACTTGTCTTGATGTCATGCCTTATATTATGCGTTGTGCTATTAAGCCAGTACTATTTCGTTTCTAGCCAGTATGATGCATTGAAGACACGTTCACTCTGCACTTTTACATTTCAAGGAAAGACCGTTTGCATCACACTCATGTGTTTACCCAGACCTTTCATATGAAGAACTTACATAAAAATAGTTTTAAGCCCCTTAGCCAGAGGGCACAATTTCAGGAATATTCTCCCTGCTACCAGACTGTTTTATTCCTTCCAAGAACACCATAATAGTGAAGGAATTAATGTATATTTAAACCAAGTTCGAAAAATTTATCCTAGGATGAATAAAATCGTCTGGAATAGACTAAAATATGCGGCATCAGAGAGGTGGGTAATGCTTCTATACCACTACCCTACCCACTTTTCATTCACTAGCAATCATCACCCCAATCACTGCTCAGTTCCCCTCTACCGCTTTCACTTCGTGCTTTCTCTCTCTCTCTCTCTCTCTCTCTCTCACACACACACACACACACACACACACACACACACACACACACACACACACACACACACACACACACACACACACACACACACACACACAGATATGGAGACACTGCCTTACCTTGAGGCTGGCCATGCTGATTTTGAGTTTCGAAGGCGTAACTTGATATCTGTCTCTCTAGCGTCACTCACGAGTCTCTCACTGAATGCTGTCTTAGTGGGTTAGTCTCTAGGTTTTTTTTCTCACTTTTTCACTAGTTATCTGTTCAAGCCCAAGTGTTAGTCTTTACGATATATCACAAGTCTCTGAGTTTTTCCGCTGGGTTAGACTGGAATGAAAGATTGTGTTATTCTGCTGTCGCGACACTACCGTAGAGAGATCATTGTTGGTTTGGAAGATGCCGTGACACCACCTCCTCAGCGATTCATTCTGCATATTATAACGTGATATCTTGTACTGTTATTTCTGCAAACTGTGTCGATTAAAAAGTAATAGCGACTGAATACCGTAAAAATCAAGGTAATTCAAGGTATAATATGCAAAATCAATCGCCAAGGAAGAGATGCCACGAAGTCTCCTTTGCTAATGAGAATACGGACGTACGCTACACTACTATAGCTATACAGACACTCAACCTCTACATCAACCTAACGAGCACTGTAACTACCTAAGAAAAAGTAAAACGTCATCTAGAGTGCTAACCAGTCACAGACACTGCCGTCAGAATAATGCTATACAAAATGCCATCTCGTATTGGAAACTACATCGATCTCTAAAATACATAGAGATGAAAAGTGATAAGTTCAACGTAACCCCAACTAAGAAGATGGACAGTGCCTTGTTCAGCGTGAGCCGGACAAAGAACATGGATAGTGCTTTGTTCAACGTATACTGGAGAAGAACATAATTATAGTGTGTTGTTCTGCTTGAACCGACACAAGAACTTGGCCTTGTTTACTTCAGGTAGCTGTAGAATAAACCTGGGAGCCCACGCGGCACCTAGTCTTAATCTTTTCACTACTATGCCGTCTCAGTTTATTCATGCTGTATCCGGACGATTTTAGTCATTTTACGATATCCTCTCGTACTAAAGAAGTTGAAGACTATAGCTAACCTCTCCCCCCATAGAAAAAAAAAAAATCTCCCTCAGGTACAGTGTAGCCGTCTGCTGATAACAAGAACAGAATACAAAAGACGTCCTCGGGTGGAAGGGTTTAAACCATGATAGTAAACAGAGCGTGTGCCAACTATCCCACTATACCCCCAGCCGCCGCCGCTTGTGTAGTCTATCGCTCTGACCTTGAAACATGTGCGCTGCTGCAAGTGGAAGTTCCTTGTTACTTTTACATATGGTAACTATGAGAAATTGCCATCTTTTCCGACCTGTGGCTTGCTCAGGTGTGAAATTCGTGCCACTGACATAAGCTAATACAGTACGCAGCCATAGTGTCATGTTCTTGGTGACACAGATCTCGTAGCACATCCGTATAAGCGATTTATTATATTAGAGCTGATTAATTCTCTTGTATGTTGCCGTTATAGTCATGCTATTGAGTCGTGTTACAAAGTCCACCGAAAATTATTGGACTTTATGACATCACTTCCTGGTGCAATTGTACAACTTTTTAATATCAACAGAGGTGGAGTAGTAACATACAAGAGGATTTTAAAGTGTATTAGGTATATTGAATTGCAAAGGAAATAAATCACTGAGGAAGAGGGGCTACGAAATCCCCAAAGCTAGAGAGTACTGAGTCTAGTTGTAAAAGTTATTGTTTGTACTGTTCCTTCACTATGACTCCGGCAAGAAATGTGTGTGTGTGTGTGTGTGTGTGTGTGTGTGTGTGTGTGTGTGTGTGTGTGTGTGTGTGTGTGTGTGTGAAATAAGAATGCAGAGTTTAGCGCTTTGCGTCCTTGGGCATCATTTTCAATTCATTTTTGCTGCTACCTGACCATTTAATTATGTTTTGGAGAGAATCCAAGTACTGAAATCGAAATCCTCCAGTTCGGAAAAACGCGAGAATATAATACCGTATAAAAAACGAAAAGATATACTCGAGTTGAATGAGTTACTACTGGTTCCCTCTACGCCCTTGTGACGTAAGGTTGTCAACGGTGTGACCAAACCTGATACAAGGCTAAACGAGAGAACCTGTCCAGGCAACATACTTAGCCAAATTCTTAGCAGTTTTAGTCGTCAGTGTGGACAGTAGGAAAAATCTCTAAACTTTCCGAGGATCTGGCATTATTAGATGAGGGTGCATCTCTAGGAGTGGATCTGTCAGTCTGTTTATCATTAATGCTTTTCATAAACGAGGTGCTTCAATCCCGTAGACTTCAACGACTGTTGAAGCCTCATATTAGGGCCCTGAAGCTTCAGCATCGATCTGTACTTTCGTAGTTTTTCTGTGTGTGTGTGTGTGTGTGTGTGTGTGTGTGTGTGTGTGTGTGTGTGTGTGTGTGTGTGTGTGTGTGTGTGTGTGTGTTTTCATTCTTCGAACAGTGCACGTACAGTATCATCACTACTACACAATACTGCTTCTTGTTTTTTTTTTTTTTTTTCGATCTAATATATCTTCAGTGCCTTTATTATTTATTCTCCATATTGTCGTACTTGTAGTCCTTTCAAATCCATCTTGGTCTTTGCTGCACTCCTCCCTCCGTCCTACACCCTCTCGTTACCCTCTCTACCTTTCTTCATTCCACTTAGTATCCTTTCCCCATCCCCCCCCCCCACACACACAATGTCGATCGTATTCATTTTATTCTTCCGTTCATCTCGTGCCTATCATCCATTCTGCCTCTATTTTATTTATATCACACACACACACACACACACACACACACACACACACACACACACACACACACACACACACACACACACACACCAGAGTGTTTTGGTTGTCCCTGACGTTTACGTACCGAGTATATAAATCTTCAGGAGCACTATACAGTATATATATATATATATATATATATATATATATATATATATATATATATATATATATATATATATATATTTATATATATATATAATGCCTCTTTGTAATGGGACCGCCTGATACATATGAGGTTTGTGTTTTTCGTGCGCGCCAACAGATGAAACCATTGTGTGTGGATCACAGCAGCTGCTGGGTTACAGCTTGACTGAGACGTTTCTTGTGACTGGGAAATCTCACAGTAATATTTACTGGTAACAGCAAGACTATATTTTTATGGCATGTCGGTGGGCTTATGGAGGAACACTGACACTAGGTACAACACCAGATAAACCATTAATATCCCTCCTGATGCACTGGGATTCGAAACTTGTCATTTCAAAAGTTATATATATATATATATATATATATATATATATATATATATATATATATATATATATATATATATATATATATATATATATAATGTTGTGTTTATAGGTCTGTCCTATCGATCTGCATGTCTAATTTATGTGTGTACAGTATATATCGGTATATTCCATCAATCCATGCCCCATCAAGAGCGTAGGAACCCGAGATAAGCTAAGTAGTCCAGTTTAAGACAAGAGCGACCGGTCACTCTTCCCTGTATGCTACTGAGCTGTAATCTCACCTAGTCTTCAAATTTAAAATCTGATGGGCCACATCCACTTGGAGCGCCTTAGCCCAGCATATCACTAGGCGTCCTCTTATTGGCTTTATGTTTACCACCCAGCGTTGTAAGTGGTTTCTTTGGTTACAGGAAACCATTTGGTTTGTCATTCAGTACAATATAGTAACACTACATCAATTGAGTGGATGGTGAGCGCTCCCATCTGCCACCAGTAGAGAGGTGGGTATTTGCGGATAAAGATAACAGGTGGTTGCACGTAGAGTCACCTTCCCATGAGCGAAGCCGGAGCCAGTGATGATGGTGTGGGAGTGAAGGGAATGTTTGAGGGTCTACGGTAAACTATTTATACACGAGGGCAGGTGGGGAGGCGGCTGTCTTGGCTTCAACTTCCTGCCTGTCGTCAGGCAGGTGGTTGCCCTTTCATTTATTTACGAATTTAATCTCCGGGACCCACTTAGTCACCCACCTTCTATAATTCCTCATCTTTATCTGCTGTGTGATAAAGGAATTCAACATTTCAACCTGACTTTTGCAGGCTTAAATAAAATTTCTAGGTATGCTAATAGTACCGTAGAGAAGGTAATATTCGAGATTATTTTTTAATATTTTGAGTGCCTGGATTTCTTATACCTAAACAAAATCTCGATTTTTGCCGGAAAAAATACAAAGTGCACCACCCGCAACGAAAGGATTAATTAGCCTCTAGAATGTAGACTGGAGTTTTTCTTTTATACCAGGAATTTTGCGTTATACAGGTATTCGCAAGACATTGTCAAAAATGAAACTCTCTTAAACTGAGAATGCTAATGCAGTCCTGCATTCAGTTGAAGTTGTGTACAAACTAACACAGGTATGTGTTTGTGGCGATTCAGCCTGGCAGACATATTTTATAAACAAGAATGAAGTACGTCAGGAGCTGGTGCACGATACACTGTGCCAAGGAAATAGGTTAGACGGTACCTTTATCAGTGACTGGAAAGATAAGGCGCACACCTCCACTGATAACCGTCATGGCTTGAGTATTATAACTCTTTTCGCAATCTCTTACGCAGGTCACAGTAACCCTGGATTATGAAAGGAATGTGACGATCGTACACCGGCAGGCGATCATACTGGATATACGAGAATATTAGCTTGTAAAAAACTAACACCATATTTCCCCCACGGAGGTGTAGGGGCCCGAGACTAAGCTACCGTAGTTAAGTATATTTTAGTGTACCGGTAGATGAACTTTATTTCCCTTGATGGCATTACATAATGAAAAATCCAGTCACCTGTCTGGGATAGAACCTTTATTTAGACTGGGGTGTCCTGTACGCTAGACCACCAGGCGCCAGGGAGAAAATTACGATGTTGATAATTAGCTTGAATTAAGAGTGCACTTCAGCACGCAGATCATCCACTGAAGATATGAGCTAATCAGCAGCCAATCACGACCCAGATGTGCCGCATGACCAGATCACAGGGCAACCAATGAGCATTCGTGCTTGCGCCTGGGAAAGTAGCCTGCTTTGTGCGGTATACCGTTTTATCAGTTATCAGGGGAAGACCAAGTACTTGTGGATGATAACACATGCAGGAAATCTCTGTTTAACAGTGCCACCGTATTTAATCGGTGGGTCAACACAACTATGCGGTGGTTATACATCATTGCCGTGAATACTGAATAAACAGTTCCAGCAATAGTTCAGCGCAGCAAAATATACTGGTAAAAAATATAGACCGCTCGAGCAAAGAAATACGGAAAATATGGACCTTCCTCATTAATCCCTCCACTACTGGCGCTCTCCCTTCAGCTGTGTAAAACAGCTAGTAGTGGAAAGGATGCAGCACCGTATGGCAAGATGCCACAGAATCGAACTGGTTAATTCAATTCAGTACGTTGACGTCTTTGATATATTCTTACTATCTTCAGGCGATTTTATGTGGCCTAGGGGAGATTTTTTTTTTTTTTTTTTTTTTTTTAACTAAAGGGATCAGGTACAGCCTTCATTAATCCCGTTGCTACCTGGCACTCGTTTGAGTAAAATGTCTGGTGATATCAAGAAAAAAGAATAAAATGATGTAACGTACCGACGTGCTTAATGGAAAGAACTTCACTGTATCACGAGTGGCTAATGTAGACCGATCACGCCAAGAAAATACGGAGGACAGACCATCCTCTGTGTCTCCGATGTGACAGCCTGACCGCCAACAATTCACTTACACGCCTACACTTTCACCACCTCATAGTTCGTTGATCGGTTCATTTTAGCATGACCTAACTTTGCCATCTCTAAATCTTAAATGCTGAGGTGTAACACGTGATTAACAGTAGAACAGGATGCTTATCACGAAGAAATGCTACGGTAGGGAAAAGATACAGAGCCATACTATAGTTTTCTTCGGCCATTAAACAACGGGAAGTAGGTTGGAGATGAGCGAACTGTGATCCCACCATCCCCGTCACAATGCATTCTACAGATGTTTACAATATACAGTACACCCTATATACTCGGTCAGACTGTCTTGCACCCCATTATAGCTTGGTGTTGACTGTTACGTTTTCCATTCTCCCTGATACGCGCCGTGAGAATGCCCATAAACCTCGTCCTAGCTTGTACCTCGTGTTCTAGCCCTCTTCCCATACAACCTGGTGGTGAATCTGAGGATGGATACGCTTGATGGCACTGAGGGAGCCCGTGTGGTGTCAGTGTGTGGTGGTGGGGTCATACGAGGCCGTGGAGAAGGGTGGGCCGTGGTATCACTTACAGGGGTGGGGAGGCACAACACTAACAATGCTGTGCTTATGCTTGTTGCCTCATCATGCTAAGTACTTAGCAGTTATCGTTTCAGAGAGAATTTACCTCTTCCACGAACTCTGGCTGTTCCTTTCATATATTACACATTCTAACACAGCCATCCAAGTACAGTGATAATAGGTTCTATATTGACTATATATATAGATTCCTTCACTGAAGTTCTGTTTCATGCGCAAACATTGGAGGGGGAGGTACAGAACACGGTCCTGTCTCTTCTGAAACACAAGGATGAAAGAATTTTCATTAAGCAAAACTATTTTTTTTTCACTGATAATATTAACTACGGTATATTAAAATACAAAGATTTCTCCTAAATCGATTCCACACCACTGCAAATAATCAAAATCAATTTCGTCTCAACATTATTAGGTGGTCAACAGTTAGGTCTTCATCCTGGCTGTATCCAAGAAGAAGGAACCAAATGATCTTTAGCGTGTAGAGGAACTTCATTCGCTGCTTTGATACTAGTATGGCTCAGTAGGGTACCTTGCTACCCTCCACTTAGCAGCCTACTCCAACTCACCCTACCTCCACCCACCTCACTCCACACCACGTCATTGAATATCACTCCGCACACACCACTCCACAGTACACTACATCACTCTAAATTACTCCTCAACATATCCCATCAGTCCTTGCTGCAGTCCCTCACAGCTGCCTTCACCGCGGCGTCCCACTGTCTCACCCCTCCCCCTACCCGTGGCACTGCCTCGTCACCCAGCGTTTATTGCGCAAGAATTCTCACATGACGCTCCGAGTAGGATTACAGCTAACTACAGTATTATTTCTGGGTGATTAATAACAAGTACGTTGTTTGTTTTTCAACGTAATATGAACCGTTTCACTACAATAACATTTTATTATTCTGGCTTCCACTAGACATTATTAAGGAGACCTTTAGTAATGCAGTAGTTTGAAACAATCTCCATCAACTGATTTTATTATTTCTGTCACCAGATTTTTTCTAACTAACGAGACCCACCATAGGGAAGGGGTTGAAAAAACACAGAGCTTTAGTTGACTAATGCATGACGCTTCACACACCTCCCATCAAGTGACAGCAGGCGACTGTCTCGTATGTACTAATTAAACGTCAACAGAACCTCATTAAGATTTCAGGCTACATGAATCACTTCCTGCAGTTAACCTTCTCAAAAAATACAGCTCCACAAGCTCAAGCAATGTGCACAGTTGTGAAAATCCCACAAATGCTTTCACGATATAACTTCGTAAATTAATATATTAATAATAATCCTAAACTAAATCTCCCCCCGAAAAAAATAAAAATGTGTGGAGAAAGACGGGGTTCCACAAAATCGTTTTGTGTCTTGGCGTAACCTTGGTTGCCATTGTAGTCAAACAATGTCAGATTTTCTGTCAGGTGCCTGTGGTTAGTACTCGTGTGCTTATAACACGTTGATCACGCAGAAATACCATTACAACTAGTTTAGCTAGTTGTTTTGGGAAAAAAGTAAAAAAATACGCGAGGGCTTCAGTCTCACACCACTACTAGTCTTTTACAGTGATACGTTTCACACTGCAAACTCTTGTTCTCCAGCTCACCTCCTCTCCCCACGATAGTCAGAGCTACACTGGAGTTGCATCATAACTTCCTCTACTTTTATACCTCTCGGGGCATCCCATATTGGGGTAAGAGGAGGAGATGAGGTGGGGGGTTAGGGGTGAAGATGTTGCTGCATCGCGAGTTCTTGGAATATTTTTGTTACGCAAGAACGGAATTTTGTACGCTCCTTGCTAAGTGGTACTGACTGTGCATGACAGCAAAACAACATACGTCAAATGGTCAACATAAATTAATTTCAGCAAGACATGGTTTATGAGCATGTAGCCTACAGGGAAAGCTACCGGCATAAACAAAGTAGGATGTCATATAAACAGCAGGCAACTAATGCAACAAACTGAGAGCAGCTGGACACAAGGATACTTAAGCACAGAAAAGGAGACGACAGCTGAACACAAGGCAAAGAATGCTGAGAGTAAGAGAAACTGTATGAAGTTTGTTATCACCATCCCCCCAACCCCCTCCCTACCCGTGTTATCAGCTCCTTCTGACGTCACCCCGGGCACACTAATACGTCTCAACATTACAGTTCACAAATACTTTTGGTTCCGGTCTAGTATTTTTCCACTGAAACGGAAATTATTACCACTCATATTTTTTCCGTATATTTGTCAGTGCTACCCGTGATGAAAGAAGTTTTGATAAGAAAGCAGGCCAGTTTCTTTGAGTCGTCTTGTTTACTCACCAGTCTCAGGACTAAGGAATCCCCGCTCACCAGAATCTTTAAGGGAGAACTGTTTTGAAAAAGTATGCCTTTCCAATAGTTAGTCTTGTTCCAAGTGCCTGTGACTCTCCTAGCAAATTAAGCAATAATAAAGCCGACACTTCTCTGTGGACTTCCATAACCTAAGAAAATAACTGACGTGGTTGTATACATCGTTCCCAGTAGAATTAGGTCATTATTGCATCGCTTCACGGATAAGAATCTGTTTGGCATATCTCTTTACGCTCCAGAGATCCGCGGATTCAACGATACTTCCAAGAATCTCCAAAACGAGAAGAGAGACGCTGACCAAACCAACCCAGATGGATCTGACCCAACCCTAAGGAGAAGTAACCATGACCTAACTCAGTTCTAATCCATATTTACCGCCATGTTAATTCTCTTCATTATCCGGGATCCCCATCATTGTCCGTGGATAGGTGGCAGTTTTATACTTCACCAGAGGACCCACTGGCAGAGATTCACAACTATGACAGGAAAGTGTCAGACAGCGGGTAGGAGACCAGTTTGTGAGGAACATTCTTAAGTACCTCAAAGTAAATATTTCAAATCCGTAGGCTTAATTTTGACAGCACTTCTCAGAATAATCGGTTGCTCATTCACTGGTAGCTCTAATCTGACCAACCAAACCTAATCCAACCTGACCTATTCCAACCCAGCACAACCCTATTATTTCTTACCTATCCTAACCCGACACAATCCAGCCCAACACTCAGTCGACATTAACCTACTCCACTCCAACCCTAACATTCATCTAAACTAACCTAACCAACCCAAACTTTCCCTGCCTTATCTAACCGTATGTAGACCCTTCCGAAAAAAAAAAAAAAGGGGGTGGGTGGGTGGGGTGAAATCGACTACAGTGCTAAGAATGGCGGGGTAGGTGGTGTGGTGCCAGTACACACTTCACGCTTCACCACTCTTCCACCTTATATTTCCATAACCCCCTCGTCTGGCCACTTAATACTGCACACTTCCCTGCACTAATCTACCACAGTAATATAGTAACCACACTCCCTGAAAGACATCAATATTCATTCTCACGTTAATTCGCTTTCCATCACGGTGGATGTCAACGTATAAAAGTATGTAGAAATCATCAAAGAATCAGGTTATCATTGCTTATATAACTCAAAATACGCATTAATAATTCATCACATACGCGTCCCTCGCGTCCCTACTGCTGTATTCTTAATTCACCACATTCTTATGTCCCAAAATGGACGAGGTGGAGATGCACACACACACACACACACACACACACACACACACACACACACACACCTCTACCGTAATTTGTTTCCATCACTCGTCTCTCTCTCTCTCTCTCTCTCTCTCTGAAAAATGATTCATATACTGCATGTTTGTTAGCTGTTCGATTAGGGATGAAAATATATGTAAACGTATATCCAACTTAGAGTAGGAAAGTTTATGAGGACAGTCCCTGAGGCCATATTCATAAACACTCCTAAGCTGAAGTTATATATAAGACTACTTGTATATATGTTTCCCTTTAGTAATACAGGTACCAGACACTTCACAGACGAATCAGAGTGAATATTGAAGTGACCAGAGGCGAAGAACCTAATGATTCGTGGAAATACTGTACTGCTATGGACACAAGTTTACCCTGCGGATTGATTAGGATCCTTTATAAATATGGCCTCTGTGGTGGTGAGGGGTAAATGAAATTCCTCCACTGCCCACGACCTGGAGACCTTTTTTCTCCTATCGCCTCGTTTATCACATTCCCCCCTCGCCCTCTTCTGGGGATGAAGGGGGGGAAAGGGGGGCGAGGAAAGCGTACGGGGAAGAAACACAGAAACAGATAAGGCTAGGCTTAACCCATTTAGTATGATATTTTTCCGTTTTATTCGTACTACCTCTCGTTCTGAAGGGATTAAAAAAAAAAATCTTCAATATGCTTTCCACCGAGATACTCTTGCACTAATTTGGTCACACGCAAGTGTTTGCTTCGAGCTGCCCCAACGATTTTATTTAGTGATGAGAAACACCTGCAAGTCAGATGTGTATTCCTTTCAGTTCGTGAACGATCTTTTAATTCTATTCTTGTTACCTCCAGACGATTTTATTCAATCTAAGGGTGACCACACGTTGTGAAAAGGTTAAGACAAAGTAGACTAATGAAAAAAAAATATCAAAAACAGGTGGCATAGATCTAGATGACGCAAAAGATGGAGCAGGAAGAATTAAAGCATCTTAAAGCATCACTCTAAGGCTGAAAGTGAATGGGTGGAGAGATGAATAAGTAGAAATGGAAATGGGTAGGATACAGAAAAGAAGTAACACGAGGAGGGGGAGAAAATACAGAGGGAGGAAGTGAAGAAGGAAGAGCGGAGTGAAAGGAAGAAGACGATGTGGAGGATGAGGAAAGGAGAAAGGAAGAGGGATGAGGAAGAGAAAGGATGGGGGAAGGAATGGGAAAGGAAGGAGCAGGAGCAAGGGAGAATAAAGGAAAGGAAGAACGAAGAAGGCCGGAGACACGAGGAAAGGGGACGGGGGCTGAGAAAGGATGGGGAGGGGTTTGGAGGTCAAGGTCAAAGAAAGGTGAGGAGGAGGAGGAAGAAGAGTGCTACTTTGCATTATATTTCTGGTAGCGTCAGACGATTTAAACTATGCTAAAGAGAATCAGGGGGCACCAAAAATGTTTAAAACCTTCGAACTGAACGATATAAGAGTAAAAGGCATTAGTTTATTTTAGCATACGACGCGCAGTTTTATTTAGCTGAAAACTATATAGACAGAGAGATAGATGGATGGCTACATAGATAAGTAGATAGATAGAAAGGTGGGTGGATGGATGGGTGGATAGATCGGTAGGTAGATAGTAAAGTGGGTGGAAAGCGTAGTGTGTGGCGGCAGATGTGAGCCAGGGTACGCGGCCCCCCCCCCTCCTCTCTCTCTCTCTCTCTCTCTCTCTCCCTGTCCTGTATGTTTGGAGGTATGTTTGTATGTACGAGTATGTATGTTATATGAACGTATATCTGTATCAGCCTACCTACCTATCTATCTGTCTATCTACTACCTATCTGTGTGTGTGTGTGTGTGTGTGTGTGTGTGTGTGTGTGTGTGTGTGTGTGTGTGTGTGTGTGTGTGTGTGTGTGTGTGTGCTGCAGGGTGGGCGTAGGCATTGAAATAAGTGACGTCATTCCCCCTCTACAATACACCGCTTTTGCCCGTGTCTTGTATACCAGACTAGACCGGTTCACATTGGTCCCGTGGCGGTTCTGGCAAGACATCGCCGAAGACAAGTCTAAAGTAGTCATCGCGCGTAGGGAGGACTGGGTTGGGCTGATTCCTATTTCTTCTTAAGCACAGCGATGTGTGGTAGGCCTAACCAAGGTCTAATGAGTAGTGTGCCTCATTAGACCTTGAGCCTAGCAATAAGGACAGGCGGTAAAGTCCCGTGCACTGAAATAGACAGCAGATATCGCAAAGACGGTGGACGTTTGTAAAGACCTGTATGTATTTTTAAATATCGAATTTGCTCAACTGACAGGCAGCACTAATATGGAATGCTGTTATGATGTAGATGCTCTCTTTTTATAGCCAGACACATAATCCCGTAAAGGTGGTCGTTTGTCTTTGTGTTAGTTGTTTTACGGGGAGGGACACTAACCCGCAGCCAACCCACTTGCTGAAACGTAGGGAACACTTACGGGTTGGTTATATGGTTACTACCCAGCATTGTAAATGGTTTCCTGGCATACAGGAAATCATTTGGCATGTCTCTCAATGCAAAGTCACCTGAAAAGGAAAGAAAAAGAAAAAGTGGCAGGAAAGATTGGAGAAATAGGCAGAGAGAGGGCAGAGACAAAAAGTGATGAAGGTGAAGGAAGTATGAAGCAATGTATCAAGTGAGCGGATGATGGTCGCCACCGTCTACCACCTATGTTGATGTTCATAAGAATTATTACTCATAATCGTGCCTGAATTAGTGAAATAATAATGTCTGGGAAGATGTGCAAAGTTGTGAATCTTTTGGAGTATTATAAGATAAATACGGCATCTAGCAGTATTTCCCTGTAATAATCCCTGAAGGACAAGGACTGTATCCTTTGCCTGAGGCAGTTACATTTCCGTTTTCAATAACATTGTAAGCAGTACATTTACCCCACTTTATGGTCGGACCTATTAGTAAGACTGTGAGTATGAACAGACTGCCGAGCTTTCACATATTTTCTTTTGTTTATGACGCAGAAGTATATACAGTATATACTGTTTACGTTAATATAATCGACATCAATAGTTAACATGACTTACTGTCATCCCATTTGTTTCTGTTTACGTAACAGCTGATTTCATGGCCTCTTCCAAACGATCTCTCAGCCAAGAGGAGCAGCATTCAGGATGCTACTGGTCTCGTCTCCTCTCTCGCGAGTATCTAGGAGGCCTAGAAAGCACAGACCAGTCTAAACTAGTCAAAAGGAGGGGAAAAAAAATCGCGAAAACGCGACTCAGAGGCCTTGGGAAGAGGTATTTTCCCTACGATAGCCCGGGGTCTGGGACTTCCACACACCGTACGAAATAATGGGTTGATGATGATTCAGGAGCAACCGGGTAGTTTCAAAGGCTCTGTTGTGATGATCCTGAAGTTTAAATTTGCTCCTGTATGTTGCTCACAAATTATATTTCCGGGTGTTTTTCCAGGAGGAGCAAGAGGAGGAGGAGCAGTTCCTCAAATTGTGTTTTCTGGCAATAGGGAGCGCCTAGGAATAAGAAATTTTGCAGTATGGTAGACCTCCACCAGGGCCGTTTAGGAATATTATGTTTTTGTGAATGTAATGGACTATTATCGGCCGTTGCAAGTTGCAGTGAAATACAGAAAACTTTACTCTTGGCCCAAAAAATGATTGCGATGTAACACACCATATATATATATATATATATATATATATATATATATATATATATATATATATATATATAATGTATGTATAGCGCACATGACATACGAGTATTTAGCTCGTGTAGATGCACAATATAATTATATATCGGTAATATATGCACATCGATATTACATTTTTGCAACCTGAGATTCCTTTTCTACATGGTGCAGTCGTCTTTCGTAAGAAAAAAAATGCGAAGTACGAAGTTTAGCAGCAAAAGATTTAACCTCTTTAATCCGATGACTAAAGAGAGGAAGCTAACGACAAAATTAATCCCTTCATTGTGGTGGCCGTTTTTATTATATTCTTGCTGGTGGCAGAGGATTTGATTTATCCAGGGTAAGGCCTCACCTTCATTACGATGACACCTTCAACAGCAACCCTCTACCAGAAAAAGAGACAGGCAAATACAAAACTAGGAGAACTATCGACTGAGTGCCTTGTAAAAACAGGCCATACATTCATTTACTCAGGATTCTTGCCCACAAAATCCTTTTGTCTACCTCACAGGGCAAACGATCGACACAGAACTGCGCGTTATAATGCCTGTGGGGCAGATCCATTCCAGGGACGTGTAAAAAGAAAACAAAATGCTGTTAAACTTAGGTAGGGCCTATCATACTGAAAGGAATAAGGAAAGACTGAGATGAAGGAACACACGTCAAGGGTGATCAACTTTTTTAGCCGAAGAACCAAACTTCATTAAAAAAAAAAGTAGGTCACATACTTGTACGCATGTGTGAGGCGGTACAAAATAAGGCATCATTCTGCATCTCTGAAGTATGTACTGTAGCTACTGTATATACTATTGTATGTCTCCTGCTATACTGCTCTCCCATTCATTCAGCTTTAGGCTAGGTTACCCCAGCTAACGATAAGTTACATTGTAGTGAAATATAAATAATTGTGTCATCAAACAGTTAAGTAATGCAGTCTTTTCATTTAATATACAGAGTGGGCCCGGCTACAGTATGGCGTTGACCGAATGTAGCCCGAGGGTAGCTGACTGGCCACCCCTGGGTATGCCGACACGAAGCAGAGGTGAGTGGGATGGAGTGAGGTTATAAGTCGTATTCTATGTGGCTTTGGAGATTTAGAAATGCAGTTTCCATTCCAGTTTATTTCTGTACATTACACCTCGATATTCTTTTGTGTTATCTAGGCAAACTATGCTGATTTTCTATCTATCTATCTGTCTGTTATCAGACGCCTTAATCCATTAATGGGTGGCCACAAACAAATTACCTCCATATCGCTCTGTCCCCCGCCATTTCTCTGCCCTGCTCCCAGCTCACACCCCCCTCTCTCTTATACCTCTCCACTCCGTCCCTTCATCTCATCCTCGGCCTCCCCCTCCCTGTTTGCTGATTTTCAAAGGGTATTAATAAAGAGGAGAGAGGGTTAAGTGTAATATGAAAAATAAAACATGAAGGAAGAATTGACACGATAGCTCCAGACCTCCTGTGTCACTTAGAATCCGGCCTCATGATTTATTGCTGGTGTGGCCCTAGTCTTATCTTGCTGTGAACCCGGTGGAATGCAGGCTGTAGTAGTCCTCTTCCTGCAGTTCATTCCCCTTTCGGGGTGGAAGGGTAAAGAGGAAACCGAGGGACGTTTGTATGACCGGGAAGCGCAGCTGCCAAGTTATATCGGTGCCACCACGTGAAGGCGTGCTTCTCCAGTCCCATGAGTGAAGGAGGGAATGTAAAGTGAAGGAGGGAACTATTGATCAGGAGAGTTTCAGCCGGGCTACGCGCCCCCTCTCACGCCACCATCCGCCCCAGGACAACGACCCCCAACCCTCACCCCCTCACCCCCATTCCTTTTCAGCCCCCACCTCCCTTATCTCCTGCCTTCCCTCCCCCTCCCCCTTTACTTCTTTCCAGACCTTCACCCTCCTCGTCCCTCGTTCTGGCCCTGTCCCCACTTCCTGCCTGCCAGTTTCTCAAGAGTCGGTGGTGTATTGGTTAGCACGTCTAGCTCGCACCTGAAAGAACCCGAGTTCTGTTCTGGGGCCAGCCAGACTAGTGGAAAGTTTGTTTGCCCTAGCCCCTGTTCACGCGGCAGTATAACTGGAGCCCTGGAAATAACACTGATTATTGCGGGTTGTGTTCTAGACGACTGAGACTGGACAAACTTTAGTTCTTTACAGACTTTCTTGTAGTCGATAGGCATTAATCTAAATCTTCTTCATCCTTTTCACCCTCAACTTGTCCCCAAACCTCAAAAAAAAAAAAAAAAAAAAAAAAAAAAAAAAAAAAAAATCAAGTCTGTTTAACCCTTTCGGTGCCATGATGTCTTTTGATTGTATTCTTGCTGTCACCAGACAGTTGTATTCCGATTGGGACTCTGGGAGGGACTTTTCAAACTTGTGGGGTTAGATAGAGAGGCCATTAACTGCTTCATTACTAGAAGTGTTCCAAAGTCAAATAACATTACCTGGAGGTGACAAGAAAAAGATGAAATAAGACCATCATACTCTTTAACCCCTTATACTGTTGCTTTGTAAGGTAATTTAATTTTCAATATGCATAGCTTGCCTACATCCAGTGTTATAAGTCATCAGCCATTGTGCTGTAATAGGATGCATTTCAAGATACGCATGGTGAAATGAGTAAATTCGAAGTAACCAACATCCTTTCTAGAATATTCCTTCAAGTGTCTGTCCCTGCCCCCCTCTTCCCCGCGCGCCTCACTACGGCCAACCACTCTCTTCCTTTCCCTTCCTCTCCTCTTCTTCCTCCCTCTCCCTTGTATTTCTCGCCCTCTTACGCTGCCTCAACTTCTCCTCCCTCTCCATCTCCCACCCCTCACGTCGACCATTTCTTTCCCTCCCTTTCTCCCTACTCAACGTCAATACTTTCCAGCTTCACCCTCTTGCTTTCCCCCTCCCTCTTCCCTTCCTAACACCGACCCTTTCCCTCTCCTCTCCGCCCTTAACATCACTCCTATTCCAGCTGAGGAGGCTATATTTAACCCTCCATTTCGAGAAGTTACTCCCAAGCTATATAAAGCCGGTGGAAGGTAACAAGAAGAAAGTAAAATTAGCATACCGATCTGCAGGATGGGATAAGAATGTGTCTGAAAATGTCCGACAAAGGCCTATATGTGGAGAGGCCCAAAGACTAACTGAACTCACAGTTTACCCGGCACATGACATTTAAACACAGATTTTCCTGGTTTATTAATAACTTCGGCGAACACAAAGCTTCCGTCTCGTATCTGATACCTCTCGTCACTTCACACTCCATCCATTTTACCTGTTCGGCTGTTGCGTAATTGTTATATTCGTTTTTTTTTTTTTTTTTTTTTTTTTTCCGAATGCACGGGTTGGTAAGAGTAAACAATGGAGGTAAAATGCAAAGTCATAGGGGGACTAGGAGGACGGTGGATAGGTAGTGGCAGGAGGAAGGTGGTGGCGGTAGATTAGGAGGAAGGTGGTGATAGGAGGAAGATGGTGGTGGTAGATTAGGAGGATGGTGGTAGGAGGACGGTGGTGGTGGTAGATTAAGAGGACAGTGGTGGTGGTAGATTAGGAGGACGGTGGTGGTAGTAGATAATCGTGGTAAGTGGTATGTTAAAGGTTTTGTTGATTTATTGACGAGGACAAGCGTCAGATTGTGAACATCCACCTCACAAACTCAGTAACAGGGGATTCAAACTCAGGACAGAGCATCTTCCAAATATGAGGCCTGTATCAAACCGACCCAACCATCAAGCCGTCAAAATGCTGCAAGAGTAAACAGGGAGGATCCTTTTTTGATAAACCCTCACCTGCACCTGCCAGACCCAAGACTCATGCTGACTAAACAATCGCAGATCTTTGCCTCAAGCTCTTTTGCATCCGGGAAACACTCACGTAACTGGCAATGCATCTCAGAACAGGTGAAGATTAGGTTTAACACACACACACACACACACACACACACACACACACACACACACACACACACTGGTGCAGTGGTAACGCTCTCGCCTGCCAACTGGTGGACGGGAGTGCGCGCCTCGCTCAGGTTGCGAAAAGTTTCACTGACGAAGTGGGTGGTTATTGTCCCCCTTGAGCAAGGGGACGGGTGTGTGCGTGTGTGAAGGTCACAGCCTTGCCCTTAGATCGGACTATATGAGCTCCCAGCTCCCATCCGGGAGGGTAAAAGCTGACGATCACGACCATCAAGATCATGACCGACCCGGTGAATTACACACACAGTTCACCATTTACACGAAACCGCGTAACCCACAACGAATATCGATGCTGGTGAAGAGTATAGTAAAGAAAATGAACTTTACCAAACTGCTATATGAAACTACGTATATATTTTTGTGGAGTAGCGAATATCAAGCCGTGCCGGGCATTTTCAGCTGGTGCCAGTAGTATGTCCTCTCATACGGTAACATTTGTTTGCACTGTGTAGGGTCATAACGATAATAATTCTGACTCGACGCACACAAACATAACCAGTACAGCACTTCATTTTTTCACATAACCGCACTCGCTACAGACTCCTCTTCCAGATTCTAACTTGGCCTGCACGAGCATGGGTAAATTCTGGTTTTAATTCTCCTCCTTGGTAAAACGTCCGATGCCACAATGGATCTCATACACACTAACAGTGGTATGGCGAGCAAATAATATACAGGTGTAATAAACCTGTCAGTCCAGAGCCCAGATACTGTTACACCACGCCCTACTGCTTCCCTAACTGTAGTCTGGTGTAGTCTATTGTAGGTGTCTACCCTCGGCCCGCTAGGCTGCCCTCTACCCCCCAGCTTCCGTGTGACTGTAAAAACCAGCTAACCTTATCCTCATCTACCTTCCTGCCCATCCACCTTACGCTCTGCATGTCTGCCCACCAGACAAACAGCTCCACCAACCATTCTCTTTCCACCTCATTGCCTGTTTAATCCGAGACCTGCATACCGGCACTTACGCTTAGTACCTGCTGTAATGTCCTTCAGCATTTTTTTTTAAATCAAAACATATGTATATTCCAATGTGGACAGAAGAGAAAGAACACTTACTGCCCATAGCTACATTCCTTGCCTGCCATAAAAGACGACTACAGGGGCCAGGAGTTACAAGGCTGAACTCCCGTTCCTATTGTCCTGAAATAGGCCTAATTGTGTTGTGAAGCTTTATAGTTTCTACCACACAAGAGGGAGGAGACTAACTAGGATTCTATTCTTAGATGTATATTCATGGAAGAAGTAATGAGCTAGAGGACCCCCCCCCCGAGGGGGGAATCACCCCCGAGGGGGGAATCACACCAGCCGCGAGCCGATACATATCTAGCGCAGCTCGGAATATGACCATGACCTTGACCTACTTTCACCAGTTTCGAACTCGCAGGACATTTTCATCCCTACTACACGCCTGTAAAATTTTGTGATGATATCATGTGCGATTGCGAAGTTATCGTGCTAACAGACACACAGAGAGACAAACTAAAAACAATACTCGTTGGTGACTTTCATCCCTACTACACACCTGTAAAACTTTGTGATGATATCTTGAGCGGTTGCGAAGTTGTCGTGGTAACAGTCAGACAGACCTTGACCTACTTTCACCAATTTCGAGCTCGTGATCGCCCCTTTTTTTTTTTTTTTTTTCCCCTCCCTACTACACACCTTTAAAATTTTGTGGTGGTATCTTGATTGGTTGCGAAGTTTTGCTAACACACACACACACACACACACACACACACACACACACACACACACACACACACACACACACACACACACACACACACACATTGAAAACAATACCAGCTTCGCTATCGCGGAATCACAGTGTGGGTTTTGCACGCCGCATGTATATTGAAAACAATACCAGCTTCTCTGTCACGGCTGGTACGGTAATCATCGCGGCTGGTACCGTAATCATAATGTGGGTTTTGCACGCCCCATGTATATAGGCTATTGTAAACAGGACGGTGATCATGCAAACAGCATTGTAAAAAAAATGAACAGAAGCTAAATCACTGCGTATGTAGTTCCATGTGTTGAAGAATGTGGCAGTTCTCTGTTTTAGGTATGAATATTGGTGAGATTATTACTGACATGACTGAACCCCATACTTGGTTTGTCAGCGTTTATAGGTTACGATAAATATACTTGAAAATGGATATATACATGTATTAAAAACAAGGCTGTGTGGGTCATGCTTATTATTTCGTAAGTAAAGGTTATGGTGGAAAATATGCAGGGTAAGGAAATAATGCAGCACTGATCGCCAAAACAATATATTACACAGCCGCTCACGCATCAGCACCGTCACCATCACACAGCAATATAAGGTCCGGTAGGGGGAGATAAAAGAGGACAAAAGACAACAATGAAGTCAGAGTGAAGTGTAGAACCCGCCATGATCTTTTGTTGCAACGACCGTGAGCTGCGCAACACCACAGTCATCCACTTCACTCAGTAACTTAGGCTCGTATTCCTATTGCGTCTGGAAATTAGGTAACACTTGTTCCTCAGCGTTATATCCTGTTGTATGTTGTTGATGCAAACTGAGTTGGTATTAAAACAATATAAAGATCATATAAGAGAGTATTGAAAGATAAAATTAAATCGCAAAGGAAGAGGCTCTGCGAAGCCTTCAGTGCCACATAAAATATGAGCCGTACAGTGCTTGCTACACATAATAACCAAATGCACTAAGAACCAGAGTAATGAGGATTAAAAATATGATTATCATTTGTCCTTGTACTATTGAGGAGGTGTGATTAACACTTTCACTCAATCACACTAGACTGGAGTCGAGTGGGGCAGGGAAGGGACTGATAATGTAGTGCTGGACCCAGACAGACAAATAAGTGACCCCTTGCACTTTGTACAGGAGATATTATGACAGGAGAACCTCTGCACCTCAGCTAATGTGTAATATTTTATCACTGACATCACATACCACGGATATCAGTATGTCTTCATAAATAGAGATAAAAATATATCGTACCAAAGTCTAAAGATCATCCGTAGGTACAGTGCGACGCTTCAAACGGTGTATTAGCCACTTCAGTACGATGTTTATAGTTTATTCGTGCAGTCGCTAGACAATTTTATTCACTTTAAGTGAGACCTACCGTAGTTAAGAGGCTAGACAGTTCCCAGTAGCCTCTTAAATACGATAACGACTTCTTATTCTTGCTAATACCTGACGATTTTTTTCAGCTTAGGGAAGAGGTGTGGTAGTGAAGGCGTGAACCCTGTCACTATGAAAGTCTCACCCAGGCGGAATGACCGTGTGGGGTTACGAAGAATAAACTATAAAATTAGCCTAGTCGTTGTGAAGGGTTAAGGTAATTATTTTTTGCCCATTCAGTATGGTGGGCTCTTGCTAGCTTAGTAAAATCGTCCGGTCGTAACAGGAATAAAACATAAAAAGGGCCATTGTGGTAGAAGAGTTGAGTGGTGGGGGGTGCTGCTGGTTGGACAAGATACAAGGACAGATGAGGCTCAAACCCCTCTAATGATCTAATGAACCCTCACACACACACACACACACACACACACACACACACACACACACACACACACACACACACACACACACACACACACACACACACACACACACACACACACACACACACACACACACACACACACCTAGAATTTTCCCTGTGGTTATCAAGCTTGCGCGTCACACCTCCACTACGTCACCGGAAAACCTCTTATCACACTCGCTCTACATCACATCATACACCAGCAGAATCACGTAGCCTACACCACCACCAGCACACCCCACCACACCACTACCCTCTGATACACACCACACCATCACCCTCTCTACTGCCACACACCACACTACCACCCTCTCTCCACTGATACACACTACACCACCACCCGTTCCACTGCCACACACCACACCATCATCACAGGCACACCACACCACACCACAGCGGGAAAAATCACGAATCATCATACCAGGCACATTATATACATCACCCCCCCTCCATCACATACACACACCACCTTCATTACACCACACACCACGCTACCATATACGCTTTCACACACACACACACACACACACACACACACACACACACACACACACACACACACACCGCTCGCTGGTGCAGTGATAACGCTCTCGCCTAGCATCTGCTAAGACGGGGGTTCGCGCCTTACTCGGGATGCGAAAAAGTTTCACTGACAAAGCAGGTGGTCACTGTCCTCCTTCAGCAAGAGGATGGGTGTGTGCGTGTGTGAAGGTCAAGGCTTTGCCCTTAGATCGGACTATATGAGCTCTTAGCTCTCTTCCGGGAGGGTAAAATGCCGATCACAAAACCATCACGTGATCCTGACCGACCCGGTGAATTAAAAAAAAAAAAAATTACACACACACACACACCACCCTTGCTACACCGAATTCACCAAAAAACTTGCAGTCAGCTCCCTCACGTAACTCAGATTTTCAGTTCCACGAAGAACATGAGACGAGGGAGGCTTTTGCCCTCTACTCCCCTTGTCCTCCTCGTAAAAGTTATGAAGATCCAGCCTGATGTTATTAACTTTTTTTTTTTTTCCAAAGAAAACAGTACGTTAAGATTCTACAATGTACACTCTCCTTGCCCTTCCCCCCCCCAAAAAAAAAAAAAAAAAAAAAAAAATCAGAGTTGCCACAGGGACCTGATAGGAGCGTGTTAGTGAATCTAGCCCCTGGTCAGGTCTGGTAGTGAGGTAGCAAGCAGGGTTCCAATGTGGCCTTGCTAGCCAAATAAGTACAGAGGAGGGTCGCGTGAGCACAGCTTGGGGTTGTGTAAAGGCCGGGTGCAGGGTACTCTGGAATTCACACACTCTGCGGCGTTTCCTATACATATTTTTCTTACTTTTTCATTCTTACCCGTTTCTGCCTTTTCTCATATGTAGGGTTGAGCTTTACAGTAAATAGTTTTACCCTCGATAATACCACTATACAGTCATGTTTCCTGAATGAAAAAGTGGATGATGGATATTAGCGCCAAAGTCGTGGTATGTGAAGGTGTGTGGAATTTAGGTGAACTGCCGGGCCTTTGGGAAGAGAACGTCAAATCTACGTCGATAGTCGAAAAAAAAAAAAGTTATAGGTCAATAGAACGGGTTATCTCTATTCACTATGTATATACTTTATTATGGCGTCCATTTCACACCTTTTTCTTTTCTTGTAAGGTTTGTCGCTTAAGGGCTTCGTCACATTGAGGTTGGAATCAGGTATATGCTGATGTAAACTGTCCCATCGTGTAGGTCAAGGTAAAGGCTGGGATTAGATCATTAGGACACGTTCTGGGTATTCCGTATCTCAGTGCCAAGTGTGATGCAGGTGAAAGTGATAGACGTTATACGCAGTGAAATGAGGTGTTCGTGTTCCAGCTTGTACCTTGACCTACACAATCGAACCGTCTGCGTCAGAGTATGTCCGACCTCTGCGTGACGAGGTCCTTATTGAAGCTGTATTTTTTATGGCGGTCTGTATATACATGCATTCGAAATCTCGTGTGTGCGTCCAGCTGTGCCTGATAACTAAAGCTGGTATTCATATCACACACCTGACCCAAACCCCTGATTAGATTTTTCCCGGCAGTGGAGTGACGGAACCACTCCACTCCCACTTAACCTCGACCTCTGCCCAATGTCAATCTTTGTTCTGATTGGTTTTATCGGACTTAAATTTATCACAGATTAGATTATGCTCGCCACTTTATTCTGGGAAAGAATGAGGACTGGTTCGTGGGTAGGGGACAAGGGGAAGGGGGAGGAGATATGCAAGTTCTTGGTCCATAGTGTGTGTGTATGTGTGTGTGTGTGTGTGTGTGTGTGTGTGTGTGTGTGTGTGTGTGTGTGTGTGTGTGTGTGTGTTGGGGAAGGGGGTAAGGTAATGTTGGGATGGTCCATGGTAGTGGTGGTGGAGGAGGAGTTAATTCAAGTTGGGGCATAGTTGTCGAGGGGGGGGGGGAGGCGGGAGAGGGTGCAGGAGATTTTTTGGTCAGTGAAGTCTGTTTTTAACGAGATAGGGAAGGACGAGTTAGCTGGGAACCAGTTTTATGACAAGCCGAGAGGAGTGTTTTTTTCTCCCCAGGTAAGAGGCATAGGAGGAAGGAGGGCAAGCTTGAAGGGAACGAATTTTGTGATGGAACGAGCAAATTGAGGAGTAGATTTTTCCCACTAGGCATCAGAGTTGTACCCGCCCAGAGGCCCTGCGTTCACTGGGGAAGGTTAAAAAAAAAAGTAGATTAAAAAATATATATATATATAGAACCTGTCTTGTGCAGCGCCTCCAGCAAGTCACCTTTACTTTGGCACTGGCCATGTTACCTTGTCAAATAAGATTTAACATATGTACTGCCATTATGCATGTAAAACACTCTTGCTGGTGCTTGGCGATTTTATTTAGCTTAGCAGAGACGTCCGGACTGATAGGTTTAGAAACAATTCATTAACCCCCTCAGTATAGTACAATAATGTCATACTTTATTCTTACTATCACCAGACGATTTTTCACTAAGCAAAACCAGGCGGACTCGATGCATCAGAAAATCTTCGCAAACAATTTCGGTGTAGTGACGTCATTTACTTAAGTCTTTGCTATTCTCAGCGACTGGAGGGAATTAATATTCCACATTGTGTGTGTACGTATTAGTATACAGTTGTTAGTTTGTCGCCAATAACTGTCTGAATTTTAAAAGCTACGCGTATACGAGACTGCTTTTTAAGCAGTGTGTGTGTGTGTGTGTGTGTGTGTGTGTGTGTGTGTGTGTGTGTGTGTGTGTGTGTGTGTGTGTGTGTGTGTGTGTGTGTGTGTGTGTGTGTGTGTGTGTGAGCAGTTATTTTTCAGTATTAAGCTGACACACCAAGCATCAGTAAACAAACCCAATTTCGTGACAGCGCTTCCAAACAGCGGTCAACAAAATTATTTAGGCCTAATGGGATTATACATTCTGGTACAGTATACGAATGCCAAATGTGTGGTGATGTGAAGTGGTGAGTGATGTGCGGTGGTGTAGGCTTATTTTGAGTGGGGTGGGGTGTGTGGTGGTGATGGTGTAGTGGAGTATTGTATGGTATGGCAGAAGGTATATGATGGTGCAGTGAGTGGAGCAGTTGGTGATGTGGTTAGATGTGGTGGAATACTAGAAGGTGTGGTGGAGTACTGAGTGGTGTTTTGAGTGCTGTGGACGTGTGGTAGTGGTGAGGTGTGGAAAAATACTCAAGTGGTGAAGTGCGGTAGAGTGGTAGGTAGTGCGGTGAGGTGTTGTGGTGGAGTACTAGGTGATAACGGTTGAGTAATAAGTGGTGTGGTGAAGTACTTGGTGGTGTGGTGGAGCATTACGAGGCGTGGTGGAGTATTAGGTGGTGTGGTGGAATATTGAGGTGAAGTACTGGGGGGTGTGGTGGAGTATTGGGTGGTGTGGTGGAGTACTGGGTGGTGTGGTGGAGTACTGGGTGGTGCAGTGCAGTACTGGGTGTTGTGGTGGAGTACTGGGTGGTGTGGTGAAGTACTGGGTGGTGCAGTGCAGTACTGGGTGGTGTGGTGGAGTACTGTGGTGTGCGGTACTGGGTGGTGTGGTGGAGTATCATGTGTCGGCATAACAGCAGGTCATGTGATGTGGCCAGGGCAAGTGTAGGTCACCTCCACCTGTCATTGGGCTCCCTCCCTCCCTCAGCCCAACCCTCCCGCGCACACTCAGTCCACTCCCTGCCACTCACTCAGCTCTCTCTCTCTCTCTCTCTCTCTACCAGATCTGATGGTGACTTGGCATGACCTCTCCTTTCCACACACACACACACACACACACACACACACACACACACACACACACACACACACACACACACACACACACACACACACAAAGCCCTTGCCACTCAGGCGCTGCCACGCCTTCCACATTCCTCCACCCCTATCCACACGCATACGCACACGCACGCACGCACGCACGCACGCACACACACACACACACACACACACACACACACACACACACACACACACACACACACACACACACACACACACACACACACACACACACACGCGCACACACACACACACGCACACACACACACGCGCACACACACACACACACACACACACACACACACACACACACACACACACACACACACACACACACACACACACGTAATTACAGCATACGGTAATCATACATCTTATCCAAGCGCATATGCATTCCAGCACGAACCCCCCTCCACATACACCACACCTACTCTCTCTCTCTCTCTCTTTCTGTCTGTCTGTCTGTCTGTCTGTCTGTCTCTCTCTCTCTCTCTCTCTCTGTCTCTCTCTCTCTCTCTCTCCATGGTGCAAGAGGATACAACTGCTCAGTACAGGAAAACACAAAGCTAGGAAAAAACCCGAAAATTTTCCTTCTGTTTACCGTTGCTCTTGTCTGATCATTCAGGAGATGCTTTGCTACTTGTTTGTAAGTGGTAAACAGTTTTTTTTTTTTTTTTTTTTCACTTTTCATTGACAATTTTTGCACATTGTTTACTTTATCTACCAAAACTTCATTATTATTATTATTATTATTGCTATTATTATTATTACTGTTATTATTTGTTTTTTCAAGCATTTTATTCTGTTACTGCCTCCAGTCTTTCAACATCGATTAGTTCCAAACAGTTTTTCATCTTTCACCAAACACATTATTCATTTTGTTCTCACTCTTTCAACAGCTTTATGTACACTACTTATACTTTATCCTGACAATTTATTGAAAACTTTGTTCGCTAAAACGGTTATTAACGTAAATTCCAAACACATTCCTTGTCCCCAAACATTCTATTCACTTTTTGTATTCTCCAAGGATATACCGGTAATTAACCCCGTCACGGTGGGGGCACTTTAAGTATTCTGTTCCACCTCACCCCAGACGATTTTCTTCAGTTGAGAAGACGTATACGAGTCTTAGAGTGTAATGCAGTCATCATTAAGGTTATAGTTCTGTTCCACCTAACCCCAGATGATTTTATTCAGCTGAGCAGAAGTATGAGTCTGAGAGTGTAGTGCTGTCATCATTAAGGCTATCATTCTGTTCCATCCAACCCCAGACGATTTTATTCAGCTTAGAGAGTGTCGTAGGAACCTAAGTGTTAAATTTATCTTTCTAGTCAACATCAGACTATTTGATTCTGCTGAAATGAGTCGTAAGAGCCTGTGATTATTAACTTTATCTCCTGACGCATCATTCATTTTATCTTCAAATACTGCATAGAAGATATCTAATCTCCAACCACTTAAATCAGCATTCTTATTTCTATCTCTATTGCCAGACGCCTTAATCCCGTAAGGGATGGCCACAAACAAATCGTCTCCATGTCGCCCTGTCCCCCGCCATTTCACTGCCCTGCTCCCAGCTCACTCCCGCCTCTCTCATATACCTCTCCACTCCTTCCCTCCATCTCATCCTTGGCCTCCCCCTCCCTGTTCCCCCCCTCCACCTTGCTCACATACACTCTCCTCGTCAGTCTCTCACTCTCCATCCTCTCCACATGGCCAAACCACCTCAGTGTGTTCCTCCTAACGCTTCCAGTCACATCCACATCCACACCACAACGCACCTTCACTTCCTCATTTCTCAGTCTGTCTCTCCATGTGACTCCTTATGCTCCTTTCAAATAACTCATTTCCACTGCTCTAACCCTTGACTTCTGTCCCTCCAACAAGGTCCAAGCCAAATTAATATCAATGAGTCTGAAACCCTGTATATGGATGTGAAACGATCCGAATGGACAAAAGGTAGGATTTACGAGCAAACTTTCGACCCGCTCCCCATCGTCACTCTGATTTTGATTTGTAGGCAGAACATAAGACACTCAGGATGATGATGAAGTAAGCTGGTACGATGCCCTTTCAAAGCATTTTTGTCCTAGTGATCACGGGTAACTGGTCGATGGTTAGGCCAAGCAGAAAAACATTTAACGATATCCAGTTATTTCCGCTTTCATGCTGCGACGTAGGTAGATGATCTAAAAGGGAGTTTGTTAATACCCTTTCTTGAGGAGTTTAAATCATAATGTTCATTATAATACAGTACCAAGTGCGTGCATATGATGACTTTTTGTTGATTTGGGACGTTGATGGTATATTGATAATAAAAACTACTCTCAGCTTGGACACTACGGTTTTATTGGTGTTGTGATGGTTGTTGAGGCTGTGGGGCAGGGACAGCAGACTCAGTTGATCCAGTCTGAACAAACCACGTCTCGCACCAGCTGATACTTTAAGGTCATTGTTACATGTTTAGCGCCGGAAATGTCAAGGTTACCGGAACACTAAAACAAGAGCCTCCAGACCTGGAAACTCCATACCATGATGTATCAGTAATTGTATTCAAGTGGCCGTCTGACGAGTTTTGTTCAGCATAACCCATGAACCTCAAAGTACAACGCCAGACGATTTTACTTCCCATTGCGAAAGCTTCCGAGGGTTGAGGGATTGAGAGGTGCGTCTGGTGGTGAAGGGAGTAACAGCAATCGCCATTCGGCAAACCCCGTCGGTACCTGAACGTCTTGTATATTTTAATCATGCTGTGCTCTCTTCATGTTATTTTGACTTAAAACTACATCTCCTCTTCCTGAATGCTGAGATGTAACATGAAATTAAACACAAGAACATAACGGTGCACATAAGGAGGTCTATGGATAGGACTGGATCTGTAGTATCGTCTTGTTCTGTCATCAGGCTAACTGGAAATAGCAAGAAAAGGACGAAATTCGCCTCCAGTTTAGAGTGAAATAACTACAAGACCTATAGTCACCGTCTCTACCTTTTCTAATTTATTCTGTAATTATAGTTCTTTCACGTTAACTTGGCCCAGATTCTCGTTCCTTTGCAGTTAATATCACTTAACTCAGTGGTCAATAAACACAGCATTGCGGTTCTACATCCTTTCCATTGCATTCTTCGTGATGAGCATCATATCCTAGTTAACTTTCATACAACTCAGCGCTCAAGACAAAGATATGGTAATTAAAGGCCAGATAAAAGTGAAGAGACTACAGTGTTTGTGTCATGTGCCAGCGGACCACCTGTAGCCACCCCAATTATCCCATTTATTGTGTAATTACTAACAGCCTAGGGGGCGGGGGGCAGAGTCACTTTTAATAGTGTGATGTCAGATTGCTCATGCGTTCATTGAGTCTTATTTGTTTGACAGTTTTCGTAACACCTCCCCCTCAGCGATTTATTTTCCTTCCCCTCCAGTACGGTGACGTCATTTTCACTTTGTACTGTCCCTGAAGATATATATATATTTTTTCAGATTAGGTGGGTTTTCTATCATGAGGGTTTAGTTACTGCCTTCATTAAGCTTTTGACCGCAAATTGTTTCCCATGTGCTCACTAAAATCGTTTGGAGGTAGCAGAAAATAAATATAAATAAATCAAAGACGTCACCGTATTGAAGGTATTAATATCGTTGTGAATGTTACTGATATGCATTGTGTCGATGTTGCAGAGATAGATACCACAGACGTATTCGGCTCCAGAACGCTTTCAGTCCGATTACGTATTTTATCCTTTCCATCTCTTGACGACCTTTTTTTGATTAGGAATGAACCCCATTACCCTCTTTAGTCAGTTTATATTTTTCACTCGGTTCCTGTTGTTTGCATGAGATTTTATTCAAATTTGTGGGATACGACTTGTAGCGAGGGTTAAGAAAATATTATGTAACCTTTCCAGGTCTAAGTCCAGGATTCTCGTCGTTTGAGGAAGCCCGCTAACACCTTTTCCTACGCGATTTATTTTGCTTATTACATCTTACTGTCCTCTTCTTTGTTACCTAGATCCTTCCATCATCGCCATACGCTGCATTAATAACGTACAAAATGATATTAACCAGCCATATCCGAGAATAAATCACAAAGGAGGAGGTGCTAGGGATGCCTTAACCGACGAGAATACAGGTCAGAGTCTCTCCAAAGCCAGTAAAAAAAATAAAAAAACGCCATCAGTTTGAAGGTGTTAATGAGTAAAATGAGCAATCCCTTCCCATTTAGGTCAGTTCAAGACAATTAGGGTTCATTTGGAGTTTGTTTCTGCTCAGTTAACCCTCACACTTTCGGGGAGAAGTAATAACAGACGATTTTATTCAGCTGAGAGTGCGTTATACGGGACTGAGAGAATTTTGGCTCAT
This sequence comes from Coenobita brevimanus, assembly GCF_032717465.1. Lineage (NCBI taxonomy): Eukaryota > Metazoa > Arthropoda > Malacostraca > Decapoda > Coenobitidae > Coenobita > Coenobita brevimanus. Next base: position 36,985,511 of record NC_137056.1, read on the forward strand.
CTGGATTTATTCTGCTTAATTAGCCACGTCCCCAAGTTGACAGGGTTAACATCCACTCGCGTCAACATAAGTCTTGTTAGGTTAGGTTTATCTCGTTTAGGTCAAATCGGGTTAATACTGTGCCATTCAGGCCAGTTCTATTCCGCTCAGGTCAGTTTTGTTCCGTTCAGGTCCGTTCTACTCCATTCAGGTCCAGTCGGGTCCGTTCTACTCTTTTCAGGTTCAGGCACATCACTGCAGGAACATACACATGCACTGAGAACCATTTAGGTCGGCCTGTATCCATGACAGTTTTTTAGGTCATATCACCCACGTTGGAGCCCACTTATAACAATGCAGGTCTGTTTCTGTCAATTAAGGTGCACGTAGCTCCTTTCAGCTCCTTTGACAACTTCAGTCCTGTAACGTCTTCTAGTAGTTTTGCAACTACCAGACTGTTTTACTCAGCTTAAGGAGATGCTCTTTGTAGATTATTTGACCTATATAACCATTTCGAAACGTCTGTCCAGAGATGAGTAAAACTGTCTTGTGGTAACAAGAATAACTTGAAATGTCGTCGGTGTGAAATGGTTATTCCTCTCATGGCCAAAACAGCTCTAGCATTCTCTTGCAGTTAACACCAAACAGTTTATATAACTGAGTCATGGATGCCCAAGAGATATTATCACCCATAATCTTTTCATGGTCGGAACAATTATACTTTGTTATACCAGCTTACGCCAGACGATATTATTCATCTGAGTCAGAAAGAGTTAGGACATGCGATATCCATTTAATTCTTCAGTCCTGTGTTGCTATCCTAGGCAGAATAGAATCATATGCAACCAGTTAATATGTCACATGACTGAAGGCTTTAATGAATCCAGCAAAGTCAGTGATATCCTTTAAGTCGTTTTAATAACGTTCACTCCATGCAGGTTGATGCCGCTGTACCCTATTCACTTCCATCGTATCCAATAACCCCTTTAATCCGGTGAAGTACTTTTTGCCGCACGTGCAGGGGAGGAGGGACGGTGAAACCAGGAGTGTGTCCCTAATTGTGTCACTCACTCGTCCAATCAGTGTCGTTTTGAAGGATGGGACCCAGGCCATGTGTGGTGTGTGTTGAGGGATGGGGATATTGGTGTTACGCCTGGTGTGCGTCTGGGTCCTCTCTAGGATGTGTGAGGTACTGTACGTGTGCTGTGCATCTAGCTCAGCGCTTACTGATATTCTCTCTCTCTCTCTCTCTCTCTCTCTCTCTCTCTCAAACTGAAGAGGTTAGATAAAATGTGCTGCAGCTTGCATTTATCTCTTCACCACAGGTCTCCTAAAAGGTAATAAAATTGGACGTAGCAAGAATAAATCACTGGTCTTACTCTTAGCCTAAAATTGCGATCTCTTTGTGTTGAATGTTGAGTTGTAATAAAATACTAACGTTGTAATAAGAGACTAGCGTTATAATGTAATGTTAGTCACGAGGAAGTGTTGTGGAAAGGATGTAGAGGCGTAGCAATGTATGTCTCCGCCATTGTGTTTGGTGAAATCAGCTGCATAAGGGACTAAGATTTAGGCCAAGTTAAGGTGAAAGACCTTTAGTAAACATCGCCGCATTGAAAGGGTTTATTGTACGTGAGTGACTGAACAGCCGCCACACCACAAGGCTGCAGGATACGGCCAGGTGCACGAAAACCCATAAATCGCTGGAAGTGATGCTACAATGTATAGAACATTGCTAAAATAGGGGAAGCGTTCATTGTGGCCCTTAAAATGTTGGCGCTAGATATGTAGAATGCGTGGTTAAAACACTAAATTGGCATACATGGTTTTGTGTGTGTGTGTGTGTGTGTGTGTGTGTGTGTGTGTGTGTGTGTGTGTGTGTGTGTGTGTGTGTGTGTGTGTGTGTGTGAATTTTTCCAACACGGACCACATATTTGTCTGCTCCCTGATGCCAAGCAATCCCTCCACATACCACACAGCTTC
>NC_137056.1:36992472-37054972 GCF_032717465.1 Coenobita brevimanus
GTCCACAGCTAGCGACTTGAGTGGGTGTGTGTGCTGTTGAGTGGGAGTGGTGTGCGTGTGTTTGTGTGTGTGCTATTGCGTGTGAGTGGCGTGCGTGCGTGCGTGCCTGCGTGTGTGTGTGTGTGTGTGTGTGTGTGTGTGTGTGTGAGAGAGAGAGAGAGAGAAGTGCGCGCACGCATGTGTATGTGTGTATTTGCATTGTGTGTTGATGTGCATGTGTGTAGCCTATGTGATTGGTGATGTAAGTGGATGTGCACAGCTGTGTGGGCGGTGTGCACGTGTGTATGTGGGTGGGAGTGATGTGTGTGTATACTTGTGTGTGCGCGTGCGCGTGTACATGTGTACTTTGTGCGTATGTGCGCGTGCGCGAATGTACTGTACTGGTACGTATGTTTGTGTGAGTAGAATGCGTACGTGACTAAATGGGAGGGAATGGTGTGCGTGTGTGAATGGGAGTGGTGTTGTGTATTGGTGTGTATGGAGGCTGGATATGTTTACAGAACGTGAGAGGTCTGTGTATGTGTGAGTTTTGTGATGTGGTGTGGGTGTTAGCGTGGCAGGTTGGTATGTGCATGTTTCTGGATATGTAATTGGCTGTGTGTGTGTGTGTGTGTGTGTGTGTGTGTGTGTGTGTGTGTGTGTGTGTGTGTGTGTGTCTGAATAAATGTGGAGGCGTTAATGAGACTGGCGATGGCTGCAGTGAAGGTGTGTAATTATAATGAAGGTACTGTGAGGAGGGTTGTAATGGAGGCTGTATGTAGCTGTAATGAAGACCGTATAAGGAAAGATGGATGAATGCAGTGTGCAGTTGCAGTGAAGACGGTGTGAGAAGGGATGTAGTGAAGGCAGTAGGTGGCATTGAATAAAAATATGAGCGTGAAGAGCAAGTATGTAGAGAGTATGTGTACTGTAGATGGTAGAGTGGTGTAGGCGAGCTCAGGTAGAGGAGAGAGATAAATGGTAAAGGGATGTGAGTGCTGCTGTGATTACCAAGTGCCAGTGAAGCTGCCAGTGGGGAATTCCTAAGTTACGTGGCCACAGGAGTACCCTGGGAATGTTTGGGTCGTGTTGTGTCCGGCGTAAAGTCTGAAATTATCCCACGAAGGTATGGAAAAGCATGCCAAGGACAACGCCAGCCAGAAGAAACTGTGCAGCTACCAAAAGTTAATGACTAAGCACCCGATGTAGATAAGCAGTAAACAAAATATTTGTCATTAAGCAAAATTTATATCCGCCGTGTGCCAAAATAAGAAAGCCAGCAGTTAGTGGAGAGGCAAGCACGTCTGCATGGTGTGGGAGCGCGAATGTCCGGGCGAGGGAAGTGCTTACCTTCGCAGCGATATCTTCCTCACGCATAGTCGGCATTTCAGCAGAGGAGGTAGAGGGACCGAGTTTGTGAAGCTTCTCGAGGGTAAAGGAGTGCACGAATACAACCACTCGCTGTAACACGTTCACTACCTTTAGTAGAGAAAGACCTCTCTCGTCACTGTCCGCGGCAGCGACTATCTCCATACTGGGCCGGTCTTGGTGGGGTTTTATCGACTGGGGGCTGGTCTGAGGCAAGTCTGGTAGATGGAGGGAGGGAGAGGATGGGAGGGAGGTAAGGGGAGGGAGCCACTGCTGCACCAACCCACCACGCGCACAAGTGCCGTCTGCTGCCGCGCGGTCACCTTCCCTGACGTCACGAACCCACCCTACGCCCTCCTAGCCTACTCACCCTATTTTAACATTTCATCCATATCAAAGTAAAATTAAAAATGATTATATTTTTAATAAGTAAGAAACAACGGTAGTAAATAAAGAACAAATGAAGACCGGAAAGCAAAAACTGAACCGGGAAAGAACTGAGAGAATGTGCAGTGCGCTGTGATTGGCTCACGTGGGGGACGACTGGAGGTGTGTTTGGGGCGCCGGCCAATCATCGTTCACAGAGCATAGGGTGTTGCCGCCACTCCGACAAATCAATACTCTGCCTCTCAGCCTCACCTTCCGTTCGTTTCAGCACACGTGACTTTCTACATTTCATTCTGTTTTGGACATTTAAGAACACCAAAATACACCTCACTCACTCAGTGTAATTTATCCAATCCAAAATACATTTACCCATGTATATATCCGAAATCTCCAAAGAATCTGACGGCTGTTCATTGACAAAATTGCACGAAGGCGGGAAATTACGAATCTTAACCATACAGGTGATAAATAATAAAGCAGGTGTTGGACATTGACTTAGGGTTAATGTTCAGCTACAACACAAGTAGTAACAGTTCAGTAAAAACACAATAATAAGAGTAATGTTGACACTCAGGCTCCAGTGGCTGAACTGTCATCGGACATTAGTTGGAATACCTGACCATGAGCTGTCTTGACCATGAGAGGGTTAACGGTACCGGTATTAACACTGAGGGTCCAGTGACTTACTCTTAGCTGAATTTGATGTTCTCAAGAATGCAGTACTAGAGTTTTCCTGGCCTTGTGGGAATTAACTCTTGTTCTTGCAACATCACACGATTTCAGTCATCACGTGGAGAGATACATTGGGAAGGAGTAAGTGAAGGTTATATCTAATCTCGCCAGTTTAAATAGTCTATCCTAAGTTGAATCAAATCAGAAATACGTAATGGGATTGAAGGAGCCAATAGATCATCCTAACAACAGGAATCACAGAAGAATGGATGTGGTGGTTGGCCAGGAAAGGACGAAGGTGACTTCAGAATTCAGGTTTCTTCACAGTCTACAAGCTTTTTTCCGGTTAACCTTCAGTACGCCTTTTTTTATTTTTTTTTTTCCCCTAGTACCAGATGTTTATATTCAGCTTGAGAGATTTTTCGAACTGGAGAGGTTGGATGTAGCCTTCACTGATCCCATACAGGCCGAATAAATTTGTCTGGTGATGGATTAGATAAAACAAAAAACGTCATCGGATGGAAGGGGTAATACCAACTGGCTGTATATATATATATATATATATATATATATATATATATATATATATATATATATATATATATATATATTCATATGGTTCTCCAGTGTGTGTGTGTGTGTGTGTGTGTGTGTGTGTGTAAAGTTTTCGTAGTGGACGTCATTCATATTTTCAAGTTGCCTCGTGACGAGTATTTCCAATTTAGGAGAACCTTTTCGAACGTGAGAGGTTAAATAATCTTAGTAGGCTAATCAGTACTAGAAGTCTTGACTGCGTTAAATAAACTCGTCTAGAGGTTTATGAGCTCAGTGTACATGTGTGCAGCCATGTAACTTTTGTCAATAAACTTTCATGTCTGTCTGTCTTGGTAAGAATAGACTTGACTTGCATGTAATCGCCATTTTAGCTCACTTCTGCCATTATCATTCACCCCACAGATAAAGTGACGTCTTTTCCTGCCAGGTGCAAACGACTTAATCCACCTTAAGATAGGTTTTTAAGTGGAGTAATCAGATACAACTTTCATTAACTTCACTAGAGGGGGAGTTGTCTTAAACCGGAGGAGGTGGTGGCATAGTGATTAGAGAGACGGTCTACTGTTCGAGTGGACGCGAGTTCGATTCTCGACTGGGGCAAGGAAGTTTAAGGACTTGAATTCCGTTAATACAGAGTTTACTTATGTTATGACGTCATTAAAAAAAATCCTGACAACACCAGTCTTGTGTGAAACAGTCCTAGCAATTATACAGTATGGACGGTGGGTGTTTTTGCGTAAACGATGACGTGTAAGGATTCTGGCACATAGGGGGACTGCTGGGCCGCAGGGAACGGACTATTAAGCCTACGCCCAGAATCGGACGCATGAAAGAAGAAAAGGAAATGATCTGGCAACACCTAAAGCCATTTCAGGAAGACAATCGTAGTAAAAATTTGGACGACGAGAGACCACTATCTATCTATCTATTGCTAGACGCCATAATCCCGTAAGGGATGGCCATTTAACTTTGAGTTATTTGTTTTACGGAGAGGGGCACTAACCCTCCACCAACCCACTTTGCTGAGACGTAGGGAGCACGTATTGTTTGGTTATATGGTTACCACCCAGCGTTGTAAATGGTTTCTTGGCTTACAGGAAATCATTTGGCTTGTCACTTAATGTAAAGCCACCTGTAAAGGAAAGAAAAGCAATAAGAAGTGACAGGAAAGATGGGAGAAATAGGAAGAGAGGAGGGCAGGCACAGAAAAAGAATGATACAGGCTAAGGAAGAAGTAGGTAGCATTACATCAAGTGAGTGGATGATGGTCGCCACCACCTATCACTCGACTGAATAAAATTGTGGCGATAGCAGGGGTAAAGTAAATGATTTCTCACGTCCTCAGGTGGTGACTGGACACATTATAACCCTTGGATAACAGACCACTCTTAAGCTGAATTAAATCGCCTGACTAACAAGAATAAAATGCCTAATACCTCTTTGTTATCAAGGGGGTAGGCATCATTGTCGTAATTATCCTTTTATTTATTTACATGTATGTACCCAATGATCCATTCCAATGTTTGGTTATATAGGCTTCACAGATATGCAAACTCACTGTCACATTAACTCGTGTTATTGTGGTAGGTGGTGGCGACCATCATCCACTCACTTGATGTAGTGCTGCCTACTTCCTTAGCTTTTATCATTCTTTTTCTGTGCGTGCCCTCCTCTCTTCCTATTTCTATCTTTCCTGTCACTTCCTATTCCTTTTCTTTCCTTTACAGGTGGCTTTACAGTGAGTGACAAGCCAAATGGTTTCCTGTAAGCCAAGAAACCATTTACAACGCTGGGTGGTAACCATATAACCAAACCATACGTGCTCCCTACGTGTCAACAAGTGGGTTGGTGGAGGGTTGGTGCCCCTCCCTGTAAAACAACTAACTCAGTGTCAAATGGTCACCCTTTGCGGGATTATGGTGTCTGGCAATAGATAGATAGATAGATTGGCTTACACACACACACACACACACACACACACACACGACGGAAATGACGCCGCAGTAACACGAACGTTTGGAGTACCAGATATCTGTCACGTTCTCAGAGCCCACATATTTTGCTGTGTAACCAGGATATGATATTGTTTATACTTTTACTTATGATCCAGGATGAGCGTAAGTTGTTTTTATATATCGATACGTATACTCCTTTAGGAGTCAATAGAAAGTACAGATAACTAGTGGCTAGTTGATGTATAGCGGGGTTATCAGTTGTGGTCCATTAAAGATCTAAGTTACGCTTATAAGAGAAGGATGGAAAATACAAAATGCTCTCCCGCTTCCATCACGTTTGGCAGGAAAGTGAAAGGAAAGCACCATGAATATTGGAATGACGAGCATGAGAAATTTACTGGAAACAGGAAATAATGTGCTGGATATACGTCTGTAATCTGTAATTCAGACGACACAAGCACTATCATCCTACACTCATATGCGTGCTCGATCTGGGAAAACAAAACTACCTGCCTGATGCCTGCAGTGTTGAAATAAATATCTGATCGACGTTCTTTAACAGAGGCTTCTATCACTTCAACTTTAATAAAATCGTGTGGCTTCAGTTGGAATAGAAAAGTAAAGTCTCAGCCATGAAAAGGCTAATCGCATCAGAATTCACACTCAGGCTTCTGCGACTGTCTCAGATGAACAAAATTGTTAATATTAATACTCAGGCTGCTATGGCTTACTCCCAGGTGGATGGAATCATCTAGCGTTGACCATAAGTGGGTTAATGGCTGCATGTTTCAGTGTGTCATGTGCATGGCTGTACGACTGCATATATTTCTGTGTATATGTGGTTCCTAAAAACAAATACAGTACGTGTCTGCCTGCATGTAGGACTTTTCATGAGCTTTGGGGTCTAACTAGCGTCTCAACTTCAGCCACTTATTTTGCGTTTTAAACTTAAGCAATCCGTCGCATAATTGTTGTCTGGAATCTACATATAGTTTGCTTACCTAACTTAAAGATACTATCAGCCCAAGGATATAAATTCTATATAATTTTTGCTACCACCATACGATTTTATTTCAGTGACATCTCGCTTGGATGGAGTTGGATGGAGTCATTGGAGGCTATATCAAACGAGGTCAAAAAATTTCTTGTAATTTGAATAAAGTGCCAAAAAACAAAATATCTTCGCAGTGAAAGTTTCGTTAGAAAGATGGTGCCTTTCTTACTCTGGAGACTCTAATCGCCCTTTCTGAGAGAGAGAGAGAGAGAGAGAGAGAGAGAGAGAATGTCTGTATTAATAGTTTCTTTATAGTTGTGTGTAAAGTTAGCCTATACTATACTGGTCTCTCTCTCTCTCTCTCTCTCTCTACCGTTGTGTGTGTAAAGTTAGCCTATACTACACTGCTCTCTCTCTCTCTCTTTACAGTTGTGTGTGTAAAGTTAGCCTATATTACACTGGTCACTCTCTCTCTCTCTCTTCCGACTCTGGGAACAGATTTAACTGTCCGTCCGTTCCCCTGAGGCCCAGCAGTCCATTTTGACACAACTTCACATGTCACTACTTGAACACCAATACCATCCGTCCATACTGAATGCATGTTAGGACTGATTTATTCGGAACTGGGGTGATGTTATTAGTGAGTGCTTTTGCCTTATGTCGATGGGTCTTGTGAAAGCTCAGCAAAGTCGGTTATAACGAAAATTAGTCCCGGCCTGCAGTCGACTCAGCTTCCTCTCAGATTGCAGACAAACCCTTGACCACCACATCCTCTACATGTGCACGTGGTAGTATGTGTTCGTAGTGGTGTGTACATGTCGTAGTGTGTACATGTGGTAGTGTGTAGCAGTATGTGCTTGTGGTTGCAGTATTGAAGAGATAAAGTGTATGCATGTGTGAGTTCACGTGTGTGTGCATGCTTGTAAATGTATGAAGTGTGTGTGTGTGTGTGTGTGTGTGTGTGTGTGTGTGTGTGTGCGCGTGCGTGCATGCACGTGACGAGTTGAGGTGCATGTCTTGGTGCACGTACTATACTGCGAAGGGGACAATGATACATCCACCTTCAGAGGCTCGTATTTTAGTTGCCGTAGTAGATTTCGCAACAGGCCTTCCTTAGTGACATATATTTAGCTATTACGCCTTAATCCTATTACGCCTTAACCCGTATTTTACTTTTTCATCCTGTTATCTCCATTTCAGTCTTTTTTTGAGCCCGAGAGAAACCTTTCAGACTGGAGAGATTATGTATAGCTTTTACTTACATCTTACAGGAGGTCTGCCGAAACTTAAGTAGGTCGTCTGAAGAGAGCAAAAATAAATACATAAATATATAAAAATAAATAAAACGCGTTCCCTAATTGAAGGTGGTCATGTTCTTTACTGTGCAACATTGTCGATTTGAAAAAGATATAACGTGCAATATAATTTTAAGGAATAACGATATAAATGACGTGCATGATAATTATTAAGGTGTAACGATATAAATAACGTGCAAGATAATTTTAAGGAGTAACGATATACATAACGTGCAAGATAATTTTAAGGTGTAGCGATATAAACGACGTGCAAGATAATTATTAAGGTGTAACGATATAAATAACATGCAAGATAATTATTAAGGTGTAACGATATAAATAACGTGCAAGATAATTATTAAGGTGTAACGATATAAATAACTTGCAAGATAATATTAAGGTGTAACCATATAAATAACGTGCAATATAATTTTAAAGTGTAACGATATAAATAACATGTAAGACAGTTTTAAAGGTACAGTATAACAAGCAACACGGCTGGCTTAATAAAGAAGTGTTTCGAAGTCTCCTGTGATGGCATTTATAAAGAATCTTAACCAGTTTCCCCAAGCAAGTCTCAGTAAGTGTAGTATCGTCAGAAATAATTATGCTGTGCCGTCCTTGTCACGTTGTTATTGGCTCTAGGGTGCGAGTGAGGTGTCTGGTGGCTGTATGTGTTAAGGTAAAAGAAAAAAAAAAAAACGCATCTTGGCCCAGGAAAGTTTATGAATACGGCTGATGCTCCAGTGACTACAGATCTGACTCAGCGTTGAGCCTGTGCATACTTTCTCTTTCTCTCTCTCTCTCTCTCTCTCTCTCTCTCTCTCTCTCTCTCTCTCTCTCTCTCCGTCAAAGTTTTCCTGATATACAAGTATTTCATAGACATGCTTGGGGCCGTGCAAGGGTGGTGATTCTCTCTCTCTCTCTCTCTCAAAAAGCAAAGTTGAAAAGAACCTGAGAAGGTTGTAACAGAACAAGAGAGAGAGAGAGAGATCACCATCCCCGCACAGCCCCAAGCATTTTCCAAGAAGAAACATAAAAGGAAAATTTTTAACAGAAACCCTAGCACCCCCTTTCACTTGTATGACGGCAATGACGTATGTTATTTGAGGCAACACCAGACGCTTTTATTACAGCTGAGATATCCTTGGAACTGTAGGGTTTAATATATATGATCCCGGTTAACCCTTTGGCTGGTATGAACGTGGATTATTCAGACCGACTTCAGATGATTTTAACCAGGTGACAGAGACGAAGGGTACAGTGACTGGGAGTTAAGGGGAGGGTGGGACTGATACAGGATACAGAAGCTGAAACAGAAGGTATTAATGGTAAACGGTGATGTTAGATAGTCTTGATTTAGGTTAGGTTAGGAGCGAGATAGGATAGTTACAAGGCACAGATGACTACACAGAAGATAGTTGTAGTAAACACTGGTATCGTAAGAGTTTCGTTGTTTTATTGTTAATTATTCGGTCTAAAGAGAAAGTTTTTATTTAATTATTGATGATAATATTATAAGACGATTTATTATGCTTAGGAGAACCCCTCACTTGAAAGGGTTAATGAAGGACCTGTTTAACCTCTCCAGTTTGAAAGTGTCTCTTAAGTAACATCCCGGTCTAGACAGTCTATTTGAGTTGTGAGTAAAGTTATCTAGAGTTAGTAAAAACATTATATATATATATATATATATATATATATATATATATATATATATATATATATATATATATATATATATATATATATAAACTAAATATAATGAAATGCTTAACCCTTTCAGCCTCCAAACTTCTATCTATCTATCTATCTATTGCCAGACGCCTCAATCCCGTTTGGGGTGGCCACAAACAAATTGCCTCCAAGTCGCCCTGTCCCCCGCCATTTCACTCCCCTGCTCCCAACTCACACCCCCTCTCTCATATACCTCTCCACCCCATCTCTCCATCTCATCCTCGGCCTCCCCTCCCTCTTTCCCCCTCCACCTCACTCACATACACTCTCTTCGTCAGTCTTTCACCCTCCATCCTCTCCACATGGCCAAACCACCTCAGTGTGTTCCTCATAACGCTTCCTATCACATCCACATCAACACCACAACGCTCCTTTATATCCTCATTCGCCAGCCTGTCTCTCCATGTGACTCCACAGGCTCCTCTTAAATAACTCATTTCCACTGCTCTCACTCTTGACTTGTGTCCTTCCAACAACATCCAAGCTTCACTTCCATACGTTAGAGTTGGTATCACAATACTGTCATGTAGTAACTTTTTCACTTCCATGCTCACTTCCCTGTTCCTTATCACTGCTTTCAAAGAACCAGCAACCTTTCTTCCCTGCTGTACCCTTTCAAGCACTTCACCCTCCAAACCTCCATCCTTACTCATCACACTACCCAAGTACTTAAACGTACTCACATTTTCCAATTCCTCACCATCCAACCTCGCTGTACATTCACTGACTTCACCTCTCTCAAAGACCATCACTTTACTCTTCCCTACATTCACCTTTAGATTCCGTTTCTTACACACTCTCTCAAACTCATCCACCAAGCCTTGCAGCTCCCCTTCGTCTTCACTCAACAACACGGTATCATCTGCAAACAACAGTACTTGATTTTTACTTATTCTTGCATCTTGCTTGTTTTATCTAGCTGATTTTTTAAATTAGAAGGGTGAGATACAACAGACATTTACCCTTCAAAATGAGGTCATTATAAACTTGGATGAAATTGTTAAGAGCTACAAGTACAAAAGTACTGTACTAGATGCAGGAGCTTCAGGGACCTTCGATTATTGTGTTTAGTGTGGTGTGGTATGGTGTGGACAAGTGTGAAATGGTGAGCATGGTGTAGTGTGATTCCCTAAAGTCGCTGAAGTCTACAGGAAACACCGTTTTTGAAAAGCGTCAGTGAGGGAGAGACGGACAGGCTCATTCCTAGAGATGTTCCCGCATCTAAAAATTTAATGATAAAGACAATCTACCGGAGGGATTAACCCGTTCTTCCACCACACACACACACACACACACACACACACACACACACACACACACACACACACACACACACACACACACACACACACATACACGCAAAAGATCCGGGAAGCACATGCGCTGACGTCACAGGGAAAATAAATGAAAAAACAAAAAATGAATACACTAGGAAAGTAAAAAGATAAGAACAAATAAAAAGTTGAGATACACTCTATGAAGATCAGGTTGTTTTTCCTGTCACGTGTTCTGGTGGGCGTAGATAAAACAAATATACAAAAGCTTCAGTCATAGGAGGAAAATGTGGCTGGTCTCTCTCTCTCTCTCTCTCTCTCTCTCTCTTTTTCACACACACACACACACACACACACACACACACACACACACACGTATTCCTGTGGGCTTAGGAGGCTGTCTAGCACCTTTCCCTTTTCAATTAACTTCATCATCAGATACATTTATTATCTTCGTATGTGGTGTTAATGCATTCTATTTTCACATTATAAAGACAAGTGACATACAAGAGAATATAAAGTTGTGAAAGCTAGATAAATCGCCAAAGAAAAGGAGCTAGGGAGCCTCCAAGTCCACGAGTATACAACCCTAGATGTTGCCGCCTATATTACCATCAGCCGTACTGTATTTGTAACCCTTTCATTCTGGTAACATCTTTTTTTTTTCTTTTTTCTCATTTTTGCTTTTTCCTGCCAATGTTTTTCTTATTTTGCTTCTTCCAGGCTATTATCATTATTATTATTATTATTATAATTATTTAACGCAGGGTAGGCCTCGTATTGAAAGGGTTAATGAAAGTTACATCTAATCCCTCCAATTTGAAAAGCTCCTGAACTGAATAAATCGTCTGGTGCTAGCAGGAATAGGTTTTGAAATTTGTAATAACTCCGAAGGGGTTAGTTACATTTTTTTTTGTCGCCAGATGATTTTGATCAGTTTAAGAAGGACAGTATCACAGCTCAGTATACTCTCCATAACACTTCCTTGTCGCTAGAACCACAGTATCGTTAAATAGTTACAGCATTGTGGCAAAATAAGACAAGGGTAGAACAGAATAAGACAAGATGTAAACACTACATCCTTCCGTAGCACTTCTTTGTGACTAGCATCATATTCTAGTGTTAATCTCTAGCTGCAGCTAAGTGGGAGAATTAAAAAATAGTTTCTAGATCCATTCCATTAGACTTTTTCGTGACCAGCGCCATACTCTAGTGTTTACCTCAGAGCTCAGCATTCGAGATGGAGAGACGGTAATTTTAGGCCACGTTTAAGTGCACAGAGTATAGTTTATGTTTTATCCATTGAGGAGAGGAGGGGAAAGATTTCTGAGCAAGCAAAATCCCACATCCTCCTCCTCCCCTCCCATACTCGTATGCAGAGAGGAAACTTTATTATAGTAGAGGAAAGAGAAGTAAAAGGGATAGCTGTAAATGAAGAAGAAAAAAAAAAAAACGGAGGAGAGGAAAGAAAAGGAAAAGGAAGGGAAATGAGAGGAGAGAAGAGGAATAAGAATGAAAATGGGCGTGAAAGAAGAGAGAAGAAAATTTTGAAGGGGAATGAAGATGGATATTAGTGACGAGAGAGGAAGGAGGCTGAGGAAGAATATGGCTGACGAGCGAAAAGAGAGCAGGAGAAGAGAGAGAGAGAAGAGTGAGATATCAGTGAAGAAAAAGAAAGACTGGAGGAGGATGGAAAAGGAAAAAGAAGGAAGAAATACTGATAAAAAAGGAATATGTGAAGGAGGAGAGGGGAAAGGAAAAAGAAGAAAGAGATATGAAAAAGGACATGAAGGGAGAGAAGGGAAGGGAGGTCATGAATATCGATATGGCAGAAGGGGAGGGGGGAGGAAGAGAGAAGAAAAGAGAGGAAGAACGAAGATGGGAGTGGCGCTGCGCGAGAGGAACTGGTGAGAGAGGAAGAGAGAAGGAGAAAGTGGGAGCAGGAGGGAGCCAGAGGAGGGAGGAGAGAGCAGGAGGGAGAAGGAGAAAGTGGAACGGCGGTGAGAGAGGAAGGGAAGAAGGAAAATATTAAGGGGAGGAAACAGGTGATTCCGGCGGAAGTAGGAAAGATTGGAGAGTGAGAGCGCCAAGTAAAAAAAAAAAAAAAAATGCCATGTTTCTAGAGGAAGTGGTTTCTTCCCTTCCGTACGATGCGTCACCCAGTAGAAAAAGAAAAAAAAAAGAAACAAACTAGGAAAAAAATTTTTGTCCCCTTTAGTAAGGTGTGTCAACTGATGGTAAAAAAGGAGAAAAATGGCCACCTTCTTTGAGATACATCACTCACAAAGGAGAAAAAATAGTAATAGGGAAAACATTATCCTCTTCATTAAGATTCGTTAGCAAATTAAAAAAGTAATGGGGAAAATATTTTCTCCATCAAGGTGTGTCAACCAGTAGAAAAAAAAAGATAGAAACAGGAAAGTAAATTTTAACTTTTTCAGTAGCAAGCGCCCACCAGCAGGACGAACCAGATTATCATCATCAGTAGGAAAAAAAACTTATCCCCATCATTCAGGTGACGTCCTTCATATTACATTCCTGGTACGGCCTGAGAGCATTATTCTGCTTAGGGACGGCCTCGCGTAATGAAGGGGTGAGCTAAAGAGGGGTCAGAGTAATGAAGGCTAAACGGGGAACGGCGACCCTTATGAAGGTCACTGCCTTCCCTGCCCTCCTCCCCTCCGCTCCTCCCACTCTCTCTCCTCTCCGCACTGTTCCTTTCACTTCTCGCTGTCCTCACTTTCCCTCTCCCGTCTCTCTCCCCTATTACCTATTCTTCTGCCCGTCCCTCACTTTCCATTTCTCTCCCTGTCACTTTTACTTTCTCTTATACACTGCTCCTCTCTCTCTCTCTCTCTCTCTCTCTCTCTCTCTCTCTCTCTCTCTCTCTCTCCTATACGGGCCACACCCACACACGGATGATAGACAAGGATGAGGGTAGCTGAATCGAGTGAGTGGATGCTGGATGAGGCAATGGTTGGAAAAAGAGAAGAAAACGTGGAGAAAAGTAGAGGGAAAATATATACGTGGGCGGTTACACGAATTTGGAAGTGTGTTGACGCAAGCAACACGAGGCGGTATAGTGAGGAAAAAAAATGGACTAGGATTCTTTAGGACTGAGTAGAGGATCGGTGGTTTTTCTTGCTCCTTTTCCTCAGTAATTTAATTTGCACATCACCCATTAATACTTTCCTGAATCTGTTTATGACTCAGTGTTGATGCAGGGCTACCGTGACGCTGTGGTAGAGTATTCGTTTTGCGTACTGAGCCCACACCGTGTCTTTTATTCGAAACCTAAGCCATGGTTAACACTTGATGTACGTGGTGGTAGTATGTCCTTTCATGTGCGTCCATGTTCTTTCATATGCGTCCATGTTCAGTCTGCTAAGGTGAGAATACTGGCCTTGGGGGACAGTACAGGGTAGGGTAGAATCAAGATGACAGAATCAGCCTGCCTGACTTGTTCCAGGAAATGGGTGAGTGGCACCGCTATACACGCCGCCCTGAACTCCACCCTGTCCCTCCTTGCCTGTCCCGCCACCCTGAACTCCACCCTGTCCCTCCTTACCTGTTCCATCACCCTGAACTCCACCCTGTCCCTCCTTCCCTGTTCCGTCACCCTGAACTCCACCCTGTCCCTCCTTCCCTATCCACGCCACCCTGAGCTCCACCCTGTCCCTCCTTCCCCGTCTCGCCACTGTGCGTTTTTTTTTTTTTCTCTCTCTGTCTCTCTGCCTCACGCCTCTCCCTTTTCTCCCTCACCCCCTTTCCCAGACGCCACCACCACATCATAACCAGGAACAGACCAAACACTGTCACACACTGTAACCTTCACTGAAAGCAGGGCCTTCAGTTTGTGGGATAGCGGATCACACACACACACACACACACACACACACACACACACACACGCACGCACGCACGCACGCACGCACGCACGCACGCACGCACGCGCACACACACACACACACACACACACACACACACACACACACACACACACACACACACACACACACACGTACACTACATACAGCAACATATACATGCATATTTATATACACGCACTTGAATACAGATAAACACATTACGCCACGCAGATATACACGTACAAACACTCACATATACACTCAAACATACATACACAAAGAAACATATACATTCAAACAGACATACGCAAAGAAACAAAGAAACGCGTCTGTAACTAAAAACCTACACGTAATCTCAGAAGTGTCAGGGAGTGTCACATGATTCAGTTAGGAAATACCGTTGTTTGTGTGTATGTGTGTGTGTGTGTGTGTGTGTGTGTGTGTGTGTGTGTGTGTGTGTGTGTGTGTGTGTGCGCGTGTGTGTGTGTGTGTGTGTGTGTGTGTGTGTGTGTGTGTGTGTGTGTGTGTGTGTGTGTGTGTGTGTGTGTGAGAGAGAGAGAGAGAGAGAGACCCTGAGTAACATTAGCTCACATACGTACCACCGTAAACCCGTTCAGTGACTTATCTTTATTTTCTGCTTGATAGCCACCGCCAGATGATTTTATTCAGATTAAAGGATACCTGTCGTAGTGAAGGGGTTACAGGTAAATCTATTGACCTCCTCAGTATTATCCGATGACGGCCTCTTTAACACTTCCACCATGCGATTAGGAGAGGCATCGCGAACTTAAATTGTTGTTGTCGGTAGATTTAATAAGTAAATAATAATAATGATAATAATAATGATAATAATAATAATAATAATAATAGTAATCATCATCATCAGTATCATCATCATCATCATCATCATCATCATCATCATCAAGGTCATCGTCACCATCATCGTTGTCATCGTCGTCGTCGTTTTTTTTTTTCCCCTTAATGGGGTTGGGTTGGGTACAGAAAACAATGAAAGAGAAAGAACGAAAGATGTAGAACTGTCAACAGAAGCCCAGTGAAAAGTACAAAACACTCATTCAGACACCATATAAGACTCCAGAATGCTTGCCTCACCTCACAGGCCTAACATTTTTTACATTTTCTTTTGACATTCGGAGGTGGAAGACAGAGCAAGCCACCTCCACGTGTACTCCTGACGTGTACGCCTCCACACCTCCACCTCCACATGTACACAGAAAAGGTAGACGGAACACAAACCGCATGTAGTATCAATGAGGGTGTCAAGTGGGGTGATAGCGCAGTATCTTATCACTACCTCCATTTCCACACCCACTTCTGTGACGGAGTGTAGGTGCTAATGGAAGGGTTATGGTATGGCGGTGGATGGGTTATGGTACTGTGGAGGAGTGAGGGCTGAATGGAAGGGTAGTGGGAGGGGAGTGAGGAGGGACTGATAGGGTGAAGTATGGAGGGGTTCTGTGAGAGGTAAGAGGATTAGTTTAGGAAGCAAAGGTTGAGCTGGATTGAAGGGTTGTGGATACGAATGGGGAAACAGAGAGGTGAGAGAGGAAAATGGGAAAATAGGATGGGTACAAAGAGATGCTGGTTGACAGGAAGGTAGAGGATGGAGAAGGACAGCGGAAGACGCGATACATGTAAGCTAGGCCATAATGGATAGTTAATTATATTCTGGTATAGACAAAAAAAAAAAAAAAAAAAAAAAAAAAAAAAAAAAAAAAAAAAAAAAAAAAAAACACTGACCTGAATTTAAGCGTAAGTGGTCGTGAATAACGCTGATATGATGATACCCTCTCACAGGACTTCTCTCGAGATCTCTGTCCTTCGGCTAGTCGTGCTGGTCGTATCATAAGGGTGGAGACACTATTTCGACGAATATTATTACTTTAGGCAAAATATTGTACGATATCCAACTCAATCCTGCATCGTGTTTAAACATATTTTGGGTTTCATTCTCTCGGGATCTATCTTGCAAAGATCATATTACCTCTCTTGTACAATCTGCTTCCAAGAGATCAGGTGTGCTAAGCCGATTCCGTGCCTTCTTTACCCCTGCACAGCTGTTGACTTTATACACGGGTTTTATTTGTCCCTGTGTAGAGTACAACTCTCTTGTGTGGGAAACCTCCCCAAATACAGTACAGCTCTTTTCAACAAGGTGGAGTCAAAGACATTTCGCCTCAATAACTATCTTCCTCTTATTGGCCCCCTTCAACTTTCGTCTCGTCGCCGCACTGTTGCATCTTTATTTCTTTTCCGTCTCTACTTCGACGGTCACTGCTCCTCTGATGTGTCTGCTTGCCACCACTATGGCGGGCATGTAGCACCCATCTAGCAACAAATTCTCCCTTTTCTGTGCAACTATCTAATGCAAGAGATAACCGTTACTCAGCGCTTCATTTATGCAACGGGTCAGCTCTGGAACTGTCTTCCTCTGTCTGTATTTCCTACTCCCCATGACCTCCAGTCTTTCAAACACAATGTGTCAGGGCATCACGAAATGAACAGACCTTGATTTTTTTTTTTTTTTTTTTTTTTTTTTTTTTTTTTTTTTTGGAGGGGACAATCTTGCGGGCGTCTGGCCTGTGGTTCCTTCGTCCTTGCATAAAAAAAAAAAAAAAAAAGTTGGGCTACATCGCAAGGGAGTAATTTAATCTTTCCCTCTCTTCTTGGTTTCTCCACTCCCCCTCCTGCTACAGTTGAACCGGTTAAGGGTAACTGAGTTAATTACGCCAGTGGTAAGTGCAGACGGCAGCATAATTGGCAGCAGGCCAGCTGAGAAGTCATCCAGGGTCAGTGTTACTTGTGTACTCCTGATGATGCCACCGAGCCGTTGAAGGAACATTTTCGTTTTAGCGATCCGTTCTATCTGTCCAGTATGATATTATGGCAAGAATGACACCAGTTGTATTGTAAGAAAGATTGCTTGATCAGTCAATGGCAAGTTGACAAAAAGAAGAAAATGCGTAGGTTTTTGCTATGAAGCCGATGACTATTTCCACAGCAGCCACGGCATTGGTTCTCTGTTGCATGTGTGGGTCGTCACTCTGAAGTCAAATGATCGTGCTCCTGTAAATGGCAGGCCAGTCCGCCAGATTGTCACTAAGCTGTTTCCTATGGCCAAGTCTCGACCATAATGTGCCACCACCATGTACACAACAGTCATCACCACCACAACAACAGCCTCTTCAGCTAGGATTCAGTACACACATCTGCCAGTGCATTAAAGTCGTCAAGACCTCTCTACCGACACTGATATTAGGTTTACATCATGTCAACCGGTGCGTGAGAGAAAACCTACCAAAGACCCGTATACCAGCGATCCTCCCCACGGGTCTTAGGGATCAAGAGACATCGAGTGCATGAAAGTCATCTAGAACCCATCAGTTGACCTTGACCAGCTTGACCAGTTCACCCACTTGAGGTCAGTCGCAGAGAAGACAAAGAAAACTCCACTAAAGCATTCCCATGTAACAAGCATTCTTAAGACTGTATTTTGGCCACCATCAAGCGACTCCCAGATGACAATTTCAAGGAAGTAAAGGGCTGTTAATTTAAACAGAAGTTGGTATTAGACATACCTGAGACAGCACAGGCGATCATGGCATATTAAAGATAAAAAAGAAAAGAAAAAATGAAAACAGTTCACCGCCTTCTAAAACCCTGAAGAATATAATTTCTACCAAGATCATTACAAAGGAAGATCATAACACCGAGTGCTGTTCAGCTTTTGAAAATCTGAAGAAAATACGAAGCCAACAGCAAGTGAAACCAGGGAGTTGTTACTGGCACGTCCACATTGCCTACCCAACAATAACAACTCACCAGCAGAAAGATAATATATATATATATATATATATATATATATATATATATATATATATATATATATATATATATATATATATATATATCTTACGCAGCTTCCCCATGGAGCCGGAGCAATGCAGAGTAAATTAATAAAAATTACCTGTACATTGTATTGACTGCATGTAATTATTTACCATTTGTCATCGTTACGACCCGTATAAGATGACTTAGGTCATGTTATATATATATATATATATATATATATATATATATATATATATATATATATATATATATATATATTCCATGTAAAGTAGGCGTAATAAAGCTCGTCTAACCCTTCCTTCTCTTTTCCTAATTTGTCTGAATTTTGCTTAATATGTTTTGGCTTTCTTTAGTTCTCATACTAACTGTCGCATTTACTTCGTACCTCGAGCCACAACCTCCTCAGCATCACCCTAGGTTATGCTTAGTCTTAGGACGTAAGTTCTCTACTAAATGTCGTGGTTCCCGAAAGTATATGCTTATTTAACATTAGGAATGCTCAGTGTATGAAAAAAATAAGTAACTTGACAAAAAGACAGATAGAGGTAAATAGTTTTCTTGACTCTCATGGCCGGGACAAGTCTAGTATTCAATTCCAGCTAACGTAAGATGATTTTATTCATCTGAGAGTGAGTATAGGAGCCATAGAGTGTCAGTACTGTCACCATCAACCCTGTCATGACAGGGAAAACTCTGGTGATCTTTTCCAAATAACTTTAGTCGATTTTATTCCGCTAAGAAAGAATCAGAGAACCATGAGAGAGTTAGTTATACGTGCAATTGTGAGACCCAGTGCAGCACAGTTTTGCTAACTTTATTTATACTCTCATACTCAAAGCCTGTATAGACAACTGTCAGGCTGATCAATTTTCCACGTTTATTTTTTATCGAAAGTTTTCAGTGGACAGCATGCATGCCGGCACACCTATGCAACTGAACACACCGGACACAATAATCCAGATATACTGCTCATGTCAGTCAGTGAACTCATAGACACTGCTGCATCCTCTGCTCTTGTCCACAGCAGTACGCTTACGACAAGGTTGTACTTTGTTGAACAGACCGCAGTACTGACAGGGGACAAAAAAAAAAAAAAAAATAAGGGAATTTCGTCAGAAGTTTTCAGTGCTCTATCAGAACACACACACACACACACACACACACACACACACACACACACACACACACACACACACACACACGTCCTACACTATCATCGCCAATGTCATCACGCCAGTCCTGAATGAAATAATAGATTCGAATCTCGTTGACAGTCTTCATTGGCCTGAAAAACAGCAACAAGAGTAACAACACCCATGACTTATACCTCCGCGAGTACCATCACACTACCCTGAACAGGTTAATGGAATCGAATATCATTAAGGAAATCTGTACTGCACTAAAAAAAATAAAAAAAATAAAAAAGGAAAAGAAAAGAGAGAGACATTGTACAATACCTCCAGTAGTATCATCCCACCAGTCCTGATTGAAATAGTCCCACTATATCTACGTGAAAATAGACTACACACTATTGGTGTCCAGGGAGTGACATGCGAAGTTGGGCAATGCGTTTGTTTGTGCGTGAGAGGACTGCTGGGCCACACTCACACAGATGTCTTAGTTCATTACCAATCACGCACATTAACCATATTTTCATCTAGTAAGAAATCTTCACTAATACTGATTTCTAGTACACTTTTTTTTCGGCTTAGGAGTTGTTTCTAGTCGTGTGAGGTTCAAAATTAGTGTCCATCAGCCTTTCAGGACGTAATTATCTTCGTTGTGTAAGAGAGAGAGAGAGAGAGAGAGAGAGAGAATATAGTGGGTGTGAGACTGACTGTAAGATGATTGACAGGGGTAACATGGCAGGTGTATGAGGAAAAAAGTATTGTGATAATTTTGTTTTCCCAACTTTGAACATAAATTAGAAAGCCTGTTGACGATGTTTAGTTGCTCATCCTCACACCTGTTAACAGAATAAATATGTGGAATAACAGCTAGTATGAGAGAGAGAGAGAGAGAGAGAGAGAGAGAGTTACAGACATACAGACACCAACACAACAATCCCTGCAAATTGATAAAGAAAAGATAACAGCCGGAAGGATTGATACGAAAGGTGGGGGAAGGGGTGGTGACAGATAATGAAAGGGGAGGGGAGAAATGAAGGGGAGGCAGGGAGGAGAGGGAAGTGGGGAGTGGGAGAGAGGTGGGGAGGAAATGTATGAAGGGGGAGGGGAAAGGAATTGGGGGAAATAAGAAAGGAGAGTGAGGGGGGGAAGACATGCGATAAAAGGGGAGAGAGAGAGAGAGAGAGAGAGAGAGAGAGAGAGAGAGAGAGCACGGTATGGAGGGGGCAGGAAAGAAAGGTCAGAGAAGAATAAAGGAGAGAGAAGGTCAGGAGAGAGAGAGAGAGAGAGAGAGAGAGAGAGAGAGAGAGAGAGAGAGGAAAGTGGAGCAGGGAAAGAGGAAGGGGAGGCTGGATGAAGGGAAGAGGAAGGGTAAAGAAGGTAAAAGTGGGGATGGGAGCGGAGGGGGTGAGTAAGGGTGGGAGGGGATGGGTTGGTGAGGGAGGGGAGGGGAAAGGTAGGCGAGGGGGGGAGAGGGGAGGGGTTAATGGGGGGGAAGGGAGGGGGGGGGAAGTAGCAAGCATCGATCGGTGGTGCCTTAGGGCCAACGGGGAACAGGCACAGGAACAGGCACACTTCCACCATCATTTCCTGCATTCAGTACCAACATTACTACCGTCACTGTCACCACCACGACCTTCTCTGCTAATACTACTACCACTTTTGCTCCCACTACCACTGCCTTCACCATCATTACCACTACCACAACTGTACCACTACCACCATCACCAGTGCTAGTACCACTCTGTCTTGACTGCCACTATATCTGACAACCATCTTTACAACCACAACTACTACCACTACTTGCGCTACCACTTTCCCCATCATCAACGTCCTACTGGTATCGCGTAACCACCACTACCACAATTACTGCCATCATCATACCACACCACCATTATCCTCTTTAAGTGTCTGGCTACCAAAGTTATCACCACCACCACCACACTCCTGTCACCGCCTGCACACCACTCCACACTATACCACACCACACACCAGTACATAATTCCACATATCGGTATACCACAAGGCCATACCACACTTCACCTTACATAACACAGTACACCACACCATATACTCGTAGCATTATACCACACAAAATGCTACCCCTCACAACACCACACAGTACACCACACCATATAGCATTATACCACACAACATACTACCCCTCACAACACCACATACCAACACATAACACCACACTACACTACACTACACTACACTACACTACACTACACTACACTGAACTAAATTAAACTAAACTACACTACACTACACTACACTACACTACACTTCATCATCCTACTCTACACCACACCATACTTAATTTGTAGTGCACTATACAGAACCACAGCACAACACATCACACCTCACACCAGCACCACTTTCACCACCACCACAACTCCCTATATTACCGCTACACCACCACTATTACCATTACCACTGCTACCACCGTCACCATCACTACCATTACTGTTACCACCGTCACCACTGTCGCTGAGATGCCTGCTACCATTCCCACCATCCCCACCACAGCTGCCACCACTGTCTTTACCACTATCATCTGTACCGTAACCGCCACCACCGTCACCACCACCATTAGAATTAATTCAGAGAGATTGGCTTATGACCTACGCTAATACTCTAATTACAGTATCTTATCCTGCCACAAACCTTCTCTCTCTCTCTCTCTCTCTCTCTCTCTCTCTCATTAGAAACAGTAGATGCTTGGTTGAATAAAAAAAGAAGTGCCATTACGAGAGAGCAACCCACCTACCTGTGACTGAGCATACTAATTAACCTTGACCCACCACCACACTTAATTGGCATCAGGTATTCTCACGTCATCGGCATTGCTATCATCATCTCTTCCTCCACTCCTTTCACCTCGTGCTTCTTTCCCTTCATCTGTCTCTCCTCTCCACCTCCCTCTCATTCCTGTTCATCTCCCTCTCGCTGCTTTCCACTCACCTCTCATTCTGACATTATCTACCACAACCATCACGACCACACCACAACCCAATTTACCACTACTGTACTTAACACGCACCCTTCCATTTACCTCTGTCACACCTCCATCCACCGCCTTTCTATTCACTTTTGTTTCATCTCTACTCACCACCTCTCCATTCACTTTTTGTCTCTTCAATCAGCACCTCTCCATTCACCTCTGTCTCACATCTACTCACTACCTCTCCATCCACCTTTGTCTCTTCGCCACTCACCACCTCTCCAATCACCTTAGTCTCTCCACTCACCACCTCTCCAGTCACCTATGTCTCACCTTCACACACCGTCTTTCCATTCACCTTTGTTTTTCTCCACTCACCACCTCTTCATTGACCTCTATCTCACCTGCAGTCACTGCCTCTCCATCCACCTTTGTCTGCGATATCTCCAAGTCAATAAGCATCAGTCTTCTCTCTTACTGTATCGTTTGTTTCATATGTTTTCGTTTGTGTCTACACTTACCGGAGGATATTTCTATGTCTCTATTGTACCCTTTCTTTATGGTGACCTTGTTTTGCTACCCCCAGACGGTTTTATTTAGTTTATAAGAACCGTGTATTAGTAAAGGATTTAATAAAGACTATATCTAACTCTTCCAGTTCGAAATGTGTCTTTAAGCTAAATAAATCGCCCAGAGATTGCAAGAATAAAAAGCACTTGCCTTGTTCTTTATCAAAGCACTCATGATTAAATTGTCAGAAAATTAGAGCAGATAACAATACTCTCTCTGTGGGAGGTGGATATTCGTGTTTTATGTCATATCCACATAGCTTGGCCTGCCACTCCACATCACACCATACCACCTAATCTAATCTACCACACCACACCACCAGACCTGCCACACCAGACCACATCTCACCACTCTACCTACCACCAAACTACACCACTTACTGTACCACCACACCTCTTAACTTCCCACGACACCACACCACTTGACCCACCCCATCACCATCACACCACACCACAGCACACAACCTGACCTACCACACCACAGCACACAACCTGACCTACCACACTAATACATCACGCGCTCTCACCTGCCACCACTTGCTCACCTCACATGGAGCCTGGCCTACCGCAACATCCAAGCGCTTTTTATTTCTTCCTGCCTCAGTTTTATGGTTGAGTGAAATACTATGGAAGTTGAAGGGTGAGAGGGAGTGCACCTGTAACTGTAACCACTGTGTCATCTATCACCATTAACCCTTTGAATCAGAGCACGTATTTTTCTTTGTATTCTTTGTACCACTGGACAATTATATTAAACTGGGGAACTACTTCTAGTCAGTAATGGTTGATTGAAGGCTGCATCTTACCCCTCCAGTTCGAAATGTTTCTCCAAACTTGAATAAAAATAATCTGGAGATGGTAAGAATTTAAAAAAATAATAATAATCCATCATCTGGTTGAGGTTAAGAGTAATATTTTAACCAAATTCGTCTACACCGTGTTTAAAAATTATAGTTGTGAACTCAGAAAAAGCCAGCAGATTGAATAGTATAATACTGTAAGCTTGTCACTGCTCGGGCTACAAAACGCGATTATATTCAAATATTTTGAAACTTAGCTTATTGCGTTTTAATTCAACATTACGGGAGACCCTTCCCAAGCAGCATAAAATCCTCTGGAGTTAGCAAGAACAAATACCTAAAGATATGGTTCAGTAAGGGCTAAGAAGTAACAAAGCATCATTACATATTGCCGCTTTTTTAGTAATTACAAGTGCTCGTGGGCCCTTCGGGGCCCTCGCACTGGCTCCTGCGGAGGGCTCTCGCGTTTATGTGCTGTTCTAGTGTAACGTTGTCACTTGGATTTTTTTGCAGCTAACCAATTGATCGTGTTATTTGCAGCTTCGGGACTGGAACCCAAATTGTCCGAACGCAAGTCCGAAGTACACACACAGACACACGGCTACTGCTGCAGTTTATTTTAGTTCTACCTCTGGGCAAAAAATTTTACGGATATCCTATGCCGGGCGCCGAGAGCTACGTTTTTTGGTCAAAATGTGATCGCTCATTAAGTATAATAAAAGTTTTTCAATCGTGATGGGACCAAGTTTTTTTCACATCAGCGAGTTTGTTGCGATTTTTGTGCCAATTTTGGTGCGATTTGAATGTGTAGTTTCGGCTGCCCCAAAACACACACACACACACACACACAAACACACACACACCTACTGCTATAGTATATTAGATGAGGTCACAGGTCGTCGAGGGGTGGGGGGGGAGGGGACAGCCACACCGTTTGGAACACCGCAAAACTTTTAACTGCCTCTCCGGTGACGCAGTTTTTAGTTTATTTTTGCTTATTCCAGACTCTTTAATTCACCTCCGTGGAGACTTATCGAATTGAGGGAGTATATACAGCCTCCTTGAGCTCCTTTACCACTACGGGGCACTCATAAGCTGAATCAGATGGTCTGGTAACAGTAGAAAACAAATAAAAACTACGGTGTTAGAGTAAACAGGTTAAACATTTCCGCTCGAGGTGTCATTTATTACACCCGCGTGCAGCATAGTACGAGCGTGGTATTGTTTTGCTTGGTGTGTGTGTGTGTGTGTGTGTGTGTGTGTGTGTGTGTGTGTGTGTGTGTGTACAAAATAACTCGTATAGTTTTGAGTAGGTTTTAAACAAATTTAGTGGAAGGGTTGAGGGTCATCGAGTGGGTTGACTTTTTTTTTTTTTTTTTTTGGAAAAAAATAGATCAAGGGTCAGGTTCATATGGCACTGTCAACTTAAAAAGTTTTTATCCAATTTAGACCAAAGTGTGGAAGAGTTCAGGGCAAGGCAAGACGGGAGTGAGTCGATTTTGAGAACAATTCAGCAAAGGTCAGGGTTAAAGGGAAAGGTCAAAGTGAAGGCCTGACAAAGTCTGCTTAGCAAGTCTTGCACCGCTTTAGATCAGATCTGGTGGAAAAGTTCAGGGTAAGAAAAAGACAGAGAGACTCGGCTTTATAACCACTCAGTCAGCGGTCAAAGTCACAAGGAGAGGTCAGAGTTCGACCCGAGTGTGTGAGTGTGTGTGAACAGAATAACTGTAGAAGTTTTGATCTGAATTTAATCAAACTTAGTGGAAGGGTTGAGGGTTAGGCCTTTGATAAAATAAAAAAACAATTAACAAAGTCCCAGGTCACATGTTAAGATACATCTTAAATAGTTTTTTACCTGATTTGGTCCAGACTTTGCTGAGAGGTCCATAAATGGGCATAGTGAAGTATTCGACCCTGGAACTCAAACATATCCTTATTTGACGTGGGCCAAACTTGGTAGGAAGGATTGAGAATCAGCATATAGTGGGGAGATTTTATTTTGAAAACAGTGGGTTAAGCGCCAGCGGTACAGGGCAAAGTCAACTCGAGCAGTTTTAATCCAGTTGTTACAAAGTCTCTAAGGCTTGCACTCTCGTCGGGCAAGGAGGCTCTAACCCCTTACTTTATTGTTCCTGTTCTTAGTTCGTTAAAATATTCGTGTATGCTGTTTATGCTGTTTTTGTCGATATATGAGACATGCGTGCAAGGGAGTAATGAGGTGCAGTATGCAAAATAAATGGTCAAGGAATGTATGCTAGAATGCCTCCCTAATTACGAGAACACAACGCTTAGAATATGGTTGTCTTCTATCTGTATATCTAAACTCACATCCCACTTACTCGTATGCATCTCCACCCCTTCCCTCCATCACATTCTTGGTCTCCTTCTTCCTCTCCCCTCCTCCACCTCACATGCACTTTCATCGTCAGTCTCATTCTCCATTCTCTCCACATGTGAAACCTACAATTACCGCCATCACGCCACCCGCACTGTGTCCTCAGCCATCGTGCTTGTGGATGCAGTCGGTTTTAATTGCCATTGTTATGTATTTCATCATATGACCAAAATTTCTTTCACTTTCTGAGTTAGAAGGCCTTCATTCCTGTGACATTTTTCTTGGTATTAACAGATGATTATATTCAGCTTAGGATAAAACTTTACTTGGAAAGGGATTATTAAAAACTATAAAACTCTTCCAGTACGGGACGACAAGAAAAGAGAATGGAATATGCTGAAAATACGTCACTGGATTCCTGCAGGGTGTCTCCTTAGCAGTTTACCATCATCAGAAATAGTCGCAATTTACTGTCATCAGAAATAGTCTTAGTTTTCGTAATTTTCAGTCTGTTTCCTTGATTTCGGTGTCGTATTTCATGTTTCCTACCTCTAGACGATTTTATTAACCTTAGGAGAGACTTTGTGAATTAAAAAGGTCAGATATAACTTCCATTAACCCCTTCAGTACAAGACGTGTATGGATAGAATATTCTGTTCTCGGCAATGAAGCTTTTGTTGATGTTATAATTGATCTGCACCTATTACCAGAGGTGGAGATCTTTCTATCCGTCAGCATTATTATTATTATTATTATTATTATTATTATTCCGTCACTCTTTGTCTTCGAGCTTCATCGTACTTATTGAGGATGGTACAGCATCATGACCCTATTACACTGACTCACTTTCAATGACCCTGACCTACTTTTCAAGGTCACAGGTCCAAAAGTATTCGAAAATCATGAATTTGCAACCTCAGTTTACTCCAAAACTATTATAGATACATGAACACGGAAAGAAATCTCGTGATAAAATTATTTTCCAAAAATTTCTGTGGGGAAAAAATTGAAGGTCATTCATGCGTGACATTGCAGTATTGTGGACACCCCACTTTTCAGTTGTTCTTCCATACAGGAAAGAACAAAACCAAAATGTGTTATCTCTTGACCCTACAAGTTTTGTGTGGTCTTGGACCAGGTCTGTATACTATTAGGTGGCAGTTTGCCCTATTACAAAAAGAGTTGTTTTCCTAGGTGGATATTAGTAACTGTCACAAACAGTTGGTCTTCTAGTCATCATCATCATCATCATCATCATCATCATCATCATCATCGTGGTCGTCAAACTGGACCTTAACCGTATTTTCATTGGCTTTAGCAAAATTTCCCATGCAGTGCTCTTCCTTAGCGATTTATTTTCTGTATTGAAAGTTTATATCCTCTTGTTAATTTTGTAAACTGTATAAATATTAGAATGATATGAATAACATAAAAGTATTACGGTAACAACTTCAGTCCGGTGACCCAGATTTTATTATAAGGTTACTTTTATATGTTAACTATGTATATTACTGACTAAAATATTCCTTTTAAAGTTAGAACGATTTTTACTGGTGAAGGAGGTTGTATAAGACAATATCCAACCTCTCTCTCTCTCTCTCTCTCTCTCTCAAAAAATCATCTACATAGAGCAAAAATGTCCCTTACAATAAAGTCGTCTAGATATACGCAGAATGAAATATGCGTATACTAAACAAAATAAATCGCTAATAAAGAGGTGTAACGCAGCCTGCCATGCCCATTATCACTACTGTATCGCCCCTGTAATCTCATGCAGTGACGTAAGGACATATCTAAGAACTGTACGCTTTCATAATCACGTTGTCAGAATTAATCCACCTGTTACATAGCGCATACTAACCTAGAGCCACCTGTGTCACGCATTTCACAAGCCAACGTCATACTGCCCCACCTCTCTCTCTCTCTCTCTCTCCGTGCTTTGAAGGGAGAAGTGAAGTCAGGTCTAAACCTAATAAATTACGGTAACAAGATGGTGTGTGTGTGTGTGTGTGTGTGTGTGTGTGTGTGTGTGTGTGTGTGAGAGAGAGAGAGAGAGAGAGAGAGAGAGAGAGAGAGAGAGAGAGAGAGAGAGAGAGAGAGAGAGATAATGTGTGTGTGTGTGTGTGTGTGTGTGTGTGTGTGTGTGTGTGTGTGAGAGAGAGAGAGAGAGAGAGAGAGATAATGTGTGTGTGTGTGTGTGTGTGTGTGTGTGAGAGAGAGAGAGAGAGAGAGAGAGAGAGGGATAATGTGTGTGTGTGTGTGTGTGTGTGTGTGTGTGTGTGTGTGTGTGTGTGTGTGAGAGAGAGAGAGAGAGAGAGAGAGAGAGAGATAATGTGTGTGTGTGTGTGTGTGTGTGTGTGTGTGTGTGTGTGTGTGTGTGTGTGCAGGTGTGGGAGTGGGAGGTGCACCTGGTGACCACAGATGTTGCCACGCGTCATACTGCACGACACACCCAGCCCCGCAGACACCATCACCACTATCTGAACTTACAAAACTCTACAGCTCTCTCTCTCTCTCTCTCTCTCTCTCTCTCTCTCTCTCTCTCTCGCTCATAAACACATTTCCTCAGGACGTAAGGAATCTAACAATCCTATATTAACACACAGGGTGAGAGAGAGAGAGAGAGAGAGAGAGAGAGAGAGAGAGAGAGAGAGAGATTCACCCACTCAACCCAGGGACGTCATTTATTTCGTAGTCTCTCTGGTACCCGATGAGTTTATTGTGTTTAGAATCTGGTACCCGATGAGTTCATTGTGTTTAGAAAAAGCGATCATCTAAACTTTAGATGATCGCTTTTTCTATAGCTCATTCACCTCAACATGGCCTGGATTTTTATTCATTTGCAGCTTATTTCACGGAGCTCCGTGGCAGAAAAAGACAATACTGTGCCTCTACATCCTTCCTACGGCACCTCTTCGTGACTAGCATTATTTTCTAATGTTAATCGAGTGTTATAACAGCATTGAAGACAGAGGAATAGTAATTTCAGGCCAAGGAAGAGTGAGCAGGGTTTAGTGAAATAGTTAACGAAGGCTGCAAATGAACTCTTGAATTCGAAAAGCATCTGGTATATAGTAAAATCGTATGGTAGCAGCAAGAATAAAAATAAAAACAAGGCATCATAATTATCACTGTAGCGCTTTTGGAGTCATATGCAAAGAACTTGCAAAGAAACAGGTTCTATCCATCTGAGCTATGACACGTATTTTTCCTTTAATTCTGGTGCCTTGAGATTATTTTATTCTGCTTAAGAGGAGTTAATGATGCTTAGGAGAGGGCATTCTGATTGGAGGAATTACATGGTGCCTTTATAAACCACTTCTGTACGAGACGTCTTTTCCAAGTTGAATATAATCGTCTGGTAATGTGAAGAATAAAGTACAAGAGGACGGAACCAGATCCAAGACCAATCATACGATCCTGAGTCAATTAAACAGGCTCGAAAATTGACTGAACTCATCACGTCAGTATGTCGTAGTCAGCTTTCTCTAAACCTTTGTATACTGTTTGCCTAATCGCCTTTTTCTTCATTAATTCTGTTATGACGAGAAAAATCTTAGTCCTTTCAATCCCATGACGTACGAGTCTCTTTATATTGTGTTCTTTCTACCACCAGACGATATTGTTTACCTAAGAACAGATCTCTAGTAGTGAATGGGTTAATGAAGGCTGTATCTAAGTCATCTAGTTAGGGATGTCTGTAAAGCTGAATAAAAAAAATGTGGTGATAACAAAAATTAACTAGAAACACTCAGAGAGCTTATACCTCCGTCATTGCCATTGTACGATCCGGGTCCGGATCCGCGGCAGTATTTTTTTTTTTTTTTTTTTTTTTTTTTTTTTGTCCACGGCCAACCCTTCCACAAAATTTCATTGAAATTCCTTGAGAACTTTTGGAGATATCGTGTGAACAAACAAACATAAAAATTCCTGGATCCAGATGAAGATTCGGATCTCAACCAAAATGTAATGGATTGTTCCTTGAACCATACCCTGTCCCCCCAAAAAAATTCAGCAAAATCCCTTTGTGACTGTTTGAGTAATCCTGCTAACAGACAGACAAACACAAACAAACAAACAGACGCGGGCAAAAACATAGCCTCTTTGGCGGAGGTTAAAAAAAAAAAAATGTCACCAGACTGAAGGGGTTAACTGTTTTATTCCAGCTGCTTCCTCACTATTTCATTAAGCTTTGGGTTTCATCAGTTTTCACCTACTGTATATAGACACTAGTGACTAGAATGACAGGTGCAGTGAGGTGACGTGTGAGGTGACGCGAGTTCAGCACAGCTGTGTGTGTGTGTGTGTGTGTGTGTGTGAGAGAGAGAGAGAGAGAGAGAGAGAGAGAGAGAGAGAGAGAATGTGTGTGTGTGTGTGTGTGTGTGTGTGTGTGTGTGTATGTAATGGGTTGTCAAGGGGGCGAAATAACACTGAAAAACTCCCACCATTGCTGTACCCTTCATTCTTCTGTCGGTCACCTTTCTCATTTTCTCTCTCTCTCTCTCTCTCTCTCTCTCTCTCTCTGTCACACACACACACACACACACACACACACACACACACACACACACAATAGTTTCATTTGGAAATTTCTGTAAAAGATCTGTGCACTTCCTGGAATCGGCTACCGGCAGAGGTAGTTGACGCTTGCATGGAAGAGCAGTTCAAACCACGGTTAGGTAAAGCTTTGTTAAGCTTTATTTAGAAGTAGCCTACTGTAAATGGAATATTTTCTTCTTACCTGAAAGATTTCGTATATTCTCCTTTTTCCACTGGGTCAGGTGTACTTCTTTTTCCATACTCACGCTACGGGTGAGAGATGTACGTGGAGATAGCCTTCATCTTTGTTATAACGTATACACAAGAGCTTTGCGGCCTTCTCTGGCCTCTCAGCATTTGCCCAAATGAGAGCAGTTTCTCATCCGCGCTTCGATTTGCTCACAACCAACGGTTTATGCATCGACACAGGAACAAGTGCTAGAAGCACTGGGTCTGTGGAGACCTTTAAAACTCCACGGAAATGCCGTGTCGCATTTTTTACGTAATTTAACACTAATGGGACAGTTATTCGGCACCAAAGCACCCATTTATAGAAAATTTCAATGGACATAAAAAAGAAACGGGCCCATCTGTGGCCAAGTTGCAACTATCCTGCCAAGTTTCATCGAAATCCTTTTCCCAGTTTTGGCTCTGCTATTCACACAGACACAGTGCCCAGAACTATACTAGACTAGTGCTTGCCCGCAAAAACTCCCTGAACTTACCCCGACCTATGTTACCGTTCTCGTGAAAGAAACGAACAAACGCACAGGCAGACACGCACATACACAGCTTGATTTTATTGTTTAGATGGTACTCCCTCAGTCTGTTGTAAGTCTCATTGAGGTACTAGTTGCCCAGGAAACTCTCTCTCTCTCTCTCTCTCTCTCTCTCTCTCTCTCTCTCTCCATACATCAATCTATCTATCTATCTATCTGTCTGTATAAAATTTGCTTGTTTACTCCATCCTTTTCTCGACGTCATACCACGTCGCCACCGTTCCCCTCTCTCACATCCTTCCTTTTTCTCCATCCTCGCCAGTGTCCCCGTACCCCAGTGTTCCCACCCTCTTCCGCCCAGCCTAGAGATGATGCCTCACAAGCCTAATAATAGAAAGCAGGGGTAAGTCACCTTGATCTCACCCTCCGTACACATCGCCTTCACTCTTCATCTCATTATGCTGTTTGTTTTGCACACACACACACACACACACACACACACACACACACACACACACACACACACACACACACACACACACACACACACACACACACACACACACACACACACACACACACACACACACACACACACACACACACACACACACACACACACACACACACACACACACACACACACACACACACCTGCTCCTCCCCCATTTCCTCCTCATCTTCACTGTTCATAGTGTATCTTGGCTGTCTAATATTCACTTTTCATGTGTCAACCTTAGCTCTTCATGTTTGTTTGTACGCACTGTCCCGCTTGTTTACACTTTCTACTTCCTCCTCATTTTACTTCCCTCACTGTTCCACCTTCACTCACGATGCCTTGTCATGTTTTAACCTTTACTCGTCATGTTTATTTTGCACACACTCTCCCTCACCTCCCTCCGTTCTGCATCCTTCCCGTCTTCATCTGCACACTGTACCTCTCATCTTTATCTCTTCGTATTCCATGTTTCATCCCGCATTATACCTTCCACCTTCACGCTCCATGTCTCACCTTCACTTTTCATGTTTTAGCCTTCTATCTTCATGTTTATTTTTCACAGTTTTCTCCTTTCTCCCTCCTTTCCCACCTCTTTCTCACCTGCTTCCTCTTGTTTCCACCTTCCTTCTTCCCCTCTACTAAGGCCTATCTCCTCTCTTTCCCCATCTTCTCTCTGTATTCAGCAATCTTTTTCACCCGTTTTCTCTTCTCTCTGCATCCTTTCTTCCCCTGTATTTCGGCCTCATGTTCCTCATTTCGCATTTTTCTCCCCTCATTCAGTCACTTCTGATCTCCACATCCCTCCTCCCTTGATTCCTTCAGCAAGTGGACGTATTGTTTATTTTATTAATGCCACCTCCAGATAATTACATTTGAATTAGGAAAGATCTTTTGTACTGAAGGAATTACAGTTTGAAAGGTTTCCTCTAAGCTGAAAGAAATCGTCTGAATAGTAATAGGAATAAAATAAAAGAAAGTCATTGTGGTTTAGTGATTAACCTGGGACGACTAAAGGCTTCCCTGTGGCGAGTAAAATCGTATGGCGGTAACCGAAGTAAAATTCTTTTGCCGTCAGCCATCGTGTAGGAGTTAAAGGGAACTATTTCTATCCCCTTCACTTCCTAAGCTGAAGAAAATCGTCCAGCCTTAGCTAGAATAAAGTCTCCGTCGCAGTGAAAGGGTTATCCGTTTCAGAAAGATGATGTCATTGTGATATTTCCACCAGACGGTATACGGTGCAGTTTAGTTAAGACATCTCGTTGTGAGGCGCTGATACAAAAACGTTTCTTAACTCTCTCAGAATTCCCCCTTGATCGCACCCTCTCCTGCCACTCCATCTCTTTTATACCCGTTAGTACTTTGACCTCTTATTATACGTCTTATATTTCATTCTCGTAACCGCTTTTCTTGTCCTCTCCTCTCCTTCATTGTGGTGGCGACATATCCTTTTCAATTCTGGGTAAAACGCCACTTTTTTTTTTCTTTTCTTTTTTTCCTGTTGTGGGGGAGAAATTACAAACGTTTCGGCCATATCCTTTAACTTCTTTGCTCTGAATTCCCCTTAGCCATTTGTGCTACTCCATCAGCCTCTCGCCTCCCTCTCCCTCCCTCCATCTCCTCCCCACCTCACCCTCTCCCTTCCTCCATCCCCTCCCTTCCTTCACTTCTTTCTCTATTCTTCTTCCCTCTCTCCACCTCTCCATCACCATTCCTCCACCTCTTCCTCCCTCCCACCTCTCACTCTACCTCCCTCCACATCTTTCCACTTCCTCATTTCTTCCTCTTCCCCCCTCCATCCCCCCCCTCTCTCTCTCTCTCTCTCTCTCTCTCTCTCTCTCTCTCTCTCCCTCCAACCCACCTGCCCCTTCTAAACCTCCCCTTCTTGCTATCTCTGAAGTGTTTTTAGATGTAAGTGCCATTAAATCTCTCTCTCTCTCTCTCTCTCTCTCTCTCTCTCTCTCTCTCTCTCTCTCCATCAAAGTTTTCCTAATATGTGGATATATCTTCTTGGAAATGCTTGTGGCCGTTCAAGGATGGTGATTCTCTCTCTCTCTCTCTCTCTCTCTCTCTCTCTCTCTCTCTCTCTCTCACACACACACACACACACACACACACACACACACACACACGAACAGCCGGAGAGAGAGGACGTCCAAGGCATCGCTCCTGACCTTGAGTAGTTTCAGGAATTTTGTCTGTCCTGTCTCCTAGGGTCTTTCTTTAAATTTAAAATAATGAAAGTTGGTAGACTACCAAAAATGTAAAGATTTGTTGGCAATAGTATACATGAATGTTTGTGGCTTATTGGTAACAGCTGTTTAGGTACTTGATCGGTACGTTAAAGATGGCCGAAAATGTAAACAATGAGGGAATGGAATTTCAAGGATTTGATGCTAATACTAATGTCATGGACCTAGTGAAAACATTAATTATGAGGATTAGTGAACTCGAAAAAAAGTAGAGAATCTAGTGATAAAGGATGTGTCAGGAAATACGGAAACCACCATACAGAGTCTAATCCAGTCCAACGAAACAGCCAATGAAGAGATTAAGAATTTGAAGAGGGAGAATGTTGAACTGAGGAGGAAACTTGAAGAGAGTACTAATAAAACGGAGAAGGTGAGTAATGTACTAGAAGAACACAAGGCAAAGTGGGCACACGTAGAAGAAGAACAGAAAGAAGTGGTCAGCTTAAGAGAGATCATCCAGGAAGAAAGGGAAATGAACAAGAAAGAAATGGAAGAAAATGTAGTGAAAATACTGAAGAAAAAAGAGAAAATAGTGAGAGAAACTGTAGAAAGGAACAGATGTGTGATAGTATTTGGAAACAGGGAAGAGGAAGAAAAGGTTAGGTTCGCAAGACTCGAGAGAGACACGAACATGGTGAGAGGAATATTAGGCAAGATTGACCTTGAAGGAAACAAGTGGGTAAAAGAAATTGAGGAAGTAAGGAGGATAGGGCCTTATAAGAAAGGGGAAACAAGACCAATGAGAGTCAAGTTTACATCAGAAAGTGTAATAAATGAGATACTTAAAGTGACCTGGAAATTAAGCAAAGAGGCGGGATGGAAAATATTATAATAAGAAAAGATCTGAATGAAGAAGAAAGAGAAGCTTTAAAATCATTAAAGGAAGAAGTAAAGGAAAAAATGATAAGAGGACAGAGGAAGAACGTAATACTTTTTTTTGGAGAGTATTGGATATGAAAGTAAGGAAATGGTATTTAAGGAAATAGAAGTGAAGGAAATTAGGGGGGTGGTTGTGAAAGATCAGAAGTTGAGGAAGTGGTACGGACAGAGAGTAGGAGAGAAGAGGGTATTAATAATGTCAAAAATAATTTGAAGGTGATATATACTAATGTTGATGGTTTCATATCGACAAGGATCGAAATTAATGATTTCTTGAGAGAACATGAACCTGATGTCATGTGCTTTGTAGAGACCAAATTAAGAGAAGATATTGATGTTCATTTGGGAGATGGTAAATACAAACTGTGGAGAAAAGACAGAAAAGAAAAAAAGGGAGGAGGAGTGATGATAGCAGTGAAGAACAACATAAATGTAGATACTGTGGAAATGGGAGAAGGCAGGGCTGAAGTGATATATATGAAATTAGAAACTAGAGAGAATGTTAAGAGAGATATGGCGGTAGTGTATGTTCCCCAAAGACGAGAGCATGGAAGGATGACGAATACCATGAGTTGTTGTCAGATATGGCTAGCTACTTGCAAAAAATAATTGAGAAAAGCAATAATATAATTTTGGTGGGTGACTTTAATTGTAAAGAGGTGAACTGGGAGGAATGGTACTCGGGAGGCGGCTAGGATTCGTGGGGTACTATGTTATTAAATATAATAATGAATAATGTGATGACGCAGTGGGTCAAAGAAGAGACACGGTTTCGAGGTGAGGACACACCAGCAAGGTTAGATTTACTGTTCACCAAAGAACCTGATGTAATAGAATCATTGGAATATCTCTGTCCTTTGGGAAAAAGTGATCACGTGGTCATTGAGTTCCAGATGTTAATAGGAAACGTCGAGCCAAGAGACGAGCTTCATAGACAGGGAAGATACAACTTTGGCAAAGCAAATTTTACAGGATTGAGAAACTTTTTTGAAAATGCGGATTGGAGAAAATTCAGAGAAACAAGAGAGATACAGAGGAAGTGGGATATCTTTCTAGACCTCTATAATTTGGGAGTGGAAAAATTTGTACCAAGAGTAAGAGGGAAAGAAAACAGGAAAAAGGAGTGGTTTAATAGAAGGTGTATGATAGCCAAAAAGAGAGAGATAAGGCGTGGAACAATTGGAGAAAGAGAGGTAACGACAGAACAAAGGAAGAATATAAAAGAACAAGAAACGAATACACAAGAATACGTAGGGAAGAAGAAAGGAATTTTGAAAAAGGTATAATTGACAAATGCAAGGATGAACCCAAACTGTTTTATAGATTTGTTAATGGCAAACTGAAACAAAAGGAAGGAATCACCAAGCTGAAAGTAGATGGAGAGGTCTTTAATGATGCGGCAATGCAAGCAGAAATAATGAACAAACGTTTCCAGTCAGTTTTCACTAAAGAAAAGGAGCTTGTGGAAGGGGAGGGAGTGATTAGAAATGTTCCGGTGATGAAAGATATAAAAGTGGAGGTGCAGGAAGTGTATAAATTACTGGAAACTCAAGATGTAAGGAAAGCCCCAGGACCTGATGGAATTTCTAATTGGGTACTGAAGGAATGCAGAGAACAACTGGCGGATAAAATTCACAGCTTAATTGTATGCTCACTGGAAGAGGGGAAAGTGCCAAAAGAATGGAAGAGGGCAAATGTGGTACCAATTTACAAGGGAGGAAACAGGGAAGAACCCTGAATTATAGACCAGTGTCTCTAACCAGCATGGTCGCAAAATTGTGTGAGAGAATCCTGAAAGACAGATGGATAAAATATCTGGAAGAGATGAATATTTTGGCTGAATGTCAGTTTGGATTCAGAAGTGGAAGGTCATGTGTTTCAAACTTGATGAGCTTTTTACTCAAGAGCGATTGATGTGGTACAGGAGAGAGATGGTTGGGTGGATTGTGTGTACTTAGACTTAGAGAAGGCCTTTGACAAGGTACCTCATAAGAGACTAATGTGGAAACTAGAATATATAGGAGGACTAAAGGGGAAACTTCTGGAATGGATGAGAGACTTTTTGAGAGACAGACAAATGAGGACAGTAATAAAGGAAAAGATGTCTGGATGGAGGGAAGTAACAAGTGGAGTCCCTCAAGGCTCAGTGTTGGCGCCAGTAATGTTCCTGATTTATGTAAATGATATGGTAGATGGAGTGAACAGTTATGCGAGTCTGTTTGCTGATGATGTAAAGATCTTGAGGAAGATAGAGGTTGAGGAGGATTGTAAAATACTGCAGGAGGATTTGGATAGGATACACAATTGGAGCCGGACGTGGGAAATGAAATTTAATGTAAAGAAATGTAAAATATTGGAAATGGGTAAAAGTACCAGGAGACCATCACTGAATTATTTTTTGGGTAATGAATTAATCACAAAAAGGAGAGAAGAGAAAGATTTGGGAGTGCTGGGTCCAAGATAGTTTGTCACCAGAAAAGCACATTAACAAGATAGTTGAGAGACTTATAAGCTCTTGACTAACATAAGAGTAGCATTTCATTATATGGATGAGGAAATGATGAAAAATTGATAGTGGCCATGATCCGCCCCAGGTTAGAATATGCAGCGGTAGTGTGGTCCCCACACAAAAAGAAAGATATAAACAAGATTGAGAGAATACAAAGAACAGCAACCAAGATGGTCCCCAGTCTGACAGACCTGTCATACAGAGAGAGGCTGGAAAAACTGGATTTGCCTTCGTTAGAGGAAAGGAGAAAGAGGGGAGACATGATTGCGGTGTTCAGGACCATGGTGGGAGTAGATAAAATTGACAAAGAAGATCTGTTTGTATGGGATAAGAGAGCAACAAGAGGACATGGAATGAAATTGAAAAAGTCAAGCTGTTTGAAGGATATCAAGAAATATAGCTTTCCTTACAGAAGTATAGACTTATGGAATAGCCTGGACAAAGAGATCGTCCAGTCTAAAAACATAAACGAGTTTAAAGTTAAATTCGACTTATTGAGAAACAGCGACGGAAACCCACGAGCATAGTACATTCCGTGTATATCACAATTAGGTATATTCTTAAATATTTGGAACGACTTAGACAAAGAGGTGGTGCATGAGAAAAACATTCATGTGTGTAAAGGTAGACTTGATAAATGTGGATATGGAGACAGGACAACACGAGCATTGCTCAATTCCTGTATACTACAAATAGGTAAATACAAATAGGTAAATACACACACACACACACACACACGCACGCACGCACGCACGCACGCACGCACGCACGCACGGGCACACACACACACACACACACACACACACACACACACACACACACACACACACACACACACACACACACACACACACACACACACACACGGCTCACCTGTTGTAGTTTCATAGGTGTGGATGATCGTAATTACAAACCCCCTCATCTAATTACAGGAGTTCAAGGACAGGATAGTTAAGCAGTAAAGAAGGACAGGACAGTAAAGCAGTGAAGCAGAAGGCTGATGACCCCCTCCCTGCTGAGAGTCCATACCTCCCAGCGGTCAGCAGTACAGGAAAAAGGGTAAGAGCTCTTTTATGTAACACATTAGTACATGAAGGAAATTTTATAAGAAAGGTGGAAAGTAGTACATAAAATATCCTGTTAAGCCTAAGATATAAAGCTAAAACTACCAAGCGTTCATTTTTTTTTTTTTTCATACATATGGTACTTATTATTAGCTTTTCATGACTTACAAAGAGAGAGAGAGAGAGAGAGAGAGAGAGAGAGAGAGAGAGGATCAAAATAAATGTGTATGATATCTCCTGTCAGTAACGGCTGCTTACAGTACATAACCCACGCCAGCAGCCGTTCACAGCGCCGTTCAATTGGCCAAGCGACTCACCAGCACATCAGTGGCCCTCAACATCACATGACCCCACATCACGTTACTGTCTTCTATAGGGTTAAGGAGAGGAGGGGGTTGTAGAAGACATTGACGAAGGACGAAAAGATGGAGGAAAGGGATTAATGGTTTTAATAGGGAAGATAAAGATAGAAAAGATGGAAGAAGCTGAAAAAGGAAGGAAAGAGGGAAACTCGAGGGATGTTCACGAGTGTTTATGACTGAAAAGGAATGCATCCACCAGAAAAATGGAAAAAAGACTGGAAAAAATAATAAGGTCTGAAGAACATCTCGAAGAAATTGGTTCATTTAACTAGGAAGGCCAAAAAAAATGGAGGAGACTAATACGGAAGAAAACTCCAAAGAAATATTGAAGGAAACAAAAAAGAAATTAAATGTAGTGAGTATAGAGGAGAGACGAAAGAAAGAGGCAAACGATAAGGAGAGAGAAGTCGATGATGAAGAGCAGGTTGAAGAGAGTATACAAGCAACTAGGAAAGGTAGAGAGTAGGAGAGGAAGGAGAGAGAAAAGGAAGTTAGGATGGAGGGAGAGATGGAAGAGACAAATACGAAGAAAATACCTAAAGAAGAAAGTGAGAAAGAGAAGAAACGAAGTGAAGATGGAAGGAGAGATGGAAAAGAGGAGACGAATGAAGAAAAAAAAAAGGAATGAAGGAGAATTGAAGCGAGGAGATGTGGAGGTCAGAGACGAATATGAAAGAAAACAGCAAAATATAAAAATGAGTAATGGAGGGATGAAATGAAGTGAAGATGTGTGGAAAAAGAAGAGGTACAGGTTGATGAAGAAGGGAAGGTTGAAGGGAAGGTACAGAATGAAGGAAAGTAGAAACGAGAGCGAGAGAGAGGAAGAAGGAAGCGAGGAAGCAAGGGAGGAGAGATGGAAGAAAGAGACAGAAAACAAAGAAGAGATATAAATCAATGATGGAAGGAAGGTTGGAGGAAATACACAAAAACAAGGAAGGAAGGAAGGAAAGAAATGTAGAAGGAGCTGGGGAAATGAATGGGAGACGGGAGGAAGTGAGGAAGCTAGGAAGGAGAAATAGAAGGAAGAGACAAATGAAGAAGAGATACAAGTCAGTAAAAGAAGGAATGTTGGGGAGATACAAGGAAGGAAGGAAGGACTGTCAGAAGGAAGAGAGGAAGCTAGGAAGGAGATGGAGGAAAGAAGAGATGGAAGCAGCAAACAGAAAATAAGGAAGAGATATAAGTAGGCTAATTGAAAGTTGGCGAGAATATGTAAGAAAGGAAGTAAGGAAGGTAGGAAAGGAAGGACAGAGGTAGTGGGGAAGGAGGGAAGAAGCCGGAATTAACCCAGATCGATACAGAACGAGAGAGGGGATGGACTTTCTACCCCCGATAATCCATGTAAAAATAAAAGAATCATCATCAACCATTTCCTGTACTGAACAAACTGCGCAGAAACAGACGAGTGAATGAACTTGAAGGAATGGGGTCAAGCAGGGTGTACGAAAATCCAGAAATATGTGTGAATGAAACAATATGACATTTCTCGGTAATATGTTGGTGTGTAATATGGGAAAAGGAAATGCAGCAAAATCTGACTATGTTGTGAGCAATGGAAGCAGTTGTGGAGGCTGGGGATTACGGGGGAAATCCCCAGCTAGCGGGAAAACAGCTGGGAAAAATGCCCGAGGGGAAAACATTATGTGAAGTAATTACCGGACGATATAAAGTAACCGGGAGCATCATATCAACGTTTATTCCTGACACAAATCTACCTCACGAGATTAAATGGAGTGGGCCTTACAGAGCGAGAGAGAGAGGGAGAGTTGTAGGAGCTTGAAGGAGTGACAGTGAAAGCAGTGAATGACAGGCGAGACTCGAGAGGAGACTGTGATCAATATAACAATATGTTTCTCTTAAACACATCAACACCAGAAGTCTACAGTAGCAAGGGTAGAGTGGGGTGGGGCTTGAGAGAAAAAGAGAGGGAGAAGGGGGGGTTTAAACTAAGGGTGGAAACATTTAAAAAATATATTGAGGAGTGTTGCAAGACGACTGTGAGCATGATGTCAGTGCGTATGCCTCACACATCAACATTAGCAGCCAACTGAGGTGAGGGTGGAATGGGGTGGGGCTTGAGAGAGAGAGTGAAAGAGCAAGAGAGAGAGGGAGGAGCATGGTAGGGAGGGGAAAGCCGGCGTATATTCCCCTTTCCCTCCCTGGGTGTATATGGGCAGGTGGGGCGGGTGCACGGGCTGCGATAGAGTATGTGGGCCAGAGGGGTGTATATATAGCTAACGTGAGGGGGACGGCACCAACCCTCACCCTTTACCATGTACAATAATGACGGAATTCAACTTCTCGACTTGGCAACCTCGCTCGTCCTTCCCGCGCTCATGAAGGTCAAAGAAAACGGTGGTTCTGTAACATACGGGGCTTCACGGTCTAACTCTGCCTTGGCGGGATTTTGGAGATTTGTTTGGAAACGCGAAAAAAGATTATCACGGTTTCCATCAAGGATTTATCCTTTTTAAAATATCTGCAGTCACACATGTAACAGGAAACAAGGCTTCACGTTAGGGGACAGGATTGTAGGCTTATTGTGTTAATCTAATGACTGTTATAAAGACATAAACCTTATGTCAAGATATATACGCCACAGGTATCAGGATATTATAGTTCATAAATTCAGTCTCATCCATAACTGGAAACCGGCAAACTGCTCGGGATTATGGAGCAAACTGGAAGCTAGTAGGAAAACGGAAGGGATAACATGCACAGGGTGAAAGGAAGCCCTGTGGGGTCAAGTAAAGTCATGAGAATAGCTTCACGGATTAAGAAAGCATGCCATAAAGAGGATCCCGTCTGTTGCTGACATTTTAATGGCATAGCACACTGATTTATTGATACATTAAGCTGTTTGGCATACTGATTTATTGGTGCATGTGAGAGGTTATTCCTGCGTCTGACCTCTTCACGTCTTCACCTTCTGTATTCCTATCTCTAGGCGATTTTCTTTCATTGGAGGGGGGGGGGTTGGAACTGGATAGGTTAGATATAGCCGCGTGAACCCTTCAGTTCGAGTTTTTTCCAAGTTGAACATAATCGTATGGATGTATG
Organism: Coenobita brevimanus; assembly: GCF_032717465.1. Lineage (NCBI taxonomy): Eukaryota > Metazoa > Arthropoda > Malacostraca > Decapoda > Coenobitidae > Coenobita > Coenobita brevimanus. Next base: position 37,034,089 of record NC_137056.1, read on the forward strand.
AAAAAAACAAAAACAAAAAAAAACTTTGAAGTCGTCATTATATTGGAGGGGGTAAACCAGTCCACTACGATGACCTGCTTATTATTTTAGTCTTGCCGTATGTAGACGGTTTTATTCAGCTTGACAGATACTTTTCAAACTGGAGGGGCTCGATACAGCGTTCATCGGCGTCTGGACTGTTAGGGTGTTCCCATTATCAAAATAATAATGGTTCGGTAGCAGCATGCATACTATGAAAATGACGTACTACGGTTGAAAGTGTTAACCCTCCCTCCCCCCGCTCCGCATGGCCGGGACAGCACTCTTATTCAATTCCAACTAACGCCAGACGATTTTATTTGGCTGAGATTGAGTCACAGGAGCTTGAGTGTTAATACTGGAGCCAATACCCCAGTCAGCATTGGGACAGTTGACATATTCCAGCTGACGCCAGGCGGTTTTACAGCTGAGAAGCAGACCTCAGAAATGGTAATCTTTATAAATCATGTGCTGATGTGTAGGTGGCCACTTCTTTTTTTCTTTTACCCCTCCACGAAAATGATGTCTTTCGAGTTCTCTTTTTATTAGTTCAGACAATTCTATGCAGCTTAAGAGATCGCTCTAGCAGTAAAAGAGTTAAGTCATTCAGTACGACGATGTGTTGTTGTTCTGATGTGGTCACAATGCATTTTTTTTTTTTTTTTGAGAGGTTTCAGGTACAGTGGTTTTCAACCTTTCTCGCAGTAGGACACATTAAAAAAAGGAAAATATTTTTACGGCACACCTACCCCTTTTTTCATTAAAATAATAATGTTAAAGTACTGTATAATATATATATATATATATATATATATATATATATATATATATATATATATATATATATATATATATATATATATATATATATATATAAAACGTGAAGGTAATAATATAATACAAATGACGTCATCGAGCTGAAGGGGGTTATGATGTGTCAGAAGTAAGTCATCATCATAAATGTCAATCCACTGCCAGACAGACATCTCTCAGCGTTCTCCACTGTGTCCTGCCTCACTGCAAGGTGTCTCCAGCAACCCCTTCCCTTCGAGGACGGGCTTTGTATTGACTGTACGATTTTATACGTTCCAGGAAAGACGTTTATATTGACAGGTTAATTTTGGCTTTCATTAACTCCATAATAAAATAGAGTGGGGATAACAAGAATGAAATCTAAAGAATGTTCTGTGGGTCGAAGGGTTAATTATACCGTCATGATAAAACTAATACTTGTGCATTGGCCGTATTTAAAAAGTTCTCTGCAAGTCCCTTCAAATGGTACATGATATTGTTCTCATCTTTCTCCTCTCCACTTGCTAGGCTTCACACTCGTAACTTACAGCCAGGACACAAACACATCTTTGTTTGCTTTTTATACGTTTATTTATTCATCATTATAATAGGTTTACCAAAGCTCAAAATCTCGTGCTTCTTATTCTCTAGATTTCATCATCATCATCGTCGTCGTCGTCAATCATCATCATCATCATGACCTTTTTCTCCCACGTGAGGATTAGGTGAGGATTTCGTTGTCACGAACTGACACTGCGTAATCTGCCTGACCCAAGTCAGTGGCGGATCCAGCGGGGACTCTGAGGGCCCGGATCACTTTTTGAGCTAACCGAAATTTTTCAAGGCTGCCAGACGGACAGGAAAAAAAAAAGTTTGGGAAGGAGGTGGAACAAAGCATGGGTGAAGAGAGGTATGATTTATTTCATAATGGCATCACGTATGGCTTCTTTTGGGCGAAATTATTCTAGAATAAATCTCACTTTTATTCACCCATATTTTCTTCCACCTTCTTTCCACGTCTGTCAAAATGTCTCTGCCTTTGCGTTTTTTATTCTTTTTAATAACAGATAACTGATAAATAACCCGCAATACCCATGCAAATTAACAGGGAGAAAAATTTGGTGTTTATTGTTTGTTTTTACAGAATTTTCAAATACGTTGTCATTTGCTGGTAAAGCATTGTTAAATGTAAGTGTATATATTCCTCAACATATGCAAGTACTTTTAAGTACGGCATGTATGCCGTAATCCATGGGGAGGGGGGGAGGAGCGGAGGACCACAAACATTGCCTTATTGCTCTTAACCGCTTACGTTCAAGAAGAAATAGTTGTGAAACAAAGATTTTTTTTTTTTTTTTACATATATCTGTACACCATGTCTGACATCACCACTTTAGCCTAACACCCGCTTATGGCTCCTTGCCCCATTCGCAGAAGAGATTGTAACCTAAATAGCGGGTCATTCCTTGCCTGTTCTCAGACCTTTCCATTTCTTTGAGCTACAAGCATTTCAGAGTTTACTAGTTTTGTGTGGTATTTCCTTGCCTTGACTACTGTGGTCAATCTTTTTCATACGTTTCTGAGGACATACCTTTGGAGAATTTACCATATTTATTGTTCTCGTAGCAATATACATTATTCATTCCTACTTCGGTTGCAGCTGCGTTTGCTCGTGAAGTTGTCGTACACGTATTCTGTATTAGCCGTCCGTTCCATCTGCTGGCCGAGGGTGATATTCTAAATCGTCCAGCTGACTCCATTGTCTTCTCTCTCTTAGAGTCAGAAGGCTTGATTATTTGCTTTGGACTCGTCTCTCCCTCTTCTGGAGCATTGCCCCCACACATCATGCAAGTCTCTGGTCACTTCCTGCATACTCTATATTATCTTCTCTGTCAGTGAGGATAATGGACCGTTTTCTTTTTGACTGAGGAAATTTCGTAACGCCTCAGCTTCAGTGATTTATTTTGTAAATTTTACCCTAGTATCCTCTTGTAATTTGCTGATACCAACCATTTTGATGTAAAAAGATATAAGTAACCCACAAGAGAATATTAAGGTGCAGTATGAAAAATAAGTAGCTAAACAAGAGGTCCTACGAAGTTGACTGTGCGAAAGTGTACACGGGCCTGTGTTATGTTCTTCGTCAGTGAGGATTGATCTTACTCATTTACTACTTGCTCACGGATGATTGATTGTTTCCCTGCAGATTCAGCCCGATTGTTGCCCCTGGAGTGCCTGGTACCTACTTCAACAATATCTGCTGCTTCCACTCCTCCTTCATTATGGCGGGCACGTAGCACCCGTCTGGCATCACATTCTCACCTCTTTTCTTTCTCTCCAACTCTCTCGTGCAGGTGTTAAGGGATACTTTCAGCCATTCATGTATGCAACACGGCAGTTATGGAACTGCTTTCCTCAGTCTTTATTTCTCTCTCTCCGTATGACTTCCAGTATTTTAAACCCAATGTGTCCAGACATCTCGAAATGAATGGATCCTGAATTTTCTCGTTCTTTTGTTTTTCCTGGATAAAAAATTGCTAGTTTTGAGTCTTTTTTTCTTTCTTCTTTGCATAAAAATGAAATCTTCCTCCACAAACATAATACAGCAGTATGCCTTGTGCTTTTTCATATCCATGAATGCGTTTTATGTCTTCAATTTTGTACAGAAATGGTGGAGAACATATTTATCGTGTATGTCTTCTATTTTTATAATATTGAAAATTCTGGTAATGCTTTTTACGTGCTTTGCGTAAAAAAAATAATATCCTGTCCCATGTTCTGTGTATATGAGCAGCATTATGATGGCTTCTCTTAGACCTACGATGCTCACATTCATCCTCACTCATACATCTGCCAAATATTTCGCAGTCGGATTACAGTTACCATCAGAGTGAAAAATGCAGCAAATAAACAAACAAATAAACAAAACGAACTTTTGTAATAACTAACTGTAATGGAGATTTGTGTATCCTGTAAACCGTTAAGGATCGTTTCATAAATACAAACCCAGACCTACTCAAAGACCTACTAAGGTTGTCACACGAAAATAAGCGGCGTCGAATATCAGGCGGGCTAGTGGTGGCTCCCAAACCCTAGCGGTAGTTGCTGTTTCACGAAAGCCTCTTTATCATCTCAAGTTTTTGGCTAGTATTCTCATCGACTACTGAGGTTCCCTAGCACCACTATCTTGGTGACTTAACTTATATCATACGGGTTATTATCTTCCTGTACGTTTTTAATGCACTTCTAATTTCAACGTAGATTGTTTATATGTAATACTAGAGAATATACAGTATATCGGCCGTTTGGAGAAATAAGGTAATAAGGAAGAGGTGCTGGAGAGCCTCCGTAACTGACGAGAATGCGGACCTTGGAGTGGCTATCCAGTGCAGCTTATGTGAAAATCAAGGCGATTTTCACGATTCTTCAAGCTTTTAGGGAATTGGTGCGCGGCCACAGCACCTGAGCACAACACACTTAACCTCTCCAGTAACATGACGCACTTATAATGTTATTCTTGCTACAACCAGTTGATTTTATTTAACGTAGGAAGGACATCTAGTAATGAAGGGCTTAATTATCTCTATATCTAACCCCTTCAGTTCGTTAAGAATCTCATAATTTCAATACAAGCGTCTGGAGATAGCTAGAATAAAAATACGTCATCGGGTTGAAGAGGTTAAGCTATTCTTCAGGTAATGTTCTTTGGTGGCCTGAGTTGATTAATTCTCTCAGGCTCTTGTGTCGCACTCCTATCTGAATAAAATCGTTTGGCGTTAGTTTACATAGTAGAGTTGTTCCGATTGTGAAAGGGTTGACGTGAGCGCGTGGTGGTGGAGGTCGTCACATATTCATAGAATCCTGCATATCGCTAGATTGACAAGAAAATGAAAGATCCGAAAACTCTTCTACTTTGTCTCTTAAATGGTCGTTTGAGTTTTCCCCGTGTAAGTTTGATTTATAATACAAGAAGAAAGAACCAAAGACTAAGCATGCAAAAAGTTGTCGTTTCCTGAGAAAATTGAACAGAAGAGAGCCAGAATTAAGATGAGTTCGAACTATTCGGAAACATGTGTTAAAGGACTGGACGCCATAGGCAGAGGGAAAGACTGGCGGAGGAATACAGTTGCAGAGGTGACCAGCCGTGTGTATGAAGGACTGAAAGTTCCAGTTAACTCCTGCTTACTCGTATTAGAGAAGTGCCTAGAAAAAGGGTGAGGTTGTGTTAACTAAACGTGTACCGTCTGCCCGACGTATTGAGGGAAAGATGCAACCAGACCGTTCTGGCAAGCAGTGATCAATGAATCAGTTTTAGTAGAAAGAGAGAAATGCGATACTGCAGCGAAGAGACAGAGACTGGAAGGAGTCAGTAAAAGGTGGAGAGATGATACAGAATCTTACGACTCCACCCTGATAAAATGAACTGAATCTGGTGAGGCCAGACCCTCCCTCACTTACATACACATATGAGATCTGTACTCCATATTGAGGTGAACAAGGCACCTGCACAAAGTCACTAACTCCAGAGGGCTTAAAAAGATTACGGGATCTATTATAGCTTTCAGCCTCAGAGATGCTGATTTTACACACGTAAGAGCAATATTATCTTTCCTTGATAGATTACGAGAGGAAAAAAAAAAAAACGAGGTTACTGGGGGAGGATGAAGAACTGCGTTGCGTCTTATTGAAGGTAGAAGGCTGGTCATGTGGAAGATTGTGGATTGTTGGATGATGGAGAAAGTGACCCTGAAACATTAAATTAAAAAAAGGTTTCCTGTACTCCAGTCAGAAGTAATGGATAAGCCAGAAACCATGCCTGCCAAAGACACATCCCATGATTGTTGAAGTGACTGCTGTGGTGGACGCTGTGAGATGCGGGTGGAAGAGTGAAGGAAGGAGTTTTCAGCGTGGCAGTGGGCTTGGTTAGATGTGCAGCTTAACACAATATGAAAAGGAGGAGGAGAGCTGGTGAAAGGACAGAACCTGGAGAGCACCACTATTGATTCGTTGGCCGTCTATAACAGCATCTACAGAATGACCAGAAAGGAAGCTTGATAATTGTGAAGATCTAGATAAATGGACAGAGACGGTAAGAGGGGCAGTTTGGCAGTAAAACTTTTGTGCCAGACTCGGTTGAAAGCCTTTTGAGTTGTCAAAAATAGTGGGAAATGTTTCACGAGTCCCGAAAGAAATGTAAGAAGATTGGCAATGGAGCGTCTCTGATGGAACCCATACCGCCGGTCAAAAAGGTGTTGAGAAGTTGTTTAGGTTACGGGACGTCACACGTAAGGTAAACCATGTCTTACGATCAGGGATTGCTTGGATCATGGGGATGCTTAATATAGTTAGTATCTGCAATTAAATCTGTTAAGCTGTTTGTTGCTTTCGCCTTTTGATTTCCAAAGGCGTCAAAGTTATAGTAAAACGGCGAGCATGTGTCGCTGTTGTACAGTATTTAACATTTCATCCAAAGACAATGAATAATTCTGTTTCCATTCTGTTAGATATGCTCAACTAGGAAACAGGTGGTATCTGAGAAAATAGTTCAGTTTATATTTCTTGTTTATTTGTGTTAAACTAAGCCTACACAGCTCCACAAAAATAGCGCAAAAAAACAACAGAGAAATGGCTGCTCGTGTCAGCAGAGATGTACATAAAATGAAGCCGTGTGTGGGAGGACACATGTGGCAGAGAGCAGGTGTGGGTGTGAGCCAGACTTTCGCCACGGTGTGTGGTCATGCCACAACTGCCACACAAACAACCACCACAGTCAAAGCAAGATTCGTGAACTGTCACTCTACGGGAAGCCACACCTGTGCTGAATAAAGTTGTTTGGCATTAAGAGGAATAAAGAGATCAGAATGCCTAACGTCCAGAAAGACTTAGTGGAAACTTATACCCTTCAAGGACAGGATGCTAAATAAATACGTGTGGTCGTGGAAGAATACAGTAGCCAAGACTTATGTCCTGAAAAGTTTAATGGAAACCTCTTTACTGTCTTTAAATGCAGATTCTCTGAAGACGACCAATTTATAATGTATAAAAGATTTACTGCAAATCACCTGTCCCAGATTATTGTGGTCATCCTGTATTTATGTATTGTAACGGCCGGCTTACAAAGGCTTTACGTTGGCGGGCAGTCGTGTTATTTGCATTATGAAGGGCAACTATAACCCTGTCAATAGGGAAGTGACTTGCCTTCACCCTGTGCATCCACCTCGAGTATACAAGAGGTATGTGGAAGGCTTTTAGAATGGATGGTGAGAAGTACATACGAAGCTCAATTGTAATGGCTGTGTTTATGAGTGAGAGGGTCTGTGACATCGATAGAACCTCGACAGGGTACTAACATGTGAAATCACTTGAAAGGACATACTGCTGCACCCTCTTGATTGTCCTCCCCTGGCTGGGATTGAACCCGTTAGGAAAGCTAGTAGGCGCACACGCTACCTACCCAACCGCCGGAACTCCGTGGGCATCCTAAAACAGAGGTACATTCAACACCAACAAAAACTTCCTGGCACAGATCCTCAAACATAAAGATAGTATAGCAAAACACACACACACACACACACACACACACACACACACACACACACACACACACACACACACACACACACACACACACACACACACACACACACACACACACACACACACACACACACACACACACACACACACACACACACACACACACACCAAGACAGCTAAGACAATAGACAGCGATTTGCAGGTGGAAATCAGCAAGTCAGTTAACAACAGAGAGTAACGCATAACATGGCCGTGATGGACAGCTTCACTCATCAGGCCAAAAATCTGAGTTACATCGTTCACCAGTTACCGTCTTCCTCCCTGCACGGTCATAACTACAAGCCAGAACCAGGCCAGTTACCGTCTTCCTCCCTGCACGGTCATAACTACAAGCCAGAACCAGGCCAGTTACCGTCTTCCTCCCTGCACGGTCATAACTACAAGCCAGAACCAGGCCAGTTACCGTCTTCCTCCCTGCACGGTCATAACTACAAGCCAGAACCAGGCCAGTTACCGTCTTCCTCCCTGCACAGTCATAACTACAAGCCAGAACCAGGCCAGTTACCGTCTTCCTCCCTGCAGAGTCATAACTACAAGCCAGAACCAGGCCAGTTACCGTCTTCCTCCCTGCACAGTCATAACTACAAGCCAGAGCCAGGCCAGTTACCGTCTTCCTCCCTGCACGGTCATAACTACAAGCCAGAACCAGGCCAGTTACCGTCTTCCTCCCTGCACAGTCATAACTACAAGCCAGAACCAGGCCAGTTACCGTCTTCCTCCCTGCACAGTCATAACTACAAGCCAGAGCCAGGCCAGTTACCGTCTTCCTCCCTGCACAGTCATAACTACAAGCCAGAACCAGGCCAGTTACCGTCTTCCTCCCTGCACAGTCATAACTACAAGCCAGAGCCAGGCCAGTAACCGTCTTCCTCCCTGCACAGTCATAACTACAAGCCAGAGCCAGGCCAGTTACCGTCTTCCTCCCTGCACAGTCATAACTACAAGCCAGAACCAGGCCAGTTACCGTCTTCCTCCCTGCACAGTTATAACTACAAGCCAGAACCAGGCCAGTTACCGTCTTCCTCCCTGCACAGTCATAACTACAAGCCAGAACCAGGCCAGGGCGTCCAGGGGTACCATCAAAAGTGTGGATGCAAGAAGTGGTAGAACATCCCATACACTGTCATTAAACCATGAATGAGTGTAGTGTCATAAATATAATAATGTATAGCTGTTAGTTGTAATAGGAAGTGACAAATATTAAAAGTCAAGAACAACAGTGAAAGAAAAAATAAAGCAGTGTCCACTGGCATGCAGTGCTGAAATGCAGTCATGACGACTGTTTCTTGTGCTGTGTAATCAGTTAAGATTCCTTTGTCTCCCCAGACAACTGGTATCAATTAATATACTCGTGTGTGTGTGTGTGTGTGTGTGTGTGTGTGTGTGTTTATATATATATATATATATATATATATATATATATATATATATATATATATATATATATCTTGAATTTGGCTCTCTTTTGTATTATTTTTGTTTTTTTCTTGGAAGGAACGGTTTGCGGGCTTCTGTCCTTTGGTTCCTTCTTTCTTACATAATACTGTACGTATATATATATATATATATATATATATATATATATATATATATGTACCTGGTATATATCGTGTGTGTGTGTGTGTGTGTGTGTGTGTGTGTGTGTGTGTGTGTGTGTGTGTGTGTGCCGGACATGTCTGTAGCCATAAAGCCAGTTCATGGAGTTTTGATTTTACGAGGTTGATTATTTTAATGTTCAGGTTAATCAACCAGTCTCTCTCTCTCTCTCTCTCTCTCTCTCTCTCTCTCTCTCACACACACACACACACACACACACACACAACTACGTGAAATCAGTTGTGATGGCCGTTACTTTTTTTTTAGTACAGTGTTACTACCAATCCAGAGACTACAGTAATGCAAAAACATTCAGAGGTCGCCAGTAATGAGATGTAGTAATATATTTCTGAGAACACAGAAGTTGTAAGATAATTTCACTTAAAAAATCTGTGAGTATACTTGACGGAGGAATATATATATATTTTCATGTGTCCGATTCTGCGCAAGGACTTCAAGGCCTATCCTCAGGGCATATCCCCAAGGCCCAGTAGGCCTCCTACATCTCCATATGTCACCACTTCGGCGTTAACACCCACCGTCAATATTGAATACATGCTAGGGCTGTCTCATAAAGGACTGGTGTATTGGTGATAGCGGGGGTGTTTTTACGACATGTCGGCGGGTCTTCTGGTATATCAGTAAAGTCTACTTTTTATGAAATTCAAATCCATAACCTGTTCCGTGCCCACCATAACCTGTTCCGTGCCCCAGCGGCGATTTGAACAGGGATCCATTAGGACTGCAGGCCACCTCTCTACCGATTGATCTACCGCCTCCCTCATATATAAGAAATGGGTAATACTTTTCAAAATGAGTACATCTGATATTCAGGGGTGTGTAACAGTTTCGAATTATATATATTATGTATCCTAATTTTTTTTTAAACAGTTTTCACACTTACGTATAAACACACCCTCTCTTTCCATCTTCTCACTGGCTGAGTAGGTAAGAATGATGACGCTGATTGGGTGGTCAGGACGAGGAGAGGCGTGATTGGTTGTCGGCAAGGGTGTGCTCAGGGCCGCCTCCACCTCCACCAATCACAGCTCGAGGTCTGACGCACGGCTCTGTTGCAAGTAGTTTGGTTGCACAATGATTGTCAGAAGCCATGAAGGCCAGACGACCACGCAACACACAATAAGAGAAAGAAATTGAACCAGGCTCCCCATCACAGGGCAGTAACTCAACTTGCTGAACTTTTTTATTTTATATTATTTTTCTGTCATCCAGTCAGCAATCGGGGCGACCCAGGACAATGGACTGGAGTTGTCACGCACGAGTGTGGCTTTTAAGGCACTTCGTGTGATGCCAGATAGGTGTATTAACCTCGTTAGTATTGAGGTTACTGTTCGTGACTGTGTGTGTGTGTGTGTGTGTGTGTGTGTGTGTGTGTGTGTGTGTGTGTGTGTGTGTGTGTGTGTGTGTGTGAACTGTACGCAGTGTGAATACTGTGAAAATGTTGCTGTCCATTAAAAAGTAATAATAACATACAGGCAAGTGTGTTGGCGATACCGACACGTCTGGTCAGCTACCGCACCTAGGAGACATATTCCCGAAGTTCGTGGAAAGATCACATGACCTCCCTTGCAAAACCCGCGTCGAAGAGAATGGGCGTGCTAAGCCGAATCCGTGTGTGTGTGTGTGTTTTTACTGCGCTGCTGTTGGCTTTGTACAGGGGTTTTATTCGCTCTTGTGTGGAATGCAGCTCTCATGTCTCATGTGTGAGAGGCTCACCACATACAGCTCTTCTAAACAGGACATCCTTCAGCCTCTCTTTTCGCCACAGTGTTACATCTTTATCCATCTACTATCGCAGTTTCAGTGGCCACGACATCTCTGAACTGTCTGCATTCCTCCTCAGTTTTTGCGGGTGCACAGCACCCATTCAGCAACGCATTCCTGCCTCTTTTCTGTCCAGTTCTCTATTGAAATAGCTAATCTATATTCTCAAGTCCTTCATGTACAGTATGCAATAAATCAACGCTGTAACTATCTTCCTCATTCTGTATTTCCATCTGTCAATGACCTCTGGTCTTTTAAACGTAGTGTCCAGGTATCTCTTAATGAACGGATCTTGAAATTGGAAAATGAAACGACATTGAATTTAGTGTTTGTTTCTTCGATTTTCGTAGAGGGAACAACTTGCAGGCATTAGCCTATGGCTCTTTTTTCTTTGCAGTAAATGGAGGGTAGGGGGGAACACCAGTAGACATTACAACGCGCGGGCTGCCTCAGGGAAGCCAGGAAATACGTAACGGGATTTCCACCGATAACAAAATTATGCCGCCTGGTTTATCTTGTTCATACCTGCTTGAAACTCACACACTTGTAAACGAATATTCATTACCCAATTTTGACATCCCAACCTTGTTTACATTTTTTTTTTCGGCGTTTGATTAGACGTATACTAATATTCTTAAAATGCGAGTGTTATGCTTGCTACTTTATACATACATATATATATTTTCATATATATATAAAAATTGTGGAAAGACTGAAATTACTAATATGAACGTGGAGAACCAAATCGATTGTGTAATTGGGAATAATGTGGTGAAGAATGTAGAAAACTTTAAATATCTGGGAACGATTGTATCATCTAATGGATCATTAAGCAATGAAACTGAGGAGAGGATTAGACAGGCTTGGCGAGCTGTTGGAATGTTGAAATCTGTTTGGAATAATAATATGCTTTCGGTACATACTAAAGTGAAAATCTACAAGGCCATGGTTAGACCAATTTTAATTTATGGGCATGAGTCATGGTACAGTACAATTGCAACAGATCAGAAAGTATTAGGATTTGAGAATAAAATACTGAGAAGGATTCTTGGGGTAAAGTGGCAAGACAGAGTTACAAATGAAAGAGTAAGGGATATTACGAGAGTGGAACCTGTTAATGAATATGTGACTGTCTCGCTGGAAGTGGCTGGGGCACATACACAGAAAAGAAGGCAGTTTAATACAGGATGTGCCAGAGTGGACCGCTAGAGGAAGAAGAGGTAGAGGTAGGCCGAGGGAAACCTGGTTGAGGACAATGAAAAAAGAAGCAGGAGAGGAGTGTTGGTGGGACCTGAAGGAGATGGCAAGGTGTGTGTGTGTGTGTGTGTGTGTGTGTGTGTGTGTGTGTGTGTGTGTTCGTGTATGTATACATACATATACTGCATATACAGTACTCAGAGAACGAGAAAGTCTTAGACTTAAAATAGACACCCCACAACACGAACATCAGTATCAATAGCAGCAGCAGCCTGAGTCTTTCTACTGCGTTATTCCACTTCTTCCGCGTTATTCCACTCAGATCTAGTGACCTTTAGCCTGTCCCATTCAGTCCTAGAAAATGCCCAGATTTCATCTCACCATCTTTGCATCTTCACTTCATCTTTGGGTTGCTACTAAGCTACCCTGGTAGTGTGTGTGTTATCTGTTCTGCAAAGGACGTAACCGGCCCACATTCGTTCAAGGTTTTGTATTGATTATATCATCAACTTCCGTATTCTGTTCCTTTACCAAGGAGCATCTCTTTTGATCACTTCATGTGACCCCTCTTATAACCCTTTCAATACCCCTCTCAGGACTCCCCAGGTTTAGTCTACAGTCGGAGGAGTTTATTAGACTCCACGTTTCCGATCCCTGGGTAAAGCAGGAAGGACACATTGATTAAGGAACGATCTCTTTTTGGCAGAATGGTAATTGCTTATCCGTCATGTAGTTAGTTTACGAAAAGCCCTCCTTCTCTTTGTAGTCTTCCTTTGATTTCTCTGTCGTATTCCTCAACATATTTTTAGTTCTTCATCTCTTGTTTTTACAGAAATCGAATAGTATATCTGTAAAACGTTATTTTTGTCTTCTTTATACTCATCCTCAAGCTTACCTTCTGACTCATCCTGTTCAGATCAGCTATCATTTCTTGTAATTCCTGCCCAGATTCACTGAAAAGGATTGTGTCGTCCTCAAGTAAATAAATCTCCAGTCGCTCCCCGTTGATGTTAATCCGTTTGTCGTCCGAATTAGTAACCCTGTATTTTCTTTCAAAGAAAACTTCACAGTGTAAGTATGCTTTGTCTGACAAGTTTGTTGATGTGTGCGCGCTACTTACTTGTTGTGTGTGTAACCGTTTATAGTTCTGAGTTTAGAGTGGACAGCGGTGTGCCTGATTCACCCTCAGCACCAAAGAAGACATTTTTACCGTGGGGCGCGGAACTAGAAGAAAAAAGAATCCCGCAAAGCAAACTTTTAACCCATGGCTTGTGATCAGTACTGAATTCATATCTATTAAGGTACACGTGAAAAAGACCTGGCGACGTGTGTTTACCGGCAAATTTGAGTGGTCGTACTATATTTTATATACATATATATTTTTTTTTTTTGGAGGGGGTAAAAGACTGCGGCTCGGGGAAGAGCGTCGGGTCGCTTGCAATGGAGGAAATTATTGTTGTCTGCCAGGGTTCATCTGGATGTAAACTCAATGGACTACAGGGTGAAGTTGCTGATGTCCCATTACGACGGATAGGGAGGGAGTCGAATTTTTGAAGCTGCATATGTGGACAGTAAGGAAGAAAGAAGGACAGAGAGGAAGAAAGAAAGACAGAGAAGAAGAAAGAAAACGAAACAAAACAAAACAAAAATCACGGGAGGGAAGGAGTTAAGGGGGACTATTTCGAAACCAGGCTAACCTTATCATTTGTTATCATTGAATAAATGTAGGTCACCTTAACGTTGCCAGCCACGTATACTGTACCAAAATTTTGTAGAAAGTAAAAAAAGAAATAACGACAGGTTCACTTGTGCATTTTATCTGCACATGTCGTCTTATCTCTGCAAAGGGGAAATATTCTTATCCGTAGAAACAGATCGTATCCCATATAACTGATGACTAAAGTTTCCATAACTGATGCGATACATTATTTATTCCAGTCTTATTATTATTATTATTATTATTATTATTATTTTATGTGGAAGCCCTTCAAGCACGAACAGTTAGTATTATAGTGCTGGATCTACGTCACCGCTATACTAAAATGGTGTGTTATTTTAGCGTAGTCTTACTACTCCACACCGTTTCAGTCATTTTAAGAAAGACGCTCTCGCAGTTAAAGCTTCAATAAAGAAAAGACTCGCAGTTAAAGCTTCAATAAAGACTGTAGCCAACCCTGCAGTTGGAAAAGTCTCTCCTGGTTCAATAAAGTCGTCTGGAGAAAGTACGAGTAAAATCGAGGCGACGTCCTCTGATTGAATGTGTTAACCCTCTCACTCCGATAACGTAGATTTTATTGTATTCTTGCCATCTTTAGACGATTATATTCAGTTTGGGAGACTCTTTTTCTTTTCTTTTATTTTCTTTTTTCTTTTTTTAATACTGAAGAGGTTAGATACTGTACATGCTTCAATAATCCCTTCACAGCTGTGATGCTCTCCATAGCTTTTTAAAATCGTCTTGAAGCAGCTGAACAACAACAGCAGAAAAAGTCTCCGGGTTGAATATATGTTAAAATGGCGTCCTCTGGTGGAAGGGGTTCAGAGGGTGTGAGGGGCGAATCCACAATGGAGGTGTGTCATGGTAATCTTTCATTAATTCTTGTTGTAAAATATTGGTTGGTGTTTTCGTTGGCGATTTATTTTGCTTATTACACCTCACTGCCCTCTTCTGTGCTGTATAAATCCCTCCCATATCGCCATACTTTGCATAATTAACGCACATATCCAGCCATCTCCAAAACTAAATCACATAGGAAGAGGTGCTAGGGAGCCTCCTTACCCTGCGAGAGTAAGTGTGATTTGAACACCTGTGTATGCACATTAAGCCTCTCAAGGTTGCCACAGTCTATTCCAGTTAATGCCAGACTAATCAGCCGAGTGAGCATGTGAGCCTGAGAGTGTTAATATTAATATTAGTAATTCTTTTAGGGTCGGCACAGCTCCAGTACTGTATTCTGTTCCATACGATATTATTCATTTGATTTCGTTGAGAGTGATTCATAGGAGCCAGAAAGTGATAATATTGACATTAGCTTCCCAGAGGTCGAAAAAATTGCACCATTCTTGTAACGCCAGATGATTTTATTCAGCTGAGAGTGAGTCATAGGAGCCTGAGTATTTAATAAGAAACATGTTAAAAATATATAGCACTGAAAAACACTTGCGAGGACAGGAAATGGTTAGACTACACTGTGCACCCGAAAGTAATGATCGGTGTCCCTCGTAGTCTTCAAAGCCATGATCGCTAAACAATCTAGATAGTTAATGGCGGAAAAAAAAAGGGTCATCCATCTTTCCATTCATTCATTCGTTTATTCATTCATTCGTTCGTTCATCCATCTATTGAGTGAGAACGAAGGTGAGTTCACAGTGAAATGACGAGGAAGAGTGGAAGGTGACACAAATTAATGGCCGATGTATGTCTGCACGTAAGAGATACCGTTTACTGCTTTCGTCTGTACATAACGCAAGCTAAAACCAGGTAGAAAGATAAGGTGTAACTGGTATTTCCGAGCGCGTTTCAGGGATAATGTAGAACGTCTGGCGTATGCTTTCCACTTCGCGATCGTGGGTTTAGTAATATGAACTTTAGACATCGCGACGGCAGGTAAAGTTTGTAAGAAAGAGTGCCTAGCGGATCAGTTAACTCCTTCATTCCGATGACGTTATTTCCTAGCTCATTTTTGCCACTTCCAGACGATTTTATCAAAATAAGAGAGTCTCATGGCAGTGAAAGGACGAATGTAAGTTGTAGCTATTCCCCCTTTAGTTCGAGATGTAACTGCTGCATAAAATCGTCTGAAGGTAGTAAGAATGTGACAGAAAATACGTAATCCGATTAAAAGGATTAATAAGGCATTTATAATACGATACTTGTATATTTTAACTAATTACTTTGAATAGAGAGCCCGGAATTTAATCCAGAAATAATAGAGCGACTCCGCTACCTTCCCTCAGCATCAGTCTTGGAAAGTTACTGAAATATTATGAAAATACCATTCGATTAAACAGTGCTTTGTTAGTAGTATTATTACATCCTTGCTGACATTGTATACCGCCTGTATATTAAGTATCCTGAATGTATTGTACACGGTTATAAAACTGTTCTGAGGGTATGATGTACTTGGCGATTCTCTCTCTCTCTCTCTCTCTCTCCAGTGTCTATCATCCAGTCCTTTATTGCATACCAGGAGCGAAGGGACCCTGGCAAGGATAATTCATCCTAGATCTCACAGGGTAGAGATTCATTTTCGTTGTGTTCCTGCTGCTGCCAGACGATTTATGTTCAGATAAAGGGAGCCCCTATTAGTGAATGGGGAGGGGGAGGTTAATGAAGGCTGTTTCTAACCTCTCCAGTTCGAAAAGTTTTTTCTAAGCCGAAATAATATCGTCCGAAGTTGACATGAGGTGGATTTAATCGTGTGACGGTGACAAAAATATGATCACGAACGCGTCATCATATTGGCAGTGTTAAAGTAGCGACTTTTAACCAAGTGGTACGTGGGTACACGTACCCCTTGAGAGTACGAAATGTCAGTGCTTGGGAACGAAATCTTGGCTGACTCATGAATAATATTTTACATTGCTTCAAAGGTACTCTATTTTTTCACCTCTTTTGAGACCTTCTTTGTGCTACAAAAAATACAGATTTGTAATATATGCCATTTTCTTACTACCAAACGCATTCATAGTTGTCACACTCATATCAAGTCGGTGAGAAAGAATATTAGCATCACGAAAGAACTTTTAATTATGACAATCCTTTGATGAAACTGCCTGTGTGGTGGGAGAAGAAATGTCTATTGAGACTGAAGATGGAAACTGTCAACAGAAGTTGATCTTTTTTTTCTTTTTTCCCCTAGGCTACTTTTCCCATTGAGATGTTGCTGTAAGGTACAAAAATAGTCTGAATTTTATTAATGAGACGATGTTATGCACGATGATCTTGTGAAGATGCGGCATGAACACTTTTGGTGTACTGTACTTGACTCAAGCTGTTCCCGCAGTTCAAAAAGAGCTCTAACGATTCTTATATAATTTGCAAGCAACACACTTTAACATAGAATGTTGTACCGTAAAGAAACGGCAATAGACAGCTGGATACAGGTCGTCTGAGGACATTTCAAATTCTTCGTTTTACGAACACCTTCAAACAAAAACAAGAATAGAACAGTAGTCATTTGTTTTTATTAACTTTCCGCATGACTAGCTGTAATATAGAATAAATTAAGACAAATATTAAACTTGTCTTTTGGTCACTTCAGTTTTATCTGTTTGTGATTTTGCAGTGAAAATAACGGAGTTTCACTAATGTAAGACTTCCCGTTGACGAAAAGTTCGAGCAGAATTTTCTGAGAATGCAAGGGGTACGGACTCCAAAATAAGAATAACAGGATTAAGGGTTAAAACTACAATGTTGCCGGGGGGTCGTAAGTATTTAACAGCATCATTTTGTCGTAACATTGAATTCGGTGAAGCCTTGGTGGCAAAATATAAAGCACAGCGGTAGTGTTCATTATTTCTGTGCACTTACATAACGTGATGTGACCACAGCGTACAAGAAAACTCGACATGTAAACTGATTCCAGATAGACGAGCGCATCACGTGTGTAGATTCCACAGCTCAGTCCGACCCCAGTCCACCAGCATACCGGTAACAGAGGAAAAGACATACTGCTAGATAACACACTGAACCCTTCCATTATCACCTCCGCCAAGGAGGTTTTCACCCATGTCCGTTTGTTTGTTTGTTGGTTGATTGGTTTGTGAGCAAGATTACGCAAAAACTACTGGGCGGATTTCCACGAAACTTGGTAGAAAAATGGGCCTTGGCCCAGAATACACTCCATTAAATATTGGTGCGGATCCGGATAAAGGTACGGATCCAGGATTTTTTTTTCACTTTCTTTAACATTGCGAGATGAGGCGCTGGCGGAAGTGTGCGCTCTATTGAGTGCCATTCTAGTTTGTACTACGATTACCTTACAACCTTCCTCTGAATTAGGTCTACAAAACAGTGAACTCGAATTGTACGTGTGTGTATGAGAGAGAGAGAGAGAGAGAGAGAGAGAGAGAGAGAGAGAGAGAGAGAGAGACAGACAGACAGACAGACAGACAGAGATCAGTTATGGCAACTTGAATGTGATATTATCATTTCCTTGGTCCATACAGCCTGATGTGTCGTTGTCTGTTCCACTGATCTGAAAACATTATGAAGGAGATAGGATGGCTGGCTCAACAGTCGTAATTAATCATAATTATTATACATAACTTTCAGGGTCTACTTTCAGTTCTTAGGTAAGTATCGTAACTAGTGTCATGTATTTCAAGAAATAACTACTCTGAGGTATTTCGTAAGACGGCTGGAAGAATGTTGATTTCTCTTTTTACGTCGACCTTGTACTGATGTAGGTAACCTAATTATGTTTTAGCGTTTTTGAATTAGATGAAGTGTTAATCAGATATTTAAATTCAACAACCGTTTTTTTTTTCTCTGAAATATTTCTTTGAAGCATATCTTCAGTTTTTTTCAAGGTATAGTTCATATTACATATAAAATATCTAATTATGTATCAATAGCAATAATAGTGTACTTGTATCTTTAATGTAGAATCTAATGAGATTATCGCATAAATTGTACATGCAGATCATGGATAGTATATATATATATATATATATATATATATATATATATATATATATATATATATATATACTGTATATTTGTTACTGTGCTTTACCAAGCAGAGCACTGTAGCTGTTGGTTCTCCACTACCTTCATTGTCGCTTTCATTGTTGGCTGGGGCCAAACTCTTGGTTTACGACGCCACACCTCACTTACCGCTGCACCACATAATTACCACATTTTCTTCTTCCCAGTTTTTCCTCACATCCCTCGGATGCGTATATTATGTAAAACGAAAAAGCTTTTGTCATAATTTTAATAATAATAATAATAATAATAATAGTAATAACAGCAAAAATGTTAATAAATGCAAACAAAAGCCAAGGTAAACAATGATGCGTGTGAGAAACAATGGGTCTCACCTCCCAAGTGTGGTCTGCATGAACACTCACGGTTCTCTTGGGTGGGCGGCAGCAGCACAGTATATACCTCATCCTGCACCTCACACCTCACACACCACACTGTTAGCTTGCTGTTGTTGTCCTGGTCGCACTGAGGATGGCAGGGGAGACGACGAGGGTGTGCCCAAGGTGAATTATGAAGATCCAATAGCGGGTCGTCTACTCCACCGCGAGGGAGATGTTGGAACAATCTTGTCGCGCTGTATAAGAGTTATATAATAGCCGTCTACTTCACCACGAGGGAGAAATGGTACTGTTTTAGGTGCTGGAATAGATTCTTGCTGCCTAAATAGTTGTATAATAGTCGAGTACTTCAGCACTAGGGACAATTGGTAATTATTTTGGATGTTACAGTATGTCAACTCGTGGAACGGAATCTCGCTGCGTTGTACAGTTTGCTTGCAATGTTCACTTTCAGCAGAGGCGTGAATGTAGAACTGTTAGATCACGAAAGCCAGCAAGGTGTCGTAGAGTACACTGTTGAGTAATTGTTGTATTGAACAGCACCAGCGTCAGCCCTCACACCACGGCAGCCATCAGACAAGTAACTCCGTCACTCTTCCCCGGAACTTCCATTCTTCCTCCCTTCACGCCCTTGCACCGGAAATAATGAGTGGCCGTGGTGAAGGCAAGGGTGAGTGAGTTGAGTTAAGGGTCTCCAGTCTTTTCACTCTGCCACCACTACCGCATCAACACAAGGTCCTCCGGCAGCGCCACACTAGTGAATCAGGTTCTTGTATGCTTGAAAGTGGAGAGATATTGCATAATCAATATGCATACTTCACGGAACGACAGTACAACAGGCTAGCCGGGTGTGTTACCCAGCTATGTGAATCAAAGTTTCTCGTAAAATGGATCCAGTACTTCAATAAAGTATAAATATATTTTCCTACATTTTCCAGCAGTGTATAAACCTACACATGTACGAGTAATTATCCAGTTTTAGAACGACCGGTAGTTGAGGTTGTGCTTCTGTACTCGTGTAAGAGGAGAGTGAATCAGGAATGTTGTATGGAATGTGGGTCAGTGTGCGCCGCATGACAAGCAACACATTCCAGGAACATAAGCAGGTAGGCGGAGTGCTGCCGGAACAGTATTTGTTAACGCACCAATTAAATTCGTATTTCAATATGTTTGTATTTTTATAAGTTTGTTTAGTTTGAAGAACAGGCGAGTAAGTTGGTTAAAATTTTGTGCCTATCACCTGTACAAGGGTTTTAAAAGCAGTTAACTACTATTGGTTTAAGATTTAGGGAGGGGAGAAACTGTAATCTCCACCTCCCTTCCTCCTAAGAACAGGGAGAACACTTAGAAATATGCTTATCGACTGCACGAGGGTCAATAGAAATCAATGTTCGCTGGCACAGTCTTTCCTCAGAATACGGCCCGCAACACTCGAGGTACATCCAGGTCCACAGCTACAGTGCTTGGTGAAGAGGGACATCGTCTAACTTTAAATATACAGTCTTTATCCAGTCTTTATCATTTCTTTCAAAGAGAGCACTAAACACCGTATCCCCTTAGTCTAGTGACGTGTTTTTCGTTTTCTTTTTTGCTGTGGTTCCGTCAGATGATTTTGTCAGACCCACGAGAGACCTGTACTGAGAAGATTAATTAGGCCATATCTCTCCATTTTTTAAAATATCTCCTAAATAAGATCGTCTGGAGATTAAAAAAAAAAAAAAGTCATCGTAGTGGAATGGTTGTGACCCTGTGGATTTTCTAACATTACCATTTTTTTTTTCCCCTCCATATACATAGAAGGTCGGAGCATTTCATTGCTATACAGTTAACCGTGGAAATATACGTGTGT
>NC_137056.1:37057472-37107472 GCF_032717465.1 Coenobita brevimanus
GGTTTATTTGTTCAAGGCCAGCGAGTTGTCTGATCACCCTCGCCAGCCACCCACTCTTCCTGTTTCCTCTCCTTCCTTCTTTCATTGTTTTCATGTTTTGCCTCAACCTTCGCTTTTCTCTCCTTTCATTTCTTTCTTTATTCACCATTGTTCTGCCTCAATTCCTCTGCCACCACCTTTTTAACAGCCCTCCACTCCTGTTAATGACTACAAAAGAAAATAATCAGAAGACACGCACTAAGACACCAGAACACACACACACACACACACACACACACACACACACACACACACACACACACACAGTCATTTTGTTCTTCACCCACATAGCCTACATAATTATTACACACTCCGAGAGGTTTAAATACCGCAAAACATACGTGATAGCTCACACACACACACACACACACACACACACACACACACACACACACACACACACACACACACACACACACACACACACACACACACACACAAACGGTTATAAATCGCACATACTTGGACCTAAACACATTAACTTACACACAAAACGAATGATAGAATTATATTTACTTGGCCGCGAACACACATCATATAATAGTGCTGTTTTATTGTGGGAATAAACGTGATATATTACCACTGTATATGTGTGTATAAATGTTAATAACGGTTTTGTTTCCATCTTCGTTAGTTTTGTTTAATTAACTAGTTTTGTTTGCTAAGATGTGACGTAAGGAATTCTTTTGATTAACCCTTTATATTCCGTAACATACTTATTGTATTTTGTCCTTCCAGACTTTTTTTTTTTTTTTTTTTAACTTTAGGTAGTGAGGTGGTAAGTGAAGACTGTTTGACCCCTCTCCCACAGCCTGCATAAAACTCCTATAAAAAGCAAGAATACAGTTAAAAATACGTCATGGAACTAAAGGGATTAAAAAAGATTGTAAGCGTAGGTAGTAAGGTCACACAGAGATTGGTGATGACTAAGGTGGTGGCAACGAGGATACTGTATGTGAGTGAGGTTGAGGCGAGGAGGAAGCGTGGAAGGCCAGGAAGATGATGGTGTTTTATGGTCGGTGGGTTTGTGAGAGGGATGGACGAAGCGGAAGGAAGAGTAAGGGTTGAGATGCATGTGTCAGGGTTTGGTCAATTTGCACCCCCCCCCCCTTTTTTTTTTTTTTTTTCGTTTTCAGTCGA
The DNA here is from genome assembly GCF_032717465.1 of Coenobita brevimanus. Taxonomy (NCBI): domain Eukaryota; kingdom Metazoa; phylum Arthropoda; class Malacostraca; order Decapoda; family Coenobitidae; genus Coenobita; species Coenobita brevimanus. Next base: position 37,058,652 of record NC_137056.1, read on the forward strand.
CGGAATGGCCCTACCTCATGGATGTTTCTTGGAGTGGTTGTATCAGAAGTAGGATTTTATGTTTATCGTTTTGCCTGTGGGCCCAGGAATTTGGAAGGGTTGAATTATAAGCAGCTGTAAGTGAATGTAAGTGGAAACTTGATGACAGTTCGCCTAGTTTCTCTCTCTCTCTCTCTCTCTCTCTCTCTCTCTCTCTCTCTCTCTCTTCACATATCTGTCTATTATATATGAAGGTATGTGTATGTATGCATGCTGTGTTATTAAGTTCGTGTAAGTTATATATAGTCTGTGTTGGTACTAAAGAAACAAGCATAAAACGGTAATAGTCTCCTATTGCTTCCTTGGAGGTGTAGGGACCTGAGGCTAGGCTGCCGTAGTACAGTGCAGTTAAGGATAGATGACCACCGTACTCCTCTCGGTGGAATTTTATGATGGAGAAGCATCTTCAGGGATCAGACGTGTAGAAGGCTGTGACTCTGACAGGGGAGTTGTAACCACAAGACCACAAGTAAAATAATGTGGTGCAGTATGGAGTATAAATCGTCAGGGAAGATATGCTAGAAAGCCACCTAGACCGGGGGAATGGAGGGTGGAAGGGATGGCTAAAAGAAAAAGAACCACCACTCGATGTGTTGTTTATGTTTGTAATTTATAATCTGGAGTATGCTGGTTAGACATTTAAACTGATCTCAGATGGCATTTTTTCTTTTTTTTTTTTCGAGGGAGAGTCTTGCCAAGAACTAGGAGTAGTTTGGAACCTGGTAAAGTCATAGGGAGGTTAGGGGGAGGGTGAGACAGACACAAGGCACAGACGGTGAAACAAGATAGTGGGAGTAAACATCGGTAGCCAGGGTGTAGGTTAAGTTATTCCGTTGTTGTAGACTGGCATTAGCTTGTGTGCGTCCATCTTGCAATCTCATTGACAGGTGGGGGACTCGAACTCATGACTGAGCGTCCTCCCAACATGAGGCCAGTACCAAACCGACCGAGTCACCAAATCCCTTGGTGACTTTTGGGGAGGTCGTTCATCCCACTGTCCCCCCCCCCCCTCCCTCCTTAAATACGCACTTCTCTGTACAGTCTCAGTCTTTGAACGTTGAGGAAGTACAGTTGTTGCACATATGAATGTGCAGGGTTGCTTCATCCACAAGGAAATATGATAATTGTGTGTTACAAGAGTAGTTGGAGGCCAGAGTGTGGTTACCGCGTCTGTGAGTGTGAGCGTGGCTGTCCTCGCTTAACCACCACCATCAAAGGCATCACCGTCAAAATGTGCACAGTGTTAGGGTACATCCACATCTACATACTGACACTGACATTTCGTATTGGTGAGAGTCACGGGGTATAGCAGTGACAAAAGACAGAATGGTAGACAAATATCCCATACTCGCTAGACAGTAATGTCACTGTCCTTCAAGACAATGTCACCACACTATAGATATATATATCATCATCATCAGCCGTTTGAGTGTCCACTGCAGGACCGGCCTATCCCAACCGATGTGGGGACGATACAGCCTATGTATCTCTACCAAGTGGTTTAGGCTGTCTGGTAGAGATTGTATGTAGGGTGAGTAGTGTCTGTGTGATTATAATGTTGGAGTGGCTTTGGATGTGTGTGTGTAGTCTGTGAACCAAGTGTAGTCGGCCCGCGCAAGCTGACTAGGTGCAAGCATACTTTATAGTATGTGACACTGGTTTAACCACAGCACCCCTTATGTCCGCCAAAGCAGTACGTGGCCGGGTAAACACTCCCAAAGTTTATTACCCTGGCGGGGCGCGAACCCTCCTTCTCCCATGTACTGTACTGCGGAGGCTCCATATATATATATATATATATATATATATATATATATATATATATATATATATATATATATATATATATATATATATATATATATATATATATATATATATATATGTATATATGTATATATATATATATATATATATATATATATATATATATATATATATATATATATATATATATATATATATATATATATATATATATATATATATATATATATATATATATATATATATATATATATATATATATATATATATATATATATATAGAGAGAGAGAGAGAGAGAGAGAGAGAGAGAGAGAGAGAGAGAGAGAGAGAGAGAGAGAGAGAGAGAGAGATTTTTTGATAAATGTATGGATAACATACTCGTGGAATGTGTGTGTGTGGATGGGTGGGTCGGTGGGTGAGTGCGCGCGCGCTGGAAATGTAGCCAAGTGATTATTAAAGTTATTTAAGAAAAACGTTAATTGTGTCTCATTTGCAATAGCTATGAAGGTAAGAAGAATTCAGATGATAATTATGTAGTATATTGTTTAATTAATGACTTCTGAAGCTGTCGTACGAAGAGTAGCGATGAACAGTTTAAGTATAGCTTGTAACGTTATGAGCGTAGAGTGGATCTATCTGTCAGTATGAGGAGAGGCTGAGGATGGTTGATCTCCTATCCCTTTCATTACTATCAGCATTCCTCAAGATATCGCATGAATTCTCATTCCTAACTGATATATGGTAGACTGGCATGACCAGTGGATCTAGATAACTCAGTCGTAATTCCATGAATGCTAATTCGAAGGAAGTTAAAATCTGAGTTTCTTCTAGTGGGTGGAGGAAGATGTGTCTGTCGCTGCCACTTTTACAGTAACTTGGTAACCGTTGCAAGACATAAGCGTATAATATGCAGGGTTTGATTTAGATGGACTTTTTTTTTTTTTTTTTTTTTTTTTTTTTTTTAAAGGATTGACGGACACACTTTAGTCAGATTTTGTGTTTAACCCAAGCATTATTACTTTCGGGCGCGGTAGCTAGATGTGTTCGCGCGCGCGCGCGCGTGTGCGTGCGTGTGTGTGTGTGTGTGTGTGTGTGTGTGTGTGTGTGTGTGTGTGTGTGTGTGTGTGTGTGTGTGTGTGTGTGTGTGTGTGTGAGGGGGGAAGGATGTATAATTCAGTTTTGATCAGATGTGGAGCAAGCTCGATGGAATACTGATGGCGAGGCGAGGATGAGATATTTTGATTTTAAGTACAATCTGTCAGAGGCCAAGATCGTAGGGAAATAGCATTGCTTTGGCTGTTTGAGCTATTGTAGGATGCGGGGGTTGCAATCACTGAGTACACCTCGTAAAAAAATTCTCTCTCTCTCTCTCTCTCTCTCTCTCTCATAGTGATTGGTAAGAATTTTGTATTTGCGTTAAGAACATGCAGCTTGTGTTGCAGTTTGTATGATGCTTCGAATGTTGAGGTTGCTCTCAGACCCAGCCTAACGGGAACTAATCTAACAGTGAAGCCACATATTAAACCATATCCAAGGCATTCTTTGGTTTTATCCTTGGTATCCTTCGGCTCAGACCTTGGCATTCTTCAGTTCTAATTAAAATAATGTCTGGCTTTTGCACTGTCATCTTTTCATATCCGACACGCTTCTAATATCCGGGTATGTTTGTGCACAACGTAGAAAAGAAATAGTTAACTGATTAAGCAGAAACAAATTTGCCATTATGCAGTATATGACAAAGTGGTTAATTTAGGTAAGCTTTTTATATATATATATATATATATATATATATATATATATATATATATATATATATATATATATATATATACTTGTTTTATCCTTGAATGGGTGGGGAAAAAATGTATTCTTTGTGGGTTTATACTTACTCTTCTTAACCTCCACTCCACAAACTACCCTTGGTGATGGATCAGTGGTTTTGCATCTTCTGTTTTTTTCTCTGTCTGTACCTGAAGGGGTGATGACTAAGCCACCTGTGTATTTTAATTTTAGATGTGGCTCCTCTTACTCAAGCTGCGTATGTAATGATGGAACGCTGTGGCGGGATGGGGTGGGGTGGAGGGGTGTGGATGCGAGCAGGATGTGGTGGAGGAGCGAGTGGGGGGGGGTGGAGGTGCTGGGATGCAAGCGGGATGTAGTGGTGGAGTGGGGAGGAGGCTAGGGCGTGCAAGTGGGGTGGGATTTGAGTGGGGTGGGGTGGAGGGTTGGGGGTGCGAGTGGGTGGAGTGGAGGGGTGTGGATGCGAGTGGGGTGGGGTGGAGGGCTGCTGATACAAGTGAAGTGGGGTAAAGGGGTGTTGATGCAAGTGGTGTGGAGTGGAGGTGTTGATGCAAATGGGTAGGTTGGAGGGGTTTTGATGCAAGTGGGGTGGGGTGGAGGGGATGTTGATGTAAGTGGGGTGGTTGTTGATGCAAGTGGGGTGGGGTGGAGGAGATGTTGATGTAAGTGGGGTGGGGTGGGGTGGAGGGGTGTTGATGCACGTGGGGTGGGATGGAGTGGAGGGGTGTTGATGCAAGTGGTTTGGGGTGGAGGGTTGTTGATGCAAGTGGGGTGGGGTGGGGTGGAGGGATGTTGATGCAAGTGGGGTGGGATGGGGTGGAGGGATGTTGATGCAAGTAGGGTGGGGTGGGATGGAGGGTTGCTGATGCAAGTGGGGTGCGGTGGGGTGGACGGGTGGAAAGTGAGGGGAGGGGATGGGAAGGATCACCTGACACGTCCTTAGCATGAGTAACATCCCACTGGTGTTTTCATTCCTCTTATCTTTTGTAATATTTTTCCACATTTGGATTTCATTTATAGAGGGTTTTTTTTTTATTATGTTCATGATAAGCACGTTGATGGTAACGTTACTTTAAAATGTAAGCCATATTAGCACCACTCACTAAGTTTTCTCTACCTGGGACAGTTACGTCAGTTTTATTTATAGCACTCTAAACCAACCATAACTGCCTCACCTAACCGGACCAAACGAAACCTAACTTACTTTAACTTAGCCCACACTGAACTGCCTAGTGTACCTTTACTTAACCTAACCTCACCTAACCTTACCTTGTCTAACCGCTCGGAACTTAGCTAACGGCACAACTTGACAAGGAAACACCATTCGTCCATTCATCATCCAATCCTGTTTTGCCCCATCAGGAGCGTAGGGGCCCGGGGTTAGGCTATTCATTCACAACATTGAAGGAGACTGTGAACAGCCTCGCTCACCCCTGAGTGGCTTTTTGTGATCGACACTTCGACCAGCCCTTAGATGGAAACCCTTGCGGGCCCCATACGGTTGGAGCTCCTTAAAACCTACTAGACCACCAGGCGTCATTTGGTTATATGGTTACCACCCAGCGTTGTAAATGGTTTCAAGGGTTGAAGGTAACAGTCTGGCATGTTTGTCAGTGTAGAGTCACCTGAAGGCAACATTACCATGAGAGAGTGGATGGTGGATGCCTCCCTTACCATAATGCACCCATGGAATACAGTATGGGGCGATCTCAAGTTAATGACAGTGTTAAATGTGTGTCACCATATTAGTGGAATTCAAATACTGTAAGGCCATAGGCTCAGCGGTGTAGGAAGCTCAGTAGCACTGCCTGACCAGTTTAGTTTTTAGTCATGCCACTCGAGGTAACATAAACCTGGGACTGTATTCTTCTGCCACTTTCTTTTTTTTTTTTTTAGCGATTTATTTAGCATATTTCAGCTTTATTGACTTGTACAATTATGCTCTTTATATGCTTTTTAACACCGATATCATTTACTTAAAACAAAAATACAAGAGCAAATAAACGTCCGATATGCAATTGTGAGGTCCTTAAACCCACGAGATAATGGACCAAAATTTCTAATGACAAATCTATACCATTATTTTCTGCATTATATTCATTCTCCCTTTGTCGTCCTTTTAAATCCAGTTTCCATCAGTATGTTGCTTGACACCGCATCCTGTGAGGGATACCCACAACGAAAAGAACCTTCAGGCATGTTTGTATCCGTGATCAGTAACTAACCCCCCTCCCGCACACACACACACACACACACACACACACACACACACACACACACACACACACACACACACACACACACACACACACACACACACACACACACACACACACACACACACACACTTCGCGACACCTATACAGCCGGAATTAAAAGTTCGCATACTAATTCACTGCATCTTTATCACATTTAGGTCATGTCCGATCACTTTTCTCTCTGACGCAACCTAGCAAGGAGAATCATCTGTTGTCGGGGAAGTCTGCCACGCCTCTCTCAGCTTAGGAGTGTCAGCCAGCAGAGGTAAGTGAGAACCAGGAGAACAGGAGTGGTGAAGTACAGTTTTAGGCGAATTTTTATCTTCAGCTGTTCCATCCACTTTCCTTCACCTTCTCTCTCTCTCTCTCTCTCTCTCTCTCTCTTTCTCTCTCTCACACACACACACACACACACACACACACACACCAATTGGTAGCTTCCAGTGCTTAACCTCTTCTCAACGATGGCATCTAAATATTTTACGCGCTCCAGACAATTTAACTCAGTTTTGTGGGGGCCTTTCGACTGGAGGTAGACTTATTTTAACCCTTCACTAAAGCACGTGTCATGGAATAGATAAAATAGCCTGGGAAAAGCAGGAATATAACAGGACAAGACGTCATGTTAAGAAAAAGGACAATCTCCTGATATTAAATAAAATTTTCTGTCACTAATCGCTTTAAAATAACCCCAGGAAACACTCACGTGGTCTCGATAACTTTGGTTTTATATTCCAGCCAGCACCGGACGATGTCATTACATCGGCGGGTGATCACATAGGAGTCTGAGTGTTGATACTATCACCATTTACTCTCTCATGCATCGGACAGCTCTAGCGAATGCAGACGATTTTATTAATCCGAGAACGAGTCATAGGAGCCTGAATGTTTTGATCTATCCAAATCATATATATATATATATATATATATATATATATATATATATATATATATATATATATATGTATACACACACACACACACACACACACACACACACACACACACACACACACACACTTCAGTAGCGATATTTCGTAATCAGTTGCGTTATCAGTAGTCTTATTTGGTCATCAATCGTGTAGTGTTTTTTTTTTTTTCCATGAACGCCGTGAATACAGTGACGTGACTTACGTTATCCTTGCTGCCTGCAGGTTATCATCATCATTATCATCATCAGATGATTGCACTCCGCTGAGGATAAAACTGGAGGTCAGACATAGCCTTCATTAACCTCTTCTCCACTAGAGGTCATTCGAGACTTGAATTAAATTGTCTAGTGGGAGCTGGGTAAAACGAGAGAGAGAGGGGGGGGGGGAGTAAAGGGGAGACACCTGACAGTGAAGGGGTTAATGAAAGATACATGTAGCCTCGAGAGTCCTTTTTTTTTTTCTCTCAGTTTAAATAGAACTCTTGGACGGGTCTGCGAATATATAAAAAGTGTCATCGTACTGAAGAGTTAACCCTTCACTACGATGACATTCAGTTTATATTTTCTACCTACAGACAATTTTATTCAACATTGGAAGGACCTGTAGTAGTGAGAGGAATAATATTGCAGGCTGTATCTAACATCTCCAATTCCAAAATCCTCTAATGAGTTGAATAAAACCGTCTGGAGACTGAAATGGCAAGAATGAAATGAGAAAATGCGTCGCCGGATTGAAGGGGTGCACGTTTCTGTAGTGCACGTGGTTGTCCTGTGATTGTTAAGAGATACATATAAGTGCATTTATCGGCCGTATTATTAAAACTGAGTACACGATGGTCTGGGCAGGTCCCTAATTTATGAGTCAATTGCATAACACCTGTGAAGATAGGAAACAGACTGCATTCCATTGTATGGTCGGCGTCAGAAGTCCTGTCGCGTCTACGTTTCTCTCCATGCCCTTAAAAATCAGTGCAGTGAATCCGCAGCAAGTGACGCTGATGACTTCATTTGGCTTCAGATTAGTTTCATAAGAGTCGTTTGCTGCAGGTCCACCACACTGATTTTCAAAGTTCGTGGAGAGAGAGGGAGGGAGGAGAGGCGACATTACTTTTGACGCCGACTGTACATGACGCAGTCAACAGACATTAAATTATATGCCAAATGTCTTATTAATGATGTAAAAACAATGAGGTTTGCTGTATCCTTTGCGATCTCAGGTTTAGCTCATTCAATCCAGCGCCATTTATGTCGAGTATGATTAAGTAAGGAGAGAAGCTTATTTTTTTGAAGGATCCATCTACCTCCTGTAATTCGAAATGTTTCTCTAAAACTGAATTAAATCGTTTGGTGATATTAACAGAAAAAATAACACATAGGAGTGGAGTGGTTAATGGTATGTGCATAAGCTTTGTATACATCTGTCTTCATTACATTAACACTTCCGATTATGGCCACGCTGATAACAAAGCTCTTATCAGTCCTAATCTCAAAATCTCGTCAAAGGCAGCGTGTTACGTGTGATAATGAGTGCCAGTTTTTATGTAAATGTCATATAACAAAAACTTATTAAATCTCACTTGAGATGTTAATTCCTTCATTTTATTTGTTTTATTTATCTATTTATATTTATTTTTGTGTTTAAGGGTGCCATCTCTAAAGATTTTTATCAAGCTTGGGAGGGACTTCTCGAGTTACGTAATATCCTTCAGTGACCCAGTTACCACTACACGTCTTTCTCCAGCTGAATAAAATTGCCTAGTGATTGAAAGAAAATATGTGATTGAAGTATTGAAAATTAGCCTTATTCTTGTTAGCGTCTGTCAGGTACACTCTTACAAGATTAGTTTGTATATGCATTAACGACAGGGTGAATAACATTGGACCTTAAAATATACTCATCTGTGTGGGACTCGAACCCACCTCGCCACTGCAAATCTAAAAGATGTGTCCGTCATATAGTTTTTACATTTTTTCTTTTCAGAACCACACACCCCGACCTGATGACATAAATACATGACGGCCACACTGCTTTTAGACCTTCAGTGGCGGGGCGGGTTCGAGCCCCACTCAGTTGAGCGTGCTTTATAGTACGATGTCATTCAGATTAATTTTGTATGTGGTACGTCGGCGTTGTTTGGTGCTTTATTTGTCGAGTGTGTTTCTATATCAAAAATACATAAATAACTTGCAAGAGAAGAGTAAGGCGAAATACTAAAATTACTCGCAAAGGAAAAGGTAAACTGTTAAGAAGAGAGAGAGAGAGAGAGAGAGAGGCAGTACTTCATTTTCAGATTCATTTTCAGTACTCGAAATATGGATCTATCAAGGTTATCAGTGCGTCCCTTACTAGACCATGAGACGCGGTAAAGTTTAAATGCTGACCTCGGCGACGTAAAGGGCACGAGCATAATAGGGAAGTGGTGTTAGGCAGACCTTACTTTAGTGTCTGTTCCCGCTGACACTTCCTATGTCATTAGATTATACTAGCTTAGACAACCTCTGTTTTACTTGGTAGTGTGTTTTTTACGGTTTATTGTAGGCTGAACGTAACTGACCATATAATCTTCTTGGCACTACGATAGGGAATGTATTTTTTGATATAGCTAGCTGTGCAGCTTTTGGCATCCCAGGATCACATTTTATTACTTGTTATTTATTTATTATTGTTATTATGTATTATGTATTTACCAAGTGTTCATATACTGTAATGTGGAGCACAGAATGTATAACTTAGAAGTACTAGACATCGTGGTCTGTAGTACCAAATTTGTTGTTATATTGCTAATTGTATTATTTTCATAGAATTAGCATGTAAATTCAGTTGCTTAGACTCGCACAGCAAAAAATAGGGAGAAATATCGCTCAAGTTCAGTTCAGGAAAGCTAATACTGGCATTGACACCTTGTATTAATAGAACACTTGTCATGAATGTAAAGAATGCCCAAGTAATTAACTGTTTATATAACCCCTTTCAGACGATTTTATTCAATTTAAGACAAACCTTTAGTTGTGAAGGTGTTAATGAGTGCTGTATCTAACCCTTCCAGTTCACAGTCTCTCCATAGCTGGATGAAATTGCCTGGACAACACAAAAGTAAAATGAGGAAGGCGTCACCGGACTGTAGGGGTTAAAACCAGATTTGATCGTGGATGAAACTTTGTGACCCCGGTTTAGTGTTAGCATTACTCCCTAGCCCGGTTGCCGTCATCGACCGGTGTGTTGACGCAATCCTGGATTCTGCTGACGCAAGACAGCGCGCGGGAATAAACACCGTACACTTGCTTACAATAGTGGCAATATAAACCAACGTCTAAGATGTGCATTTTGTTCAGTAACCTCTATCACATCAAGAGTACTCACCACCTTCCCAGGTTGCCCTGCATCCATGCTTCAAAGTGCTGAAATACAACAAAAAATGCGGTTGGGTCAGCCACACTTGCACCTCGGTTGGAACTACTACGTCAGCAGCCTCGCCAGTCGCTGAAGCTGGGGGCGCGGCTGTGACGTCACATCCACTCACAGACCGGAATCAGCGCGCCAGAATTTCAAGTGATTTCTTGCTATAACAGCATAACAATACCCTATAGTGCCGTCCAGCTATGTACTGTAAGCAGTGAACAAAGACTATGCATCTTTTTTTTTTTACAAGTTGTTAAAGCATAAAACCTTCATGCTTAACATAGTTGGTTTCCTGTATATGTTCTGCACCTTGGGGAGAGAGAATGTAATTAGAAACAATAAAATTTATTTCTAGTATCACAGTAAATATTACTACACGGTGAACTCATAGAACTGAGTAACGTTGACGACACGCCTTGGTAATTTATGGTGAACATGAATTATTAAAATTTAGAGCATTACCTTTGCATGTGGAGAATAACAGTATAAGTTAATATTTATATGACAGTTTAGCAAACAATAAGAAATACTTAAACTCCCCAAAATTGTTAGGTAATGGTGTCTTGCGATGCGTTACAAGTGATCATTGGATGGACGGACCAGCGGTACGCACGCTGAGGAAGTTTGATGAGTTTATACTTTAGACAAGGTTTCGTCTCGCAGTTGATTCCTTTTCTCGGTTCTGTGGATGAGTATAACTTACTGAGTGCGGGTTTTGTACAAACAAAGCGTTATTATTATTATTATTATTATAATTTTACACACGTCATGACTATCTTTGGCATCATGGATGGTGATGTCGGTGATTAAAGATGCTGTCCAACTATATGAGTGAGCAAGTTCCAGATGTATGCCTTTGGTTACTCACGTTGTTCCTCGAGGGCTCAGGTGGATCTCCATTATTATAAGTGCATCTAAATTTTTACCTTCTCAGGGACCTCATCCAAAGTGCCTCTGAAGTGACTACAGTATTCCAGTCAGTTCCCTGGCTCCATATTCAGAAAGGATCTTGGATAGTCTGAACAAGTCTCCTTAGCATATAATTAATATGAGTAACTTTGTCTTTCAATAATTTTCACTTTAGTATTCACCTTGTTTCATTGTGAAGTGTTTGGTGGCTATATGAGTGAAGACAGAAGTATAAAGAGGCTATCTTGTACTCTTCTTAAGCTCAGAGAAGTCTGTGATCGGGCCCTCAGTTCTGCAGAGTGACCATTTCCTTCGCTACAGAGAAACTCGTCCTTCTGTGGTATGGGCTTCTGAGTAACACTGTTGGGTAGGGTTATTCTGTCACTTTGATGTTAGATTACGTAGAATCATGAGACTGTGTCCTACTACTCAAAATGATACTTTGAATATGGCTAAGAAAGCTCTTCAGCACGCAGACAGTGTTTCTTGTCAGTATTACATATTTTAGAATTAAGCTTTTAGGATCATGCTCATCTCAGGTTTCGTAAAACTCATAGATTACATTAATTTGCACCACTGACTATAATAACGTCACTCGTGTGTAGTAATATTATGCCACCACGTTTATGTGAAACATTCAAGAACAGCTGTACTGGTGAACAGGGAGTATGAACACGAAATGAACAATGTCCAGCGGATCTAACGTTTGTACTTTAATAAAGGCTGTGTTTTAGGTTGGCGGAACAACTCAACTCCTTCAGCATGGTGCCTCATTGATTTTCATTTTGATAACACCAGACGCCTATATTCATCTAAGAATGTACCTCGGAGTGAAGATGTTAGTGAGGGCTACATCTACCCCTCGTCTCTTAAAAGCTGAATAATTATGCCATATATAGTCAGTTTGTTTCCATCTGAGGAAACTGCGCCACTCCTATAAGCTGAATGTTAAATGTAGGTTACATGAAACTCAATGAGCTTTCGCCATGAGGTCGGAATGAGTCTCCTTGTTTGCCAGTAAAATTTACCTTCCAATCTGACTAGAGTTAACCATCAACTGAGCTGAAAAGTGTTATGGATCTTTGTCAGATGAAAACAAACTGACTATAGTAGCAAGAACAAAATATGCAATTCATGGTACTGAAAGGATTTAAAGACAGTGCAGCGCTTTGGTCCGCATGAATCACCGTAGGCATATTATTTCCTCAGTTAACTGTTGGACAGTCTCAAGCATCTCGAAACGAACGGATCTTAAATTCGGCTCTGATATATATATATATATATATATATATATATATATATATATATATATATTTATATATATATTACTGACCCCTGTATTGTCATCGGTAATAAGAACAGATGCTGTACACACGCTAATAGTTGTTTCGTTGTGCTTCCCCGGTGTGTCCGGCCGACCACAGCCATCAACGCTAATGAAAGCATCACAGGTGTTCTTCAGAATTAGCGCATTAATGGTACAAAACAGTACAGCCCACGTTACATTGTTCTCCACATGCCAACAAAAACCACATTACATCTAATATAATCCCAAGAAGTAAGAATCATCTCATGGTCACTTGGTCTGGCCAGGGAGGCTTCTTCAGGGTTGTCTTGATTTGGATTCACAAACATCTGGGATATATAGTCCATGTCGTGACTAACTTTTTTTTTTTTTTTTTTTTCAGGAAGAATTAGTGACATAAGGAAGATACCACACTGTACATCCTGCGAAAACAAATCGGAGTTACGAGGTAGAGTCAGTGGTAAATACGTTTGTGAATCATTGACCGTGGTTGGGTGGAGTGCGTGTTGTTGCATCAGGCCATGATGATGTGGGGCCGAGCTGTGTCCAGGGTCCGTACGTGCCACAGAGCACGTTCTGGAAGCATAAGAAAGAATTATTACCTCTTTTTTTTTTTTTCCAGCCATGATCCATCTAGCATTATAACCTCGCAGTTCATTCTTCATTCCCGATTTATTGCTTACTACTAATCCGAAAACATAAGGGGACTTGGAGGATGGTTACACAGGTACAAAATACATGGGGTGAAACAGAAGATACAGACAGTAGACAGTATTATGGTGTAGGCTGTTAGGAGAAGCCGAAGATGGTGGCAGGCAATGGTATTGTGTATGTTAGGAGGAGGATAAAACTTACGAGTATGCAAGGCTAAGGTGAAACAGAAGACAGTGGTATAAATGTTAATGTAGAAGGATAAGCTAAATACACCTGTACAAGTCGCACACGTGGAACAGAAAATGGTTACAGTCAGTAGCAGTATGGTGCAGCTTTAAGTCCTCTCAACTTTAAATCGTCTTCCACCACTTACCACCGAACACCTCACTCTTATCCCCCCCCTCCTTTATGTTATCTCTCACCACGCACCCTCTCGCTTCCTCCTGGTCATGTCGAGTGGGTTGGTGGCCTCGGTGGGGTGTACAGTGATCCTTTTGCTCTTGTTCCTGTCGTGTCCTCGCCTGATCTTCTGCAGCGGTCCGTCCACGCAGGGCAGCAACAGAGGCAGCTTCAGCGCGATGGTCACCAAAGGGAACAGCAAAGCGTACTGGGTGGGGCACAGGGAGGTGAAGAAGAAAAGAAGTACAACTAGATAAATACCTCTTGACAACACGAGTATCATTAAGGCAGACGTCAATTTTTACCAAGACCCAATTTTCCCCTCTAACACTTCCATAGTTATTTACTTAGCTTTTGTATGTTATATAATTGTTAAATTAATATACTTTCCATAAATGACGTAGAAGGCAATATCAAAGTGTCATATGTAGAATATGTTTTTAAGAAAAAGGTGCTAAAAATCTTCATTAGCCAAAGAAATTCGGCCTCAAGTGACGCAGTTTTCAAGCAGGAAGATAATTGTATGGGCTATTCAGTTGAAAAAACCCTCACCCCGAGGTATTTTGTACTTTATTCAGGCAAACGCTAAAGACAGTTTTATTCCATTGAGGAGTAGTTTCTCGAAGTGAAGGGAATAATACAAGCCGTATGATTGTGTACCGATACCTCAGTAAGTACTGTATACTTCACTGTCTTACATACACACGTGTTTACCAGAGTTACAATAATGTTATCAAGCAGTATAGTCATCTGCCATATTTAACCTAGATGTTTAAAATGGTTTAATGACTTTCTCCGCCCGGACCTTCATAAGTTATCTATTTGACAGAGAGGAGTCGGTGTGGCAAGGAGTCAAAACCTACCTGTGCACCTGCTGGAAGCGAGCAGATGTAGTAGTCCTCTGCAGAGAACCCCCATCCCAGGACCCCATCATGCAGGGTGGCAGTGATGAGGGCCAGCCACCCCAGCTTGCTTTGTATGAAGGTGAACTCCCGCCAGGATAGCGTGGCGCCCACTGACGGCAGCGACGACACCCCCAGCAGACACGTGATGAACATTGACAACGTACCTGCAGCACACACACACTCACTCATAAACCGGTAAGCCACTCACGAATTATTTGACATTCAGTAGTTCGATAATTATGTACCGATTTATTTATTCACCATTAACTTCGTACATCCAGTTTTGTCTGCTGAATGGATCCAAGTCTCTAAATTTAACACATATTGTCTTATATATGTTAAATAGCCTAATCATCAACTTATCCCAGCTGTGGCAGTCAAATGAGGATGGGGAAATTCGTAGCAAAATAATCGTTTCTTTAATATATGAATCGGTGTAGAAAGGATATCCAAGGTACAGTGTCATTGTATCCTGTGGCTTAGGAGGTAAGAGATTGCTTGGAAGAGGGCGACTGCGTAAAATACATCTAAAAACCTATGATATTTTACACCGACAGTGAGAATCGTGGGAATATATCTCACGAGACATCAGGTGACTCCTTAAACGGAGAGCGAGTTACTTGATAGTTCCACCTCTGATGTAAGGTTGTAGACATGCAACCGGAACCACCATTTATGTGTAAATCTGGTTAATCACTGGATGAATATATACTACTACAGTGTGTAATGCTGCCACACGTAAGCTTGTCCAAATCTCCGCATCAGTGGCGTACCTGAGGGGGGGCGGGGGGGCTATTTGAAACTGCACCCCGGGCCCCCAATTGAGGGGGGTCTCCAAAAGCCTTAAAAATTTATAAGCTTTTATATATATATATATATATATATATATATATATATATATATATATATATATATATATATATATATATATATATATATATATATATATATATATATATATATATATATATATATATATATATTTGTCATCCGACAATTCCAGCTGATATATTAGATAAGTTTTGGGAATGTGGGGGGCTAGGTTCTTTGCGGGGCCTCCCTCCCGGAGGGGGGCCCCGCAACGAACCTAGCCCCCCGGGCCCCCAAATCTCCTGCTCCTCGTCCATTGCACAAGTAATTCGTATCTTACAGTCTTTCACCAATTAATTGAACACTTGATAATAAGTGAAGTGGTTAATATATCTTTATGAACAATTTAGGAGTGATGTCAGCGTACTTTTTATATATTAGTTACAGCTTGATATTGTATATTCTCTATGACATCGTTTTCTTTGTTCATTTGCAACAGTAACGTGTATATCGTGCTTGGTCGTGTGGGTGTGATGCAGAAAAAGTACACAGATGGTGCTAAACGTATGTTTTCGACTAAAGGATTTTATGACCGATTGTAGGAGCCTAGGACACGTGGCGACACCCATACTGGATTTTGCAGTTTCCATCTTACATGATGAGAAACGTGAGATCATGCTAAAAAAAAAAAAAAAAAAGGTAGAAATATTGCGTTCCATTCTGCCACTTCGTCAAAGAGGGAAGCCATTGTTACTGTTACGTGCATGGTGGTAGGACAGTGCTTATCCATGCAAATAAGCAGTAGGCGGAATGCAGTCCACATAGGTAGTAAGTGATGATTATATCCCTAGATGAGAGCGTTGGCATTTGAAAGAATGTTGAGATGGATTATGTTGTGTAGCACTGACGGTCAAAGTATGATGTTTGGAAGTACGAGACCGTTTGTGTGATGAGAGTGTTAGATGATGCGTATGGGTAGGCTGATATGATGTTTGGAATTACGAGGCCGTTTGTGTGATAAGAATGCTAGGTGATGCGAATGGGTAGGCTGAGGTGAACTGAGTATTTGTGAGAGGAGTTTGGGTGGAACTCTGCAATCTACACACCTTAACATGGTAGGAGTACCCGAGTGGACAGACCAAGGAAAGTGTGGACTGAGGTACAAAGGGACCTTAGGGTAAAGGCACTTGACTGGGATCCAGCGGGAAACAGCGGCGTTGTTAACAATTATCACATGAAAAAGGCTGAGCAATGCACGCATGAAACATTTTTATTATCATTATTTTTTTTATGTAAGTGAATGTAACAGCCCATAGATCTTGAAGTATTGTCTTACCGAATGTGAGGAATAGTTCACCCTGGACACTCATCATGTTGTTGTGAACGGGTATGTCCATGGTGACGTAGGAGGTGTCGTTGATCTTAACCTCGGCTGAGATAAGTGTGGGTGTCTCCCACACCAATGCGTCGTACCGTCCTGACCATACTGCCACACCCAAACATGTCTGAGAAGCACGAGAACCAACACTGGTGAGTGTGTATATATATATATATATATATATATATATATATATATATATATATATATATATATATATATATATATATATATTTTTTTTTTTTTTTTTTTAATGCACCAGGAGGTACAGGGACCCAGACAAAAAACAAAGAGCAAGCGATGAACAAGCTTCGTTAGAGATCTTAGGGTTCTGGAACAGGAAGAAATAGCACAAGACCGGGATAAGTGGAAACGTTTGGGGGAGGACTATGTTCTGCAGTGGAATGTTATAGGCTAATGATGATGATATATGAAGTAGATGGTGAAGGGAGGTGATGATGAGGGACGTCTTTATTCGGTGACACTGACATAACGGAACGCCTTCGCCGCCTGGTTATGCAAACGCTCAACTCTCTCCCTATCCCCTGACAGGAGGATGGTGGACCACAGGAAGGGGAGGGGGGGATAGTTTCAGCCTGCGGTCTGTTGGGTTCATATTCAGGTGAACCTGGGGTAACAACAGTAACTACTATTACGTGAGAGAGAGAGAGAGAGAGAGAGAGAGAGAGAGAGAGAGAGAGAGAGAGAGAGAGAGAGAGAGAGGAGGGGGGGGGAATAAGCTTACACCTGATATATTTGCAGATCATCGTTGTTTCATTTATTGTATAATACTACATGAGACAAAACAGTGATATACAATATGAACTGTATAATCAAAGGACGTAAAGCAAAAGTTTGCTCAAAAATTCCCAGATTGTGTCCTCATCATTAGAACGAACTTAGAATTTTAATTTTGGTACAGCATCATCAGACAGTTTTGCTCTGACGAGTGAAAATCCATGAAAATCGAAGTTAGATGTTTAGGGATAGTGTGACGCATCCCTGGAAAGATTTTTTTTTTTTTTTTTTAATTATTCATAATTTATTTACATACATTTTGTTAAGGTAAATGTTTAAAATTCTCTCCATCTGAAATGTATACTTCAGCCCATGAGACATTCAAAAGTACAAGAGGCCATTTTCATCTGTGGTGCAATCTTCGCCACAGCTCTTTAGGTGTTTGAACTCCAGCAAATATATATATATATATATATATATATATATATATATATATATATATATATATATATATATATATTTTTGTAATGACCCAACAAGTAGTATTGTAAAGGATGTAGCCTACATCTTGTGATACAGGCAGCCATAATGAACCGTTATGACCTCTCTGCTCTCCCAAATGAGCAGCGTCCAGATATTCGCTTAATATTTGGATAAATGAAAGGCTCTGCATCATAACCACATTAATCGTCCAGACCTGCCGGGCACTGCATTATACAGCACCGGAAGTCTGCAGAAGAGAACATGTGTATGAATATTCAGAGACCGCGAAGCAGCAGACACGAGCCTATGAAGTGACTTCCGGAACGGTCTCCCCCCCCCCACACACACACACGATAGAAGACAGGGCGTGTGTGCTGGGCAGTCCCCAGGCCCTGTCTTTCCCCCTTACCATTTTTAACTCAGCCGACATCCCACTGACCGGGCCAGTGTAAAGCCCGGCCTGCATTATAGGTGCAGGTCTCCCCACTCGCTGATAACAAGACTTTTGCCGGGTGTCGCGTGAGTTATCCTTTTTAAGTAGCTGTGCGTGTTATGAGGGTAACTCGTCCCCCCCCCCCCTAAACACGCACATCGTTTTGTCTCCGTCACTGGTTATAAACATAAGACCCCACCTGTTCTCATACGTGCCACTGGCCTTCACATGTCACCATTTCGGCACAAGTACTCACCGTCCATATTGAATGCATGCTAGGAGTATCTCATTCAGGGCTGGTGCATTGGTATTAGCGGGGATAATTTTTTGGCATGGCAGTGAATGTCGCGGAGGGTCAGTAAAGTATGTTTTAACGAAATTAAATTAATCAAACCGTTCTCTGCTTCACCCTGGGATAGAACTCGCCTATTTACAGACAACAGACGATTTCTCTAACCACACACACACACACACACACACACACACACACACACACACACACACACACACACACACACACACACACACACACACACACACACACACACACACACACACACACAGGCCTTCAAGTCAGAAACTACAGAGTGGGGGTATGCAAGAAATCATGCGTCACCTGGCCG
Source organism: Coenobita brevimanus (assembly GCF_032717465.1). NCBI lineage: Eukaryota > Metazoa > Arthropoda > Malacostraca > Decapoda > Coenobitidae > Coenobita > Coenobita brevimanus. The sequence goes on from NC_137056.1 coordinate 37,077,486, forward strand.
CAAACTCTCAGCCTTACCGCCTCACATCGGTGCCAACTCTAGGCCGGGATACTTCATTATGAAACAAAGTAAACTCTTCATTTAGCACAATTTACTCAGTATAATATACACGGCACATTAGAAAGCAATATTCTAATGTAGGTACAGATAAATTAAACTTGGTAATGTACTGTTCAAACTACATTCTACAAAAGAGAGAGAAAAAAAAGAGGAGATCCAAATGCAGCGGTAAGGGAGAGATTCCTTTACCCACAGTGTTGTGTACTTATACCCAGGTCATAGTCAGTGCTTGTTTGATCATTCTCACTCTGTTGTCGGCAGCTGTGTACAGTATGCACGTTTACGTCCATCACCAGGTTCACATCTGTAAGCTCGACGTCTGATAGGGAACGGATGGGCAAGGTCTGTTCGGCAGCTTGAGCTTGACGTCTGAGAGATGTATTGCCACCAGAGGTCTCATCTGACTCACATTTGCGTCACACCAAACTGCACATTTGAGTTCACAACTAGTGTCACTGGAAGCATGCACACACTAGCTCGGTCACATTACCCAGGCAGACATTCATCAGCCTGATCAGCAATGGATAGAGCTGTGAAGTTGGCAGTGCTATTTTTGAAGTGTCACTAAAATCCAACGCTTGTAGTTGGTCATTACTGATCTCAGCATAATGAAGGTGAGAAACAATGTTGCAAAGTGAGCAAACGATTACACTTAGAGGTAAATTATGTGACATCTAGCAAAAGAGCGGTGCCTTACGTGGACAGCTGCCAGCCACAGCATGAGGAGACCCAGCTGTTTGCGCATCTTGAGCCAGGCGTCCAGCCAGCCCGGGAAGCGTCTGTATTTGGTGCCCCACGCCAGCTGCAGGTAAGCCGCACCAACTCCTGCAGAATGCAAGAGAGGCCAGTAGCGAGAATAACCAGTAGTCATCAGAAATATGTCTGAATCTTTTAAAACAAAGCCAGCCACGAGATGGGTAGTGACAGACCTGGGAGGTAGCAGAGTGTGAGGGTCCAGAGAGCGGTGATGGCACTGGCTCTGTTAATGTTGAGGAGTGCCAGGTGCTTGAGGGAATTACCTGACCAATTCTTACCAGATGATATGCTCTCACACACTTGGTACCTGAGAAGCAGAGAAAGTGAAAAATATATCCAGTAGTCATAAAGTGACCTGAATACTTTCAATATCTGTGAAAATATCTTACGGTCCGGCAGAACACTTCAGTCCTGTTTTTATAATTATTTTAATGAACCCATGCAACACTTCTCATGGGAAATTACAGCACGGCGGAATTTTGAGAGAACAGGCAGTGTTTAGTTGTCCCCAAAAAAGTAAAAATGCAAAATAAGAATCTGACTGATCAATTACGTAGGAAAACATTGGGGAGGAAAAACAGTTTCCACTTCATGAGAATATTTTTGTAGTTTATCCAGACAACTGGATCAGGTGTAAAAAGATATATATAAACAAAGAAAGATTCTTAGTTTTCTCACACCACATAATGAATTTATTTAGGTAACATTTTTATTGTGTCTAGATCGTAATGGTTAAGGTTTGCAGAAGTTCAGTACTTATGACACCAGATTACCGTGAACGTGGCTCACGGACTTACTGCTGTACTCCTGCCATCGTCACAGTTTCGAATGAGATGGGGAGGTCTCTATAGCACGGCTCCCGAATCTCAGTGTATCACAGATTAGAGAAGAAGGTTTATATCCCACAACAGTCTCCTCCTCTCGTGTGCCGCACTAGGTTTAAGGCTGCTCCACCCTCCCCCCGAAAAAATAAAAAGAGAGAGAGAGAGAAGGGGGGAATTCATGTTTCTGGCGCTTATAGTGGCCTTTAGTACACTCGGGGAGCACACATTTTGGTATAGTGAACATAATGTGAAAGAGTGCCATAAAAACTTGTAGTTATGGCCAATATATTGTTTAATTTCCTTCGAATTTGTACTGAACCAAAACGGAATTGCGGTACCTGCTGTTGTTCATCGGTACTGGAAGAGGTATGCAAGTCCGAAGTAAAAAAGAGCAGTTGCATGCTACTTCATATAAAGAAGTTAATAAAAAAAAGAACTTGCGTATTTACGAAAAAGAGGAAGATGTGACACTGTAATGAAAAAGGGAAAAAAGGACAACGTAACTAGAAAGGGGAAGAGGTGACATTGTTTTTAAAGAGAGTAAGAAATTATGCTGTACTGAGATGAAAAATAACGAGGAAGTAGTAGCATTGCAAGTTTAATGCTTACTTGAGGAAAAAGAGGAACAAGTAACACAAGTATAATGCTCACTTGAGAAGGAAGAAGTAACATTATAATGAAATAAGAAAGAGGAGGTGACACTCTGCTGAGGAATAAGAGAGAAGAGGAAGAAGTGACACCATGTTGGGGAATAAGAAGGAGGGCGAAGTGACACACTGTTGAGGAATAAGAAAGAAGAATTGACACTGTGTTGAAAAAGATGAAAGTGAAGGAAGTGACACCATATTTAGGATTAAGAAAAAGGGTGAAGTGACAGTGTTGAGGAATAAGGAAGAGGAAGAAGTGAAAGGAATAAGAAAGAGGAAGACGCGACTCTATGTTGAGGAATAAGGAAGAGGAAGAATTGACAATAACACTGACTTGAATAGTAGTAAGAGGTAGTGTGCGACCCATAGCCCTCCCACCAGCAGGAGGGGTCGCCGCCATGAAGGCATCAGCTGCAGCGGGATGGCCTCGATCTCCCTGGCAGCCTTCAGCCGTCCACGGTCTACAGGCATGTACCCCATCCTTTTCACCATCTCCAGCACACGACACCGCGCACCCGCATAATCCGACGCTACCGGTACCTGGGGGGAGGGGAGAAGACCGAGGTTTGGAAATGGACGCTCAGAACTCTGGAAAATGAAGAGAATAAATATCATTCTAGCAAAGTTGCCCTCAAACACACAGGGACACGTATAGAACATTTTAATATATCTCACTTGAGACATGAATCAGGGCAGAGAGGAAGCAGAAAGTTATCACGTCCTTTCCTTTCCTTTCCCGTGAGAGGTACAGTAAACAAGATTAGAATTGCTCTTGGACCTGCGGCGAGGCTCTTGTTTCAAACAGTTAGCTGTAAAAAGTATCTAGCTTTAACAGAGAGATCCATTACCCACATTATGGGCACAAGAACAGGTGTCAGTTGACAACAAATTTGGATTCTCCACGTCAAATAACCTTGTGTGGGACAACTTCTGTGTCTCAGTTGGCTTTAATTAAGAACTTTACTAAAGTTGTCGCTAGATGGCGCCACCTCAGGTGTCAGCTGACGGCAGATTTGGATTCCCCATGTCAAATTACCTCATATGGTAGTACTTTTATGACTCCAAAGACCTACTTTTCGACGAATCCGCCAGAAGCAGGAGACGAAGAAGAAGAACGCTGGCTATCTATTGAAATACTGGATATCGCCGCTGATAAAAAGCTGTTGGCAACACAAGTGCTGAGCGGTGGGGTCGCTAAATCCCTCCACCGATGTAAAAAAGAAGGGAAGGGTTTCAGTTTGCTACTCCCACGCCTTTTAGCCCCCCATTATTGAACGCTTGTAATATCCACATAACATTTTTTCCCAGTTTCCAGCGATAGGGAGGAAAAAAAAATTGCAATTGTACAAGTTCACTGTTGCGTAAATATGAATATCACATAGACTCCTCACTTCTCGTGAAGTGGTCTTTCATTGACAAATAGGGAGAAAAAAAAATTGCCATTGTACGAGTTCACTGTCTCGTAAATATGAATATCACATAGACTCCTCACTTCTCGTGACGTGGTCTTTCATTGACAAAATAAACATGAAGCGCCAGTGCATTAGTAACAGCGAGTAATGGGTGACAATACAGACAGCCTGTCCTCCACCTTGGTATCTTTGTGGTAACTGATCAATAACAAAATGACAGGGGGGGGGGGTGCAAGGCCAAAGAATTTGCATGAAACTCTGATGGGACAGCTAGAGTAGTTCAGTGGAAAAACATACCTATAACAAATAATGGTGTGTTCATTGTATAACCCCCATTTCTTAAAGCAAAAAACTCATGGATCATTATGTAACTACAAGATTTGACCCATTGAATCAAGTGACTATTCTGTTTGTTTTCTTTCTACATCAAGACGGTTTTACGTAATCGTAGAAGAGACCTTTTTATAGTGAAAGGGTCACTGAAAGCTGTATCTAACCCCCAAGTTTGAAAAATTACCTAAGCTGAATTATATTGTTCGGACGCAGCAAGAATGAAGTAATGAATGTCATGGGACTGAAGAGGTAAAGATAACATGGAACCAAAACAATATGCTCAGGGCTGTATTATTAAAACTGAGAGTGCGACGGTATGGACAAGTCTCCTTTTTTACGATATTTTCTGAAGCATGTGATGATGATAAAGTATTCTGACATTTCTTGGTCCAATTGTGGGATGCAGACAGTTACAAAATTACTGGCTTGCTTACACCTTTACGCTCGTAGTTTTCATTGCTTTCATTTTGCAGCCTCCAAACGATATTGTTAACTTCGGGAAAGTTTTTGGAGTGGCGGTGTTAGGAACGGTCTCTGTTAAGCCCTTCACAATCGGATTTTTCTGGCTAGACTGAATAAAATCATGTAAAGGTAGCAAGATAAAATTAAAGATAAGTCATCAGCTTGAAAGTGTTAACCTCTTCAGTGTGAGGACTTTAGTTATTTATGTATGCTACTTCAGACAGTCTTACTGAACGTGAGAGAGACTTCTTGATCTGGAGAGGATAGATACGGGCTTCATTAACGTCCATCGCTACCCCCAAGTTAAGTCAAAGAGTCTAGTAGTATCAGAAACGTAACTGCAGGTCATGAAATCAAAAGAATTAATTACATGGCTGTGAATCCCTGACCTGTTTCGCGGCAGAAGATGATACCTGTTTTGCTCCCTGCTGTACGTTGTTCTCGAGGGCGTAGGCTGAGAGCACGTTGAAGGCCTTGACCACCTGCGCCTGTGGTACCAGACTCTGCAGCGCCTCCGCTATGCTCTCCTCACTGTCAGATGCAAACCAGGGTAACATAGTAAGACACGGACTGGAATGCACGGTAGTGATTTTAAATGCTCACTGACACACCATACCACAGTAGCACGGTAAAACGTAGGAAGAAGAGGAGCCCACAGAGATTATGCAGACTAACTGAAAACACACACACACACACACACACACACACACACACACACACACACACACACACACACACACACACACACACACACACACACACACACACACACACACACACACACACACACACACACACACACACACACACACACACACAACAAGAGCAAGAGTACAGTAAGGTACACAGAGAAAAAGTACGACGGAGATTAAAGCGACTCACTAACACGCTGCAGTACCGCACATTCCAGCACAAGGAGAGGAAGGATCGACTGAAAGTATATACCGCTGAACGATGAGTCGAAATATGTATCAGTAAAAATGATAGAATTCTTAGTTCTCGTCAAAGTCTGGCATATAACTACGGAGAAAGTAGAGAAGAAGTGCCAGTATGCGATGTTAAAGTCACTCATGCAGTAGAGGGTAGATACTGTATGTCAAGTGAATGCTTTCGAGATAATATTCAATACTGTTATCTGAAGCTGTTCGCTGAGACTCGAACAGCTCGAAGCAAGCTTGCAACTGTCTTCTCAAGCAAGAATATGCAAAATCTAGCATCACATAGCATGCTCACCACCATCAAAAGCATAATTCCATCATTTCATGCCGTACGTGGAGTTGGCAGAATCCGGAAGGAAGAAGAGGGGCAGTTATAAGAAGCTGTAAAAAAAATACCTGATGAAATTAGCCAGTCACGCATTCTGTCTCCTAAAACATCTCTGAAGTTCTTGGTTTCACTCTGTTGAATGTACGAGTAAAGTTGTAAAAGTGTGCAAACTTGGTAACGTGCATCTTTTTAAAATATGTATTATGTTAATTAATCTGTTTGTTAATTCTTCACTGTCTCAACTTTCATACCTCTCTTTCTGACATTCGCTTACCATATGCATCCCTCTCGATATATCGATTCGTCGTTCACCTTCCAGTTCATTTACATAAACTTTTTCCACACTTGAGAGACTGGCTTTGAAAAAATTTTATGCAGTACAGTACATAGCTTTTCTGTCCTGTATTCGTACTTACAACTGCAGAAGTTTCACGCCCCTCCCCCCCAAAAAAAAAAAATAAAATAAAATAAAATAAAACTGTCTATCTGTCTAACTGTCTGTCTCGCTAACTATCCATCTGTCTACCTATCTATCTATCCGTCTATCTATAGTCGTACTTTCCCTGGCTAAACACGAGCGCCGCTGGGTGTGAGTGGTCCAATTCCCCAAGATAATACCTTACCTTAAATGGACTGAGCTACCCAAAAAGAAGATACTTCATCTACATGGACAGAGTTACTCACACTTTTTGCCGGTCAGGCATACTTCAGGCGGGAGAGCGTAGATCGAGAAAAGGAAGGGCCGCGTTTTGACTCCACGGTCCGGCTTTTTATATATATATATATTTTTTTTTTTATTTGTTTATGCACCGAAAAGGAAGACAGACAGATAGACAAAGACAGACGCATTCATCGCTTACTCAGGATATTCTGTATTTTCTATGATAGAGACGAGCAGCGCGTTTGGAATAGCTTGCCAGTGGCGTGGGACCTGAATCCTGTTATTGAGAATAACATTCATAGAAAACTTTTTGTGTGGCATAACACTAAGAGTGTGTAAACCACTGTCACCACCGTTGCAGTTACCACCGCCGTCACCATTACCTTCGTTTTCACTACATTTACAAATAGCGAAATAAAAGATTTAAAAAAAATAGTAGTTGCTTTATTTCCATCAAAAGAAAAGGAAATCATCATCATCATCATCATCATCATCATCATCATCATCATCATCATCATCATCATCATCATCATCATCACCACCACCACCACCACCACCTCCCTCACTGCCCCTCACCTCGGATGTGCAGGTGATGTACGGTTAGCGACGTCCACCACGACCTTGTGCCTGAGCAGTGGGAGAGGGAGGCGTGTGTAGTGGTCTGCACCCACCGCCACCACCACCACTCCAGCACGACTTGCTGCCTCGTCTTGGGTCACCAGCCGCGTACCTTCCTTGTTCCGCACCAACTCACTGTACGCACCATCACCCGCAAAGGAAATAGGAACAATCGTTAAATAATAGTAAAATTACCAGAGAAGAAAGTAGTACTGTCACCAGGGAAAGAAATTAATAATGTTACAAATGAAAAAAAAAAATCAACAAAGGAAAAAAAGTAATGCATAGTAAGGTCACCTGAGAAGAAAAGGTCCATGGAGGAATGGTTAAGGAGGAAGGTGGGTCAGTGAGGTGAAAACAGATCCCTGAGTAAGATACGTGGATGGGAGATAACTTCTTGGGAGTTTTGTAGGAGGGCGGGTTTATGTGCGAATTATCTTTATTTTCAACACGGGTAGGGAAAGTATGAAATGTTACTAACATTCATAGGTCAAGTTATTCTGATCTGTGTGGTACATGCCTTTGTGATGAATACTTGTGAAAATGTCGAAAATCATATAAAGTTAAAGAAAGAGGAGATATAATTTGCCATAGATGTTACTGGTGTCATTTGAGGTTTGTCTAAACCACAAGTCCATTCCCTCATGCTCATAGAAGCTACGAGTACTCTGTCATGTAGTTTATTGCCCCCTCCGGAAAATAAAGGGACCCAAAGCAAGGGTACTTAGTCCAGACATTTAAGGTGAGAATGACCAGATGCTCTTCCCCGAATGGCGTCATGTGAGCAACAAATTCAACCAACCCTTGGATATAATCCCATATGGGTCACATCTGGTTGGAGTGCCTAAGCCCATTGGATAGATCACAGTCGTGGTCTGCGAAGACATTGTAAGCTACACACTAAAAATGTCTTCCTAGATTTTCACTGTGTGCTTGCAGTATCTCTGAGCTGGTCAAGTGTCACTTACTGTGGATGGTCACACCTCCACCAGTAAATAACTTTGCTCACTTTAAAAAGACCAAAGTTGACCACAACTTTTATCCTCTCGTAGGGTCGTGCATGATTTACAGGAAGGGTGCTATTTAGTTCAAGGGATAGACAGTGTTGAAAAGGCTCTCCCTTCGTTGCTGTCAGTTACACAAGATGAAGAATGAACGCAAACCTTCATTACTTCTTGACCAGGATGTGGTGGACTATCGCATGTATTAAATAAACAGTGCTAATCGTTCCCAGCACCTTTGATAATAAATCTCTGTTGTATATCAGTTTTGTTTCTTTATTAATAGCTTAAGCAGATTAATTCATCGTACTTCACACATACGAATTATTTTCAGAATTATTATACGATACTATCACTACGTATATGCATTGCTTCTTTTACAAATTGTGTGTGTGTGTGTGTGTGTGTGTGTGTGTGTGTGTGTGTGTGTGTGTGTGTGTGTGTGTGTGTGTGCGCTCTCTCTCTCTCTCTCTCTAATGTGGACTGTGGTAGCTTTCTTTGTATACCCAAACCTTGCTTATCACCGAGAGTAACGAATGCTGCATTCATAGATTTACATCATGACAGCTGAATACGGCTGATTGGCGCTCTCACGAACGCGCACACGCACAGTTCTCATTCTGCCTATTTTGTATGCATGACATCCAGTCTTTTAGAAGCAGTGTGCCCAAGCATCCCGAAGTAAACGGTTTTGACTAATTTTCAACTTACTTTGGAACAGGCAACGTTCGCAAGCTGCAAGTGTCTTTTTCCCATTCCACAGAATGGGCAAGTTGCAGTCTTTTTGCAGGCGGATGATGGTGGTAAAGGCAAGAGAAGTTATTTTAACTGGACGCGTTGCCATGCAATCGGGAGGGTTGCATTTTTTGGGGGGATGAATTTGGTATGGTGGTGAATATCTTAGTGCTACCCATGGCATTATTTGAGCCTGATACTAGCTTCAGTTTCATAAAGTGTTCTACTATGGAGTGATGATGCACAGTTTTGCTGTGTTTGTTTGCACAAGATTATTAAAACGAAACGCTGAAGGTAGTTGGATGATACTGTACAGCATGCGCCTTAATCCATTTTTACGTTTCTGAGGATGTTCATTATTCCAAAGAGCTACCATTCACATACAGGAGGAATACCTGAAAACATTCGTTGTTCAGCTGTAATGTTCAGTGGCCTCGTGTCATAACAAACAGAACGATAACATCAGCAAAAAAGCACGGAATACCGTTAAATACCTTACTACTCACACCATAGGTTCAAGCAACCGAAAAGCTTGAAGGGTTATAAACTCCTTCATTCTAATGAAGTATTATGTTTTTCCCCTCCAGGTGATTTTATTCAGCGCAGGAGAGCCTTTTCCAACCTGAGAGTTTAGTTATAGGGCATTCCTTCATCCGCTTAAGTGCGATAGGTCTTTCTAAACAGAATTGTCTGGGGATAGGAAGAATAAAGAGAAGGTACATCGTCGGACTGTGAAACGGTGTATGGTATCTCCTCTTTGTTACTTTAATCTTTTCTAATATAAACCTATTTTGTATCGATAATATACGAGAGGATATTGACATGTAATTTTCAGAATAAACCGTTAGTAAAGGGGTATTACGAAATCTCCAAATTCACGTTGAATACAATCCTTGTATTGTGTATAGCCGGTTCGATAAACTGGCCAAGACGAATTCACAGAAACGACGACATTGGTTTTTCTGTAGAAGCGCAGGATAATAGGTTCTCCTGGAGTCTAAATTATGCCGCAGGTACGTCTGCTAATGAATAAACAAGATACCAGGAAAAATACTGATCCCTTATAGTTACACTGTTCTGACTTCATATCGATAATTTAAAAAAATCTAGTTAAAATACGAGGGGTGCCCGTGAGATATTCAGCACGCCTGGCTGTACTGCGATATCCTCCACGGCCACATTCATCGCTGCTATAGTTTGTACCTCGGAACTCAGCAAGCATTTTCATCTTTTGCAGCGTATTTCCCGTATGTTAATGGCAGAATATGAGAATATTACGGCTCTGCATCCTTTCCATAAATTCGTAATCAGCACCATATTCTAATGTTAATTTCTTGGTACAGATCAGTCTCAGAATAAGACAGTACTACGGTTTTGCATCCTTTCTGCAAGCCTTCTTTGTGGCTAGCTCCATATTCCAGGGGTTTTCTCTTGATGCCGCTAAATGACAGAATAAGACAGTACTGTTGCCCGACATGCTTCCCAATGGACTTCTTGTGTACAGTAATGCTGTACCATTTTTGTAGTGTTAATCGCTAGTTATAGTGTCCACCATGTGGTGGATACCATACTATATTTGATCAGGTTCTTCTTTTCTCCAAACACTCGTCAACATGGGTGCCGATCCTTTATTTCTTCACCAGTTCACTTAAGACTTGGTGCATATGTTCTTTGGGAAAATGCAAGGATATACTTTTTTTTTTTTTTTTTTTTTTTTTTAAATTGGAGGGTTTTATGGAGTCAAAGGGAAGCCCATATGTTACACGAATCCGTAGTTCATTTTATTCGCGCATGCGGATATAATAAACAAAACTCGAAAAACTTTCATACGATTTTAACCAGACTTGATGGAGGGGTTGACGGTCAGGTAAGCAGTAAGCTTTTTTTTTTTTTTTTTTTTTTTTTTTATAGAACAGTCGGCCAAACGTCTAGGTCACAGGAATATGTCAAAGTTATACAGAGCAATATAGATGTTGACAGCTTTCATCCGATTTAGACCAAACGTGGCGGAAGGGTTGAAAGTAAGGCAAGAACAGAGTGACTTGATTTTGAAAACAATCAGTCAGAGGTCAAGATCAGTGGACAAAGTCCCTGCGTCTTGTGTGAAAAAAAAAAAAAAAAAAAAAAAAGTTTCGATCTGATTTGGACCAAACGGTGGAAGTGTTGAAGGTCAAGCAAAGTGTTGTATTTTTGGGAGGGACAATATGTTAAAGGTCATGGGTCACATGGCAGGCTCAGTTTGAACTGCTTTATCGAGTTTAAACCAAACTTTGTGGAAGGATTCAGAGTAAGACAAGGTATGGCAAGGATATAACGGGTTCGATTTTGAAAATAATCGAAAATCAAGGTCAAATGTCATGATCACAGGGCAGTGTTAACTCACACAATTTTGGATCGATTTATAGTCAGACTTGGTGAAACGGTTAAAGATCAGGCAAATATAAAGTAATTCGATTGTGAGGGCGGTTGACTGAAGGTCAAGGCCACAATGCAGAGTCAAATATTCGGCGTTTGCCAATTTAGTTGGCACGGTTATTGCAGTCTTTGATTACTTCTCGTTCAGTTATGCGAAGAGCTGGGATTGTTATAGATATATTTTTATGTTCGCACGAGAACGGATATTATGTTTTACTCGACGTGTGTGTGTGTGTGTGTGTGTGTGTGTGTGTGTGTGGTTGTGAGAGAGAGAGAGAGAGAGAGAGAGAGAGAGAGAGAGAGAGAGAGAACGAGAGAGAAAGAGAGTAAAGTACATACCTTGGTAGGAGACCGATGTGCCTCCCTATAAGGATTTTACGAGTCAAAAACGTGCAGTCACCTCTAGAGGATTAGAACCACTGCGCGTAAAGCAAGGCCGTCAATTTGACCTGAGTTCCCCACCACTATAATTCTGTACATAATACGAGGCCTGTTGAGCAAGTATCCGACCTTAGATCCTTTTAAAAATAATTAGCTAACCTGTTGAGCTAGGACACTAATCACCCCCAAAATAGGCCGCTACTGACTTGTCACACGTAGCCCAGCGTTCTTTCCACTGCTTGAAACATTTTTCAAAGTCGATTTTTGGTATCTCCTGCTGGTGCTCTGCTGCATTCGTCATGATCTCTTTTCTCGTCTCAAATCGGGAACCCTTTAGCAGAGTTTTGAGTTTCGGGAATAACCAAAAGTCACACGGAGCCATGTCTGGTGAGTAGGGAGCCTGCTTGACCTACGGGATGTTGTCCTTGGTAAAAAATTCCTGAATCAGTTGAGAAGAATGGGCAGGGGTGTTGTCATGGTGCAGCTTCTAACTTGCCGCTTTCCAGAGGTCTGGTCTCTTCCGCCGAACTGCATCACGAAGTCGATGGATAACGTCGAGGTAGTAATGTTTGCTGACAGTCCGACCTTCTGGTTTGTATTAGTGATGCACACCACGGTAGTTGAAAGAAAAAATGTCAACATGCAAGTTGCAAGCTGCAGCGTGACAACGCCCCTGTCTATTCTTCCCAACTGATTCAGGAATTCTTGGCCAAGTACAAACATGCCACAGGTCCGCCAGGCTCCCCACTCACCAGACGTAGTTCCATGTGACTTGGTTATTCCCCAAGCTCAAAACTCCGTTGAAGGGTTATCGAACTGAGACGAGAGAAGAGATCATGACGAATGTGGCGAAGCACCTGCAGGAGATATCGAAAATCAACTTTTAAAAAAGTTACAGGCAGTGGAAAGAACGCTGGATTTCGTGTGTTAAGTCAGAAGGAGCCTACTTTGATAGGGATTAGTGTCCTAGCACAACAGGTCAGCTGTTTATTTTTTAAGAGCCTAAGGTCGGATATTTTCTTAACAGACTTTGTACAATAAATCAGATAGGGCATTTCAAGTGAGTGTAGTCTCTTATCGGCCTATAAGTCAGTATGAACATAGATAAACCATCAGTGACGAACATTATTCTTTTGTGAAGATAGTCGGTGGAGGGGGAGCTTGTGCAAGTGCTCAGTATTCTGCCAGACTTTCTATAGTCTCCTTCCGTGAACCCCGCGTCGTTTATCAGTGAGCAGCATTTATCACTCCGCCACCTCGTTAAATATGTACAACACAGCGTGGTACTCTGGCTTTATACTCCCACTCAAAACGTACCTTGTACTTGCACACAGTTGTTGATGTAATACTGACGACTACTATGTGATTATTAACCCTTTAGTTTTGATAAATTTTAAGATTCCTTTTTCGATTTCTCATTGTTATTCAGATTTTTTTTTTTTTAAGTGCAAAATTAAAAATATCCATCACTAACCTCTTCAGTACCAGGGGGATTCCCTAACTTGAATAAACTCGTCTCAAAGCAAAAAAAACAAAATATCAAAGACCACTTGATCCAGTTACTTAACAAATATACGGAATATTTTAAATCATCACATCAGAAAAGTATGGGTTTTGAAGAATAAGACATAATGGCCTTCAGCTACGCAATAGTTGTTAATGCAGACAACCAATTTTCGGAAAGTCAAAATCTTCCCGCCAGGTACAGCCCGGGGTAGCCATTTGAAATCTGGCGGGTGAACAGGATAGTTTTAGGGACCGTTGAGTGGCATTAAAGGCTTCGTAGCACATTATAGTTGTTTTTTGTATATACCATAATACCCCTTAATACTCTGGTTTGTGTTATCAATATATTTCAAATACATCTCTAGTATCGACATAGCCTAGATTGTTTCAGTGCCATACAAGGGGATAAGAAGGTGTCATAAGCAAAATGAACTGCTAAGTAAGAGGTTCTACGGTCTCTGTGCCACTTAAAAGACGATCCTGGTTCCTGCATGAGCCTGTTCCCTTTTCATTGCGTAAGGCTTTAATGTAGGGATGAATGCGAGTGTTATATAACCACCCTCCACTGCAGTCCTTACAACCACCAGTGAAATATTGCTACCACAAAAGCCACTCAATACCTGACAGCAAATTCAAGGTTACCGGCACGTAGTGAAGTCATACCGTAGGTCGACGGGCTGGTGTGTGTGTGTGTGTGTGTGTGTGTGTGTGTGTGTGTGTGTGTGTGTGTGGAGATAGATAGAGAGAGAGAGAGAGACAAGGGGGAGGTAGTGTACTGTATTGAGGAGTATAATGACCTTCAGAATATCGTTGTGTAGGTGTAGCTGGTGAGGGGGGGGGGGAGCAGTACACTAAAGGTACATCGTATTCTTTTGTATTATAGCACTGACACCTTCAGCCAGACGACCACATATACACTAAATTTTTACACCCTTCAGACGATCATAAATTGGGGAACCTCGTGCGCGGAGTGATAATATCTGTTAAACTCATCCCGTGTGATAAGGCTTCTAAAAGCTAAATAAAATCGTCTGTAGGTAGCAAGAGAAAAAAAAATGCCGGTGGGATGGAGAGTGTGTAGGTGAGGTAAGCAAGGGTTGGAAATGATGCCTGGAATGATTTGGAGAAGGTTGGAGGTGATATCTAGGGCAGGGGTGATGTAGGGTAAGACTGTGTTTGAGGTGAATGATTACTATGGGAAGACGGTCTGTGTGTGTGTGTGTGTGTGTGTGTGTGTGTGTGTGTGTGTGTGTGTGTGTGTGTGTGTGTGTGTGTGTGTGTGTGTGTAGGTGCGAGTGCCCAGGTGTCTCAAAGAATATTAAAGAGGGTTTTGGAAAGGAGAACAAATCACTGAGCACATTTTTGTAATGGGAAAGTGTTTAGCAGTTATGTCTTTAGAGATATTTGCATTACACACTCTTAATGCCTCAGAGCGGTACACATTAGAATGATTAAGAAAAAATAAATAAAAGACCCCGTGCAGAATAAAGGCTGTGTGTGTGTGTGTGTGTGTGTGTGTGTGTGTGTGTGTGTGTGTGTGTGTGTGTGTGTGTGTGTGTGTGTGTGTGTGTGTGTGTGTGTGTGTGTGTGTATTCAGCCCAGTCAGTAGTAAAGTTAAGTGATGTTTATATTTCGGACGGATATCATCATCATCATCATCATCCACTCCTTCATTACCCAATCAGGGACGTGGGAACCCGGCGCTCGACAACCAAGTCCCAGTATTTAAGGAGATGATGGCCAGTTGCTCTACAGCGAGTGGCATTATGTGACCAGTGAGGGCTTACATCCTTTGGATGTAATCCCAAATAGACCAAATTCGGTTGGAGCACCTTAACACAAGACCACCAGGCGTCCATCAGGTTGTATGGTTACCTGCCACTCACCGTGTCATTTATGCCTTGGATTACGGGAAACCATTTGGTATGTCATTCAGTGTAGTCTCCTGAAGGAAACACTACTAAGTTAATAACATTTTAATTTTGATGAACATCATGTATGATGATTTTATTTTCTCTTCAACGACCATCTTTTCTTGCTGTTCCAGTTAAACACACTCATCCCTACGTGTCTGAACAGGTGGCTAACAGGATCAGGAGCAAAGGACTGGCAACGCCTCTTCCTTTTATGCTGGTGTAAGGACCTGACCACGCCACGCACATGTGTGGTGCAAGCAGCCTCGTTGCTCATGAAGCGCGCAGGAACGGACAGGCGAACCTCAGACTTGCGTCTCTTATAGTTCATGTCCCGGTAAGGGCAAAAGTCTCTCTCTCTCTCTCTCTCTCTCTCTCTGCAAGTGTGTGTGTGTGTGTGTGTGTGTGTGTGTGTGTGTGTGTGTGTGTAAATCAGAACGAATGGTAAGTCTGTGTTTAAGAGATCAGTCACTAAGTTTAGTGACGAACAACATCCAGTGTCACGTACTGATGAAACTTTCTCCAGCAGCACCGCAGTGATGGAGCAGTGAATTGTTTGTTTACCGTGTAGTTAAATCCATCCAGTCGTGCATTTTGATAAATATTGGCTGGATCATAAAAGACTAATTCTCATAATACTGCGGTGGAGTTTTTTTTTTTTTATGAATTTGCGTAAGTTACATTTTTTTTTTTTTTAAATAGATTATCGCAGCCTCTCCTACAGTGGGGAATAAAAGCTTTCGTTTATCTGAATATGTGATGCTTAAACTGAGTGAGACAGGTGTGAGGTGAGGACGGGTGTGCAGGAGAAAATGACGTAGGCTTCTCGAGATCCGCCACCACATCTCCCCCCACACTGCTCCTCTGACTCACCAAATCGATGTCTTCTCAGAACTGGCCACAAATAAGCTACTGTGTTTTTAATCTTTGCGGAGATGAATGACACTAAATATTGCCCCTGTAAAATACTTTGCTTCTGTGGAGTGAACCAATGGAATGTATACGCAAGATGCACATCGTTAGACGGTAGGAGAAAGCTACAAATGAATATGATGCGCACAATGAAATCGATTTTTGTGTGGCCTTCATCATTTATCCCGGGAGTGACGAGGGGAGGTTAAACAGACGTCACTAGTAAAGGTGATTCAGACTATATCATTCTCTGTGAAATGTTAAATACGTGAACATGATAAAACTAGAGAACCTGCCAAGGGGGGAATCACACCAGCCGAATGCCGATACATACTTAGCGCGGCTCGGAATATGACCTTGAACTTGACTTACTTTCACCAATTTTAAACTCGCCCGAGATTTTCATCCCCATTACACACCTGTAACATTTTGTAATGATATTTAAAGCTGTTGCGTAGTTATCGTGCTAACAGACACACAGACACACACACTTAGACACCGAGACAGACAGACAAACTGAAAACAATACCAGCTTCGCCATCGCGGCTGGTAATGATTACAGTTATATATGTTATCACTACAGTTGCTCCACACAGATGCATTAAAAATAACTACTTTACTTTAGTGTTTAAGAGTCATTTTCTCGTGAACATAGGCGGGTCCCCAACACATCCTTCTTACCAGTTGATTGATGCATATAGCTATATTCCCTAAAATTGCCATCTCTCCATTTTGAATACAGAGTTGCAACGATTGATTAACCCTAAATATTATACTAGTTACGAAAATGTGCTACGGAAAGGACGTAGAGCCGCAGCTTTGTCTCAGCCAACGAGCTACGCGACGCAAGAAGGAAAAGGGCAAATGTCCGTGTAAAGTTAGTAAGAAAAGAGGCGCAGTTGATATTCTCTAGCGTTTATTATTTGTGCAGGCTGGTGATATTAGAATAACAACACACACACACACACACACACACCGCTCGCTGGCGCAGTGGTAACGTTCTCGCTTGCCATCTGGTAGACGGGAGTTCGCGCCTCGCTCAGGTTGCGAAAAGTTTCACTGACGAAGTGGGTGGTTACTGTCCCCCTTGAGCAAGGGGACGGGTGTGTGCGTGTGTGAAGGTCACAGCCTTGCCCTTAGATCGGACTATATGAGCTCTCAGCTCTCTTCCGGGAGGGTAAAATGCTGACGATCACGACCATCACGACCATCAAGTGATCCTGACCGACCCGGTGAATTACACACACACACACACACACACACACACACACACACACACACAAAGAAAGGGGGGGGGAAGCGAAAAAAATACACCCCAGCGCTACCGTGCGGGGCCGTAAATACGATGAACTTGACCTTATTGAAATGACTAATAGAAGGAAGAGTGTGTTTACAGTGCATGTTAATGAGGAGAGAATAGTGTGTTTACAGTATATAGTAATAAGGAATCGTGTGTTTACAGTGTACGTTAATGGCGAGAGAAGTTTTTGTATTGTGAACGAATAGCGAAAGAGGAATGTGTTTACAGTGTACGTTAATGGAGAGAGAATGTTGTGTTTAGTGTTTACAGTGAACGAGTATATGAATAGAAAGGGAGGAATGTGTTTAGAATGTACATGTACTGAATGGGGGGCAAGTGTGTTTACAATCTATTAGTACTGGGTGGACAAGAGTGAGAGGCAAGATACTCATTTGTCACGTACTTCTACTGTACCTGCTACCACGGGCGACCATACCACGCTGCCTCTACCTATGAGTTACTCTCTTGGTACATATAGTCACATCACAATATTGGATACCGGCTGTTCGGAGCATGAATGAATGAACGAAGGGTCTCTCTCTCTCTCTCTCTCACACACACACACACACACACACACACACACACACACACACACACACACACACACAAAGCCTTTGGTGCGTAAAGTAATATGATTTCCATTCATACTCTGGTACAGGATTAAAGAAAATTGCATAAAAGAACCCGAGAAAAACCCGTTGATATACAAATCTAATGAAGCAAACAATCACTTAGTCGAGAATTACGAGAATGTGCGTGTGCGTGTGTGAGTGAGTGTCCGTACGTATGTACATGTTTATTATTGCTGGTATGATGTTGCTGGTTTCTCTCTCTCTCTCTCTCTCTCTCTCTCTCTCTCTCTCTTTCTGTGTGTATGTGTGTGTGTGTCTTGGGCGTCGTAAAATCGCCAGGTGTTAGCCGAAATAAAATGCAAAGGAAGTATTTCGCTGGTATATGGCTCATGTTTTTGTTCGTTATTTGTATGTTTTAGTATTGTTATAGATGGGATAAAAGAAGACATTAAGCCCTTCATTACGATTACCCCCTTTTTTCCATACCATTTCCTATCGATTTCATTCAGGATAACTATTTCAATTCGTTGGCGCATTTTGGTTTTAATTCCTTGTTCTGTTTTGACGATTTTATTTAGTTTAGGGAATTTGGGGGAGAGTTTTTGAACCTCAGGGATTCGTTATCGCCGTTTTCAACCCCTTCAGTACGGGACATCATTTATCTGTCGAAATCATTTGATGGTAATGTGAATGTAAAGAAAAAAACGTCAGCTTATTGTAATGGTTAAGTGTGTTTCGAACTAGAGGGGTTGGATTTAGTCTTCTTGAACCCCTTGCCCCTCACAAACTCAATGAATCGTGTGAGGGTAGAAACAGTAGAATGGAAAAGACTTCACCGTAGTGAAGGAAGTGGGCGTTAAACAGAAAATTATCACTTAGGGTAAGGTGTTGTATCAAACCAATTATCACACAAGTCCTTTATCGCCCCATCAGGACCTTACGGGGTGTGAAGCCAGGCTCCTTAGTTCAGACATTTGAGGCGAATGAATGCTTTTCCTTGAGTGGTATTACTGTACCGCAGCCACTCCTTGAATGTAAACTCTTACAGAACATATCCGGTTGGAATGTCGTGACTCACTAAACCCGCAGGCATCCATTTGGTTATACAGTATGGCATTGCAAACGAAATTCTCATGGTGAACGGGAATACAGCCTAAGTCTAAGGTAATTTCCCGCTAAATTTCATTACCTGACTTCTTCACTGTGTCGTACCTGAGTTATTCACCTTTTATGGGATAGTTCTCTTATGCATGCAAGGTAGTCAAGGGTGGGTCATCGTGCTTCGTAGTGATGCAGGTTATTAGCACCGTTATCCTCATATAATTTTTTGACGCCTGGGGGTCTAGTAAGTTACGGCGCACCAACCGGATGTGACCCACAAGGGCCTAATTTCGATGGATGGTTTGAGTATATTGTTCGCGTATGCCGGTTAGGGAAGAGCAACTAGTCATTTTCGCTTTCAGTGTCTGGACTGAGTAACACAACCCTGGGACTCTAGGAACGCTATGGGATGGGAAAATGGCTGGATGGACTCTTTCCCAATCCTACAGTGTCCTTATGGGCGTACACAGTATAGAATTGCATGGTGGTAGCAAGAATAAAACCAAAAGGATATAATCGTGCCGTAAGGCTACTTGGAAACTGTTTGTAGTCCCTTTGACTGGCATAAGGTTTCTCTCTCTCTCTCTCTCTCTCTCTCTCTCTCTCTCTCTCTCTCTCTCTCTCTCCATACCTACGCCGTGTTGCCGTGTGTATGATACGGGGTGTCGTGTGGTAATTAACGATAAGGAATTCGCTCCACACATGCTACACTATACATCATTCATCTTCACATTTATTTTCCTTTATTATTTTATTCACCAAATATTCTTCAGTGCATAATTTTTATTTTTTCCATGATATTTGATTCGTTAAATTTTTGTATTTGCTCCATACATATTATTTGGTCCGTATATATTTTATTTTATTGTTTATTAGCTTCTTATTTTTTTATTCACACCTTGGTTTGTATTTCTCTTACTTATTTGACTGGATCCATATTTTTCCCTTGATCTATTGTTTCATGTATACTAAAGAGCCTACAAAGTCCAAAGTTTGGTACGGCGTTTTGCAGACAGGTTCCCTTGTTCGTTACTAGAGTATTTAGTACATCAACGTTATCATCCTAACCCGTTTTCCAGCCAAGTGATATATATATATATATATATATATATATATATATATATATATATATATATATATATATATATATATACCTAGGCTGCTTCCCCCAAGGAAAGGGAGGTGGCCGAGACAGGACGACACACTCCCCATGTACTCATCCATTCAAACACATTCATTCGCATCTTAGCCCCAGAGGGGAGAACGGACAGATCCTCACCGCACCACACCGCACAAGGGTCAACTGCGCAATGCAATCAGTGACATCCGCAGCAGGGCCCGACAGCAGAACTGGTTTACCCCTGCCACATCATAACAGACTCATCCCCTTACCCGCATCTGACCTGACTAGCTGATCAGACCAAATGCGGGAGAATATCCCCTCAGGGCTGCGTCATCACTTATTCATTCACAATTTCTCTCCATATATTTCTGTCACGCACAGCCACTCTTCCTTGCTCAACAGACATCCCTCTCGCATCCAGCGCTCTCTTCACACTGTCCATCCATCCTATTCGTGGTCTTCCTCTCAGCCTTACACCTTTCACATCAGATCTAGTTATCTTTTTCACCAATCGCTCATTATCCATTCTCTCCATATGCCCAAACCATCGCAACACCCTCTGGTCAACTCTACCAGCCATCTCCCGAACAACTCCAGTTCTTCTTCGCACTTCATCATTTCGCACCCGATCCATACGCGTCACTCCACACATACTCCTCAGACACCTCATCTCCATTACATTCAAACTTTTCTTCTCTGCTACACCCATATTCCCTGTTTCAGCCCCATATAACGTAGTCGGTACCACAACACCCTCAAACAGCCTTCTCTTTACATCCATTCTAAGCGAACGACATTTAAACACTTTTTTCATTCCTCCCAGCACCTTTCCTACTTCATTTATTCTAAACTTCACTTCTGCATCTATTCTTCCATCCACAGCAACATGTGACCCTAGATATTTAAAACAATCTGCCTCCTCAAGCAACTCACCATTCAAAACTATATTCATCCCCCTACCATCTATCAACCCCGTACACTTCATCACTTTACTCTTATTCTCATTTACTTTCAATTTCCTCCTTTCACACACCCTTCCAAACTCCTCTACCAACTGTCTCAATCTCTCCTCTGAATCAGTCACCAGTGCAGTATCATCTGCAAACAGCAGCTGCTTCAGATTCCACTCTCCACCATCAACATTCACCAGACTCAGACCTCCACCTAAAACTCTTGCATTCTCCTCCCTTACAACACCATCCATGTAAATATTAAACAACCAAGGCGACATCACACATCCCTGTCGCAGCCCCACTCTCACGGGAAACCAATCACTCACAGCATTTCCCACTCTTACACACGCTCTACTATTTACATAAAAACTTTTCACCCCTTTTAGTAACCTACCATCAAGTCCATACAATCTTAAAACAGTCCACAAAGCCTCCCTATCAATTCTATCATACGCTTTCTCTAAATCCATGAATGCCCAAAACACATCCTTGCCTTTCGCTAAATACTTTTCACACACTTGTCTCACAGCAAACACCTGATCAACGCATCCCATCCCTCTCCTAAAGCCACACTGCTCATCACCAATCACTCCCTCTGTACCCTCTCTAACTCTCATAATTAACACTCTACCATACGCCTTACCTACAACACTCAACAGACTTATACCCCTAAAGCTAGTACATTCATACTTATCACCCTTGCCTTTATACATATATATATATATATATATATATATATATATATATATATATATATATATATATATATATATATATATATATATTTATATATTTGTGTGTGTGTGTGTGTGTGTGTGTGTGTGTGTGTGTGTGTGTGTGTGTGTGTGTGAAAGAAATAATTACTTGAGGTTTGATAAACCGATCCTAACACTGCATTGAATAGCCTACCATTGGCATGAATGATGTAAGGAATACATCATAATGCTGAAGGGGTTCTCTAAGAATACCAGACTGTAAAATTGTACCCATTTATCTCTTTAGTAATTTATAGCAGCAAGGGAACTCTGAGTGTACAGTGAAAAAGAAATATCATACAGAAAGCTCGCTACGCCCCAGGCTACTTCCTAAACCCATTATCGTACACACCATCCTTCTTTATCAGTTAATTGGCCCGCGCCGTGACGTAACACCCGCCATTCATGAGCAGTGTATAGAGGTAACGTTACGGTTATGTGAAGTTGGGTTGTGTTAGGTTAGTTTATATGAAGTTAGGTAGGGTTGAGTTGACTGGGCGTTGTTAATTTTGGTTGGAAAAAGATGGATTGGATTGGGTTGGGTTGGGTTGGATCAAGTTAAAATGGGTAGGGTTGGGTTGAGTTAGGTTGTTAGATTGTGTTTGACTGGGTTGGGTTAGGTTAAGTTACCTTAGCTTAGATTTGTGTCGGATTGGATTGAGCTGGGTTGGGTTGGGTTGGGTTGAATTAAGTTGCGTCGTGTCGGGCTAGATTAGATTAGGTTGAGTTTTGGGGTTTGGTTGAATTGTGTTGGGTTAGGCGAGGTTAGTTTGGGATGGAGTGGACTGGATTGGGTTAGTTTAGGATAGACCAGTGGTGCGGTTGTCGGGGGCGGTGGTATTTCTGTAAAGGGCAGCAGTACGAATATAGAAAATCTCTCTCTCTCTCTCTCTCTCTCTCTCTCTCTCTCTCTCCCTCTCTCTCCTACTAGTTTGTGTCTGGATATTGCACATTAGCCATTTCATGTACTCCTTTTAGGCAATCTGTGTCGATATGAAGGAGACAGAAATGACATGGAAGAAAAATTAGGATGTAATGTGGAAGACAGATTGATAAGGAAAATGTGCTAATCTGCTTTCTGTGCAGACGAGAAATTGGCTGTACATTCTTTACACACACACACACACACACACACACACACACACACACACACACACACCTATAAATACATAAATAAGCCGAAGAAAATCGTCTGTAGACATTAAAATAAGTAGAATCGTCAAGATACAGCAAAACGAAAGTAAAATAAAAAAAAGACATCACCAAATTCAAGGACGTCTGATGGTGATCAATACACAGGTCACCGTCCGAGAGTACTTGCCACGTTGTACTGTGTGTGTGTGTGTGTGTGTGTGTGTGTGTGTGTGTGTGTGTGTGTGTGTTTGGATCCGAGACCTCCCAGCAACGCTTAATATTTACGCTGTGGCTGACGTAAACGCGAGTGTGGGATCGACGTCACAAATACAAAGGTCACCCATCCGTATCGACGACTTTATGTCTGGTGTACATCTCTCAAGGGCTCTTTGTTTTGCTTATTTTGCATCAGTACGGAAGCGTAAGTGTTAAAGGAAAAAAACAGTTCATTAACTCAACCTGATCTCCTCTATATTAATTTTCCCCCAAGTCATATTTCTCCTCCCCGCAGCGTCCAGTCTTTTCATTGCAATGTGCCCAGGCATTTTGAACTGCTTATATCTTCAATCTGACCGTCTCTCATTTCTATTTTCGTGGAACAAGCCATTGTCTCTGGGTTTTAAGCCTTCCGTCATACTTTTCTACAACTAAGACAAGTTTTCATAATTGAGTTTCGGCTTTTTTCCTGAAAACAACTGTGAGATATCGGTCACCAAACGAGAACACAACAAACCATAACACTAAGAAAGCAAAAACTGAGTAGTCTTTATCTTCTTTAGTTCAGTGACGTACTTTATAATTCTTTGGTCGGTGTGGGCACCGCTCATCTACTCATTAGAGATAGTGCTGCCTACAGGTGACTGAATGACAAGCCAATTGGTTTCATGTAAAACAAGAAATCTTTTCCTACGCTGAGTGGTAACCATAAAACCAAATAACGCCTGGTGGTTTAGTGGGTCGAGGCGCTCCAACCGGATGAACCTGTAAGGATTTTCATCCGAGGAGTGTTTGGTGTTCATTGCTCACGTAATGCCACTCCGGGAAGAGTGAGGCTGGTCACCCTCGCCTTAAATATCGGGACTCAGTCTCATAACTCCGGATTCCTTAACTTCTGGTGGGAAAAAAAAAAAAAAAAAGACGATGATGGACGAGTTGCTCCTTCTTCGAAGGTACGCTATCCTGGGGTACGCGTACCCCAGTGAAAAATTCACACAAAAATCCCATTTGAAGTGAATAAGGGTATAAAAGAGGGCTAAGAAGAATGGGAAAGGTGTAGGAAGGGAGAGGAGGGAGGAGAAAAAGGAAAGAAATATGAGCATTACTTGTACTTGATTCAGCTTGCTTTATGATTAAACTTTTGAATCTGGTGACGTATTATTTTGTTAAGTCTTTCTATATTCTGATAATTTTATTCAACGTAGTTGAACCCTCTCGCAGTGATTGGAGAAAATGAAGGCTATCTAATCACTCCGGTTCGTAGAGTCGCTCCAAAGTTGTTACGAGTGAAATCGTTTGGAGATTTCGAGAATAAATTACAAAACTCGTTATCACATTGAAGGGAATAATTATCTGCCGTGGTATACCTGTTGTACTGTTTGTCAAGACATCCTAATGTTTTATAACGGCATATGGAACTCAGAGAATACCACTCTGAAGCAGGAAGGAAAGCTTAGGAACACTTTGTACCTTTTGACTCCATCAGAACTTTTGAGGCAACATTTTATATAGTGAACGTAATCAAGACAAAGTAACAGACCACATTTAATTCTTGAACAAAACTTATTCGTTGCAGTAGCCTCAGTGATGCGCTAAAATTCGAATATCCCCATTAAACAGCAAGTCCATATTTCTCAGTGAACTGTAAATACTTTACGAACAATTTATGTTATTTAGGCTTCCCTTCGCCTTCATTTCCTTTTCCTTATCAATGAGCTAGGTCGGGAGAGGGAATAGTAGGCAGTATAAATATTCAAGTAGGATTCCGTTAACCAAAAGAAGGTTCTAGGGGCATTACAGACTTACTCATAATTATACCTTTCGTCGTTAAATTATATGCAGTCCCTCGCCTTCTCCTTTAACCACCATGATCCATCTTCTCTCTTGTCATTAACTTCTGACGCCAAATTAATTACAGCCTCGTGCACTGCCGTTTCATTATCCGAAAGTCTTTTATTTTTTAAATATTTTTTTATGTGTCCGACTCTGGGCATAGGCTTCACAGCCTGCTCTCAAGGCCCAGTAGTCCTTCTACATACATACACCTCTACATGGCACCACTTCGGCGCTAACACCCA
The DNA here is from genome assembly GCF_032717465.1 of Coenobita brevimanus. Lineage (NCBI taxonomy): Eukaryota > Metazoa > Arthropoda > Malacostraca > Decapoda > Coenobitidae > Coenobita > Coenobita brevimanus. Next base: position 37,102,620 of record NC_137056.1, read on the forward strand.
CCGTCCATATTGAATACGTGCTAGGACTGTCTCATACGGGACTGGTGTATTGGTATTAGCGGGGATATTTTTACGACATATCGGCCGGACTTCTGGTAGATCAGTAAAGTCTGATTTTAAGAAATTCAAATCCTTAAACTCCTCCCTGCCCCAGCCGGGATTTGAACCTGGGTCCGGTAGAACTGCAGGCCACCTGTCTGCCGATTGAGCCACCGCCTGTATGCCGTTATTCCTTTCTAATGACGTGAAAAAATACAAAATATCCCATTAAAGTCGTCCAACACTGCGTTTTTTTAATTTTTTTATCCCATACTCATATCACACGACCTTGGTAGTGACAGCACCTCGTTCCACCAGGCATAGACACTAGTATTGATAGGTTACCGGAGCTGTGTTGGCAAGAATGGTGTGTTGATGGTACTTAGTCACTGTATTATGTGGAGTTACGTGTTTCGACACTGAGCACACATTACAGTAGAGCGAGGGATGTGGAAGTGATGAGTGAGGGGAGGGGAATAACTCTCTCTCTCTCTCTCTCTCTCTCTCTCTGCCAATCGACCAGTGATTCCTTGACAAAAGAGTATGACTTTACGTCTTATTTTTACATAACCATTCGAAATATTGGTGACAGATGAAGCGTCACTGATCATAACCATTCTATCCGATAACATCGTATTATTATTATTATTATTATTTTACGGCCTCCAAACGAGTGTATTGAAATTAGGAGACATCTCTAGTCTTGAACGGCTTTAGGAAGGTTCTGTCTGACCCCTTCAGTTGCGAAAGTCTCTCCCAATCAGAATTACATGTTCTGAAGGGAGGAAGAATGGAATATAAAATACTTCATCGGAGAGACGTACTTAAATGCATCGGTGAAACGGCAGAAGACATTGCAAATCAGATCAAAAACGGTATATTCTTAAAATTCTGTCGAGTAAATTAAAACGCTTTACTTTTTTAATAGTGTCTGTCAACAAATTCATGCTGATTATCAGGAATACAGACAACACTCAAGGCCGCATTGGCATCAGTGGAGGTGGGTAATCATTGATCGGGTGAGTAAGCACTGTTTTGATTGGTGTGGGAGGTGACAGGTTTTATTCCAGCACCTCTGTGTTTACACCATTAATCAGATGACGCATTTTGTATTTTATCCTGCTGCTGTCCATCTACTGTATATATCTGTCTTTTGCAGCTGTTAGTCAACCATCCTATCAATCTATTCAATTATGTAATCCTTTTTTGTAGTACCAGAAGAATAGGAGTCCGATGCTAGGCTACTTGGACCAGACATTGAAGGTGAGAGTAACCATTCGCTTGCGTTAAAGTGGCACTATGGGAAGAGTAAATCCCAACCACCTCTGGCATGCAAACCCTCATGGACTACATTCGGTTCGAGAGCTTTAACCTACTAGACCACCTGACGTTCATTTGAACTAACAACTTACCAATACTGTGCTGGGAAGCGAACATGGGACCCTCAAATAAGACCCAGGCGACTTTCCACTGCGCCACAACCAGATAAAGGTTGCCTCACCCTGTCATATAGGAGTTCGATTCCCAGCATAGTATGGGAAATATGTTTACTGTAACTTGGCTTAAAAAGCTGAATTGCAACAATAGATTGACATTAGAATATGATGTTAGTCATGAAGAATTGCTGTGGAAAGGATGCATATTTGTAGTATTGCCTTTATTTTTTTTTACCACAAATATGTGAAATAAGCTATAAAAGGACAAAAATCTGGGCCAAGTTAGAGTAAAAACAGTATATATAGTTGATTTTTTCTTGTTTTAGTACAGGTTCCTTTCATCATATTTTAAATTGGTTATATGGTTACCACACAGTGTTGTAAGTAGTTTCCTGGGCAAAAAAAAAAAAAAAAAAGTTTGGCTTTTTGCTCAGAGTAAAGTCACCTGAAGGAAGCACTGCATCAAGTGAGTGGATGGTGGGCGCTCTACCAAACAATGTCATTCAGCTTAGGAGTGACTTTTAGAGCTGGAGGGGATATAACTTTCATTAATCCCTTCACTGCTGGACATAATTCCGAAGTTTAATAAAATCGTCTGGAGACAACAAGGGAAAAAAAGGTTTCTTCGTAATGACGGGGTTCAATAACTTAACGACCTGCCCTTGTGATAAATGCTGGGTTGGTATGTCAGGTGAATCACTCTTTAGTTAGAGTGTGGTTCAATTAGTCACCTCTTTTTCCGTCCACGCTATTCACCCTTACATTCCATTAACCTGGGACCAGCAGCTCCACTCCTGCTCCTCCTTACCCCCATACCCTGCTATCATACTCCCACCCTCACCACCCTCCCTCGCTCCTGGTACTTCAACTCACATAACACCTATTATCCCACTAATGACAAAAACAAATACATTCATTCATCAACCCATCCATCCATCATTCATCCAGTCCTTGATGTGCCTTTTTTTTTTTTTTTTTTTTAAATCATAGATGTAGGAGCCATGTGCTAGGCTACTCGGTCCACACATTTAAGGGAACGTCGTCATATGAGCAATCAGCTGTAACCACCTTCAGTCTTAAAACCTTAAGGGCTATACGCGGTTGGAACGCCTAAACCCAGTAGACCGTCAGTCGTCGATCTGCTGGGTGTATGGTTATTACCCAGCGTAATAAATGGTATCCTAGATTACAGGAAATAATTTGGTTGTAGCTCATTCTTTTCACCTATAGGTAGCACTGCCTTGAATCAGTGGATGGTGGACGCACCTGCCTACTGTGACGTAAGAAATAGTTAATTCTTGCTTCAACCAGAGTACTTTATTTAGCGAAAGTTTACATCTTGTTGTCAGTGGATTATAAAAAGTCTCAGCTTAAGCAGTTCTCCAGACTCTTTGACAGCGAGTTAACTCATAACTCAGTGTTTCATGCTACTGTTAGACGAATATATGTAGCTTAAGAGTGATGTGTCGTCGTGTAAAAGTTATTGAACAATCGAGATTGGGATCATCTGACAATTAATATCTAAACTATTAGGTTTTAGGTTCTACAGGTACTCTCTGATTGTTGGTAGTTCTCTTCCCAATGGATAATCAGTTCAGTACAACATACTCGTGGAAACAGTGACGATGTTCACCAGAAAACTGAAAGGAAGACTGGTCGTCAGGTCGTTATATAACAACGGTAGATCAATCATGGGGGTGGAGGTGTGCACGTGACGCTGTACTATACGGCTACCGCAGCTCAGTGTTCTCTCTATCATTACCATTACCGCTGTCACCATTTCTACTAGCATCACAACCACAGCAACAACTCCTAAAATTGTATACTTATACTCCTAAAATTGTATACTATAATTCTATAATATAATTTAGTATAATAGCAAACATTACTATCCTCTCTCTCTCTCTCTCTCTCTCTCTCTCTCTCTCTCTCCTCAATGGGTGTCCCAGCAGGATAAAAATAAGGGATAATTCCTCCTTCAGTCTCGCTCACGGCATGAGTAATGCAAATTTCTGGTACCTTTCGACTGAAAATAGGTATTGATTCAACATCGAGCGGTGGCCGTCGAAGGTGGCCTTTAAGCGAGTATAGTCAAAAGATGCGCTCTTCCCTTATTAGGATTACCGTTGTAATTTTTGAGTATTTTGCAAGTGGTTTTGCTAGTTTAATGCAAAATCATCTGCATCATTACGTCTAAGTTGTGGGGAGGTAATATTTGTTAATAATGTCTGTCTTTGTGTGTGAATGTCATATTTATGTAAAGGGTCAAGATCAGTAATCGGTTGTGCCCCGTCACTGGGACATTGTACAGGAATGTATGAGATCTATGGTGAAAACATCTTCACTTGTGCCTTGGTGCTCTTCGTTCCTTCATATTTTTTCTGTACTGCTATCAACTTTTTTATAATGCAGTAATTTTAGGAATCGGAAAATCTGTGGCACATGCCGATGGCTTAATTTTTATTACATTCTTGCTGTCTCCTGATAGTTTTGTGCGGTTTAAAAGAGACTTCTCGAACTGGAAGGACTGGATATATGTAAGCTTCAGTAATCATTTCACTACCAAGGAGGTCTTCCAAGTTGGATAAGTACTGTAGTTTGGAGGTAGCGAGAATACCTTAAGCTTATGCACCATCATACTGAAAAGGTTAAGGTCACTTGGAGGTCAGTTCCTCGCCAAATGATAATGAAGAGCAAAATCAATCATTAGTGTCACTGAAACAAGTACACTGATGTGTCAGAATTCAACGCTAATGGGAGTGACAGCATTAACACCTCCTGATGACGCAGCAGCAGCACGAATCAGTCAGGAGCCATATTTATAAACTTTCCAAAGCTTAATTTGTTTATAAAATTGCTTGTATATACGGTACGTTTGTCGCCACCCTTGCAGCTAACAAATGCTTCACAGTAAAATCAGAGTGAATATCAGAGTGAGAAAAATACGAAAAACAAGGTGATATGTGATAATAGTTAACTCCTACGGACACCTGTGTATCGCAAGAATTGGTTACTTCGTATTATCTTCTGTACGTACGACCTGATCTATACAGACTGCCAGATCTTCTACACACACGACCATATCTCCTGTACACAAGACCTGATCTTCTGTACATACGACCTGATTTCCTTTACATACGACCAAATCTTCCATACATACGACCTGATCCTTTATAAATACCGCCTAATCTTCTCTGCATACGACCTGACCTTCTGCACATACGCACAAATCTTCTATACATACGACCTGATCCTCTGTTTATATGACTCAAGCTGTACACGTGATCCAGCATTCCTGAGGTGTGAAAGGCCGCTCAGTGTACGAGTAAACACAAGTTGCTGAATTCCTGGTAGTGATGAATGAAGTAGTGCCGGAGA
>NC_137056.1:37109972-37249972 GCF_032717465.1 Coenobita brevimanus
GCTCCATTGCGTGAGTTACAGCGTTAAAACATTCTTTAGCATTCAGACGTCTGCACAGAATATGTAAAACTCCACAGATTCGTGTTGCCCCATTCCGAGCAAACCTTTAACGTATTCTGTATCAGTAGTGACGGTAGCGGTTGTCAAAACCATTTTCTAGTATATAAACTTGAAAGTAGAATTCATATTCTAAAGCTGTTGTTAAAGTATAGGGATGGAAAAAGTGCAGAGACAGAAGATGAAACACAGAACCAAGAGAGCATTTGGGATGGGAGCAGATTTAAAGTTGTATACTCATTACTGTACTACCACTACTTCTACTACTACTACGACGACTGCGGCTGCTGCAACTACTACTACTGTTACTGCCGCTGCTTTACTGCTACTATTACTACTACTACTACTACTACCACCGCCACCACCACCACCATTGCTACTGCTACTGTTGCTACTACTACTACAACTACTACCACTAATACAAATACAAATAATAATAATAATAATAATAATATTATTATTATTATTATTATTATTATTATTAATAACAATATCAATAACAATAATAATGTGTAATGCCGTGTTTTCTGTCATGCCGCCTGTAGGTGCGTCCTGAGATTACTGACAATTATAACAGACGCATGGTGTAATAACGTCTAATTTTCCTATCTCAGGTGTATTAATCCCCTAGCTGAACTGCATTTATTTGTATTTCCTTAGTTATCCCAGGATCACTCCATGGATTGTTTAATAAAGGAATACTGATCATTCTTTCTCTTCTCGGTATTGTTTTTAGCTACGAGGATTTACTCCTGCCGTGGGTTACCAATTATCTTGCACACTGGAGGGATGACTGAGGTTTTGACATATCACAACCATCGCAGTTTTCATCTGTCTGAAATGTCTTACCGGAAATTCATAGTACTTGATATAATACACATATGTATCAGTACTATTTTTTAAGTAGTCACTCTTTGGTATCTCCGAGTTCATCCTAAGCTTTTACTTTATGTGTATAACCCACCATTCACTCTATGTTTATTGATCTTCTGCCGACAAACAATGCAGGCCTCTCCCCTGCTGTGTCCTTCCCTTACCCCTGCCCCTGCCCCCTCCCCCACCCCTGCCCCTGCCCCCTCCCCCACCCCTGCCCCTGCCCCTTTCTGTTCTGGCTGGCTTAGGTACTCACATAATCTGTGGGATTGTTGGGTCGCGGGAACCGATGAGCACCAAGTATCCAGCCTGAGCGATCTTCCCTGCTATGGCCCGTCCGTAGTCCCCACTGCCCAGCACGCCCACCACCTCCTGTTTCTCCTTCCCATCCTCACCCATGTCCTCGCCTGTATCCCACATGGAAACACTGGTGTTGTAGAGTCTTAGTGGAGACGTGACGTTGCCAGAGGGCATTTTGTTGTGAGTGTTGATCGACAGTGCTTCCAAAAGCGTTGTCGTGTCCAAACTGACGTCTTTCATATCTGGTTTGGAGTCCTTACTGATGTCGGTCTGACAGGAGGCAGAGGATGTTGATACCACACTATATTCTGAAGAAGTTATACTGGATACACTTCTGCGTCTTGTACGTGAGGTCCATGTTATTGTTCTGCCAGGTCCTCTCCTGTCAGAATAGCTTCTCCGTGACCCCTCCCTTTCACCGAACTTGCGCTTCGTTCCCACGTCTCTCCTTGGCATGGTGGTACCTTACTGTTAGATAATGATATTGATGTATGTTACAAATATGATGATACATGAGTAGATGTACTAATTCCACATATTATATTGATAAAATTTGTCTTATACGTTGCTGCCGAAAACCCGCAATGATTCTCTTTTCCGAAAAAAAAAAAGGGAATAACTAAAGGCAGCCAAAGTCTTAGTCTATTAAGATGCCGGTACATTTTCTGTATATATATATATATATATATATATATATATATATATATATATATATATATATATATCACTAACACGTGATTTATAGGTATGCTGACGTCCCCAGGGGAAAAAGAAACACGAAATGAATACACGGAAGCGCTTGAGATATTTCGTGTTTCTTTTTTCTCTGTGGATAGCATATTATATATATATATATATATGTAATATATATATATATATATATATATATATATATATATATATATATATATATATATATATATATATACTATATATATAATATATATATATATATATATATATATATATATATATATATATATATATATATATATATATATATATATATATTTGTGTGTGTGTGTGTGTAACGGCCTGGTTTGTGTGCACATGTTCCAATACATACGCCTCCATTTAATTGATTTACAATATTTATTCAGTTGCAGCCACTTATTTTTCTCATGTGCATTGCCTTAAAGTTCATGGTCACGGCCTTCCCTCCCTCACACTCCCTCTCCATGACCTTCCCAATAAACCCGGCAGTTGTACTACAACCATTTCGCCTGTGTGACCATTATGTTACCTTGGCTGTAGTTAGTTTTGTGTTATTTGATCTGGTTGCAGTTGGTGACCATCGAGATTCAGCTATATAAAATATGTTCATTTCATTAATCTGATGACTTACGAGTATGTTTTAGTTAATTTTGTATGTGCTTTCTCGCAGCTGTATAATTTAGCCTAGCAGAGACTTCTCGAACTGGGAGGCAATGTTAGATACAGCCTTGAAAAAGTTATTGCAGACTAGAGCTGGATGAAGTTTTTGAATGAAATCGTCAGAGGATGGCAAGACTGGAATACAAAATATATCACCGGAGTGAGGGGTGAAAGAAATGAGACAATATAAGGTCCTTCGTTTCCTCTTTGAGGATATACAGTACCGTATATATATATATATATATATATATATATATATATATATATATATATATATATATATATATATATATATATATATATATATATGTGTGTGACATTTTATCCCATTCCACAGAGTGGCCAAGGCACGGACTTTTTCTAGGAGGCAGATGATGATAATGATGATGATGATGATGATGATAAGGAGGAGGAGAAGGAGGAAGTTGTAAATGTAAACGTTGCCTAGCAACCGGAAACGTTATAAAAAAAAAGTTTTAGAACTAACCATGCTACTCGTATTGTTACGAAAATGCTTTTAGAGCTACCAGTGGTATTATGTGCGCTTGTTGTGAACTTGTGGGTTTCACAGATCGTGCGGCTGTGGAGTAGCCTGTACCGTTTTGTTGTGCTTGTTTATTTAACTTTGGATATTGTGTGACTTCATGTTTTCATTATATTATTTAATAGAATGTGACCCCTTCAGTCAGATGATGCATTTCCTTACAGTATTGTTGCCTCCACCAGACGGCTTTACTTTACTTGTGACAGACCTGTAGTAGTGAAGGGTTTAAAGACGGCGACCCCCTCCAGTAAGAAAAGTCTCAGCTGAACCAAATTGTCCGGTAGGAACGGTAACAGAAAAAGATCTGTGTCATGGTCGTGACGGTAACAGAAAATTATCTGTCATGGTCGTGGCAGTGATAATTCAAGAGAACATTGTGCCACAGTACCATCATTGTGTTCATTGCCAAAGAAAAACGGAATATTAACTCCTTCAGTCTGTCTTTTTTTTTTTTTTTCGTACGATTTTATTCAACTCAGGAGACTTCGAGGTGGTCGGGTTAGATATACCGTTTATTAAACCCTTCACCAATATATGAGCTTCCTAGCTCGAATAAAATCGGCTGGTGGTATCCTGAGTATAATGAACAATACACTATCCGATTGAAGGAGTTCACTTCTTCAGCCCACTCACTCTTCTTTGTAGTTTATTTATGAAGCTGCCAGACGATTTTAGTTACTCAGCGTAGGAGAGCCCTTGAAAAGTGATAGGGTTAGTGAAGGCCACATCCAACCCTTCCAGTTTGAAAAGTCTTAGCTGAACAAAATTAGTCTGGAGGTAGTAAGAATAAAGCAGGAAATACGTCATCAGGTGGATGAGGCTGGTGGAACAGAACCCATCCTCAGGGTAGGGAAGGTAACTCCATGGGCCGTATTCTCGTTGGTTAAGGAAGCTCCCTAGCATCTCTTCCCTACCACATTATTTTTGCATTATGATACGTTGAATATTCACGTATTTGATATTTATGCAGCTGTGCTGATATTTAAAGGCTGCAGATAATACACAGAAATAATAATGAGGTGTAATATGCAAAGTTAATCGCTACGGAACAGGTGCCAGAAAGCCTTCTAAGCCAAAAAGAGCAACTCCAGGCCTTGTATTCTCGTCGGCTTACAAGGCTTTATAGCGTGTTTCTTGTTTATATTTTGTGATCATTACACCTCAGTCTTCTGTCATAATGTTCTTTATGTCTTTAAATACAGACAGATAACATAAACCACATTAAGGAACATATTAACGTGCCACATGCAGAAATACATTGGTATGGAGATGCTAGATATCCTCCCAAGTCGACGAGAGTACGGTTCCGGGTCAATGTGCCTTCCCATCTCCCACCCCCCTCACAACTCCCGCCAGGTCCACCCTCACGCTGTCTTCCTCCCTCACCCTCCCCTTTTTCTCTTGGTGGCACCTGGCCGCCTCACCGTGCCGCCTGGAGGTGTTGTCAGCGCGGGGTGTGGCGGCGGACTGACTGCCACCACACACCACTGTTCCATTGATGCCAGTGGATGTGCAGTGCAGGCCAGGGACTGTATTTATAAAAGATCCTAACCAGTTTTTACGATAAACAACCGTCCATGACATGATGTTTTATTATTGTCACAGATCATTCTATGTTGGAGCATTTCTTCACGCTGTTATTTCCTCTAGTTTATGAAATATTTGGTTGCTGTATGAGTGAAGACAAAGTTACATATAAAGGCAAACAATCATATATGCAAGACTTAATAGGAGAATTTATGAATATGACCTCAGCGGTTGTATTTATAAATCACCCGTAGTATATAATGTGTAAACTATTGCTTATGTATACGTCTGTCTTTACTCATACGGCAGTAAAGCACTTCACAGTCAAACTGAAGAGACTGTTGAAATAAAATTTTAAAAATTACAATTGGAAGTAATATAAGAGACTTATTTATCCCATAAGTTGGTGATGATCCTTTATAACTACAGCCTCTGGGCTGAGTGATGTAGTAATAGGATGCAGGGTGAGGCGGGGCAGTATAATTTATCGGTTCAGTAGTGTTGTCCATTAGTTCTCGCGATTCTAGTTTATTCACCATATTCTTAACAGGTATTCTTCGTTGATCATGAGCAGAAATGTTTTCAGTAATATACTAGATTCATTAAAAAATGTTTGTTTTGACTAACCGAGGCTGAGACTAAAGCCGACAGTGGCCTTCACCTTACCTGAAATTAGTCTTTATCGGCCCTCTACCAACACAGCATAACAAGGCCTTTGGTGAGGATCAGTCAATAGGATCGGTGTAGTTTATATTCGTTAAACACATTGTGCCTCGTGAAACACCAACATATCAGTGTGGCCACAACTTTGGCCAAGGTGGCCATATAGGCACTGCAGAAGACACATGTGGAGAGTCCGCGAGACTTCGACAAGATATGAATGCATACTTAGCATATCTTTTGAAAGACGATGCTTGTAAGGGTAAGCTTGGTGCTGGAGAGGAATGCTTTCACACTGTGGCGCCAATATAACCAGGCAAATCTGCTGCCAGGTTATACAAACGTCCTTCACTTCTCTCCCTGTTTCCTGAAAGCGGGGAGGGGGGGGGGGACAGACGGGGATAAACGGACATCTTCAGCCTGCAGTCCACCAGGTTCACGTCCAAGTGAACATAGGGCCACAACAACAAGGGTCAGCCTTCTTCTCCCGGTGGTTGCTTTCCAAAGCCATATGGTCTTCAGAATTCCATTCAAGTCCCTATACCTTGAGGTCCCTTCTCAGGACCTAATCCCACGTTTTCTGTGGTATGCCCACATGAGCTGCCCATCCCATGTCTAGGTGTGTACAGCGCTTCACCCACCTACTTGCGCAGATTCTGTCCACGTGTCCAAGTCCCTGTGCATACCCGAACACGTCCCCTCACAAACATTCAAAATTCCTAAGAGTACTTTTATCTCCTTGTCGGCAATAATGTGTTATTTATTCTTGATTATGCCAGATTATGTTATTTAGCTTCAGCACAAAATTCATATCTTCTTTGCTTTTACCAATGAATCTCTACTCACCACCGCTTAAAAAAAAAAAAAAAAAACATACTTTTCATATAGCGCCTTGAAAACATCCATCCTCCTTCACCAATCACTGCGCTCCACAATCATAATGTACACAAATACCTAAACATCACAGCCATCCAGAGCTTTAACCAAATAACCTCCTTCATTAATCACAGCCAGACAAACCTTATCCCACAGAAACCATTCGTCCCAGAGAGACACGGATTCACCTCGCCTGACTAGGATCCTGTCACTATTTGTCTTGGCTTCATCTCCAACACAAAGTACAACTCCCAAATGATCCACTGTAATGTAGCCCTTCATACCGCAGTGCACCTCATTACGCAACAACAGAATCCCCCCACAGTGCCTACTTTTTTTTTACTCTATCATACACCTTCTTCAGATCCACAGATACTTCAAATCCTGTTCTTTCCACTTACAAACAGTCATCGACCGTGTACAGTACCTGTGTTTGTGTCAACCTAACCGTCAGCTGGTATAACCATCAGAAGAACACCTCGAAATAACCTGTTATTTTTGTGGTGACCTGATCAGGAAAAATTGGTCCAGTGGTCGATCCAAACCTCCATTTTGATTATTATATGTGGAATGGAAGTTGACCTGAGTTGTTTTATGTACTACCATTGGTCACCCACCAAGATGGAAATCATCGAGGTTGTCAAGTATATCATTTTAGTTCTTCCGCCTTAACTTGGCTCAGATTATCGTCGTTTTCAACCAGTTTCACAGAATTCAGTGACAGAAAACGAAAATGCTACGGCTTTACATCCTCTCCATAGCACGTCATCGTGACAGACATCATATTTCAGTGTAAATCCATTGTTGCAAATCAGCATTGAAGACTGAGGAATGGCAGTTTCGGGCTAAGACAGCATGAAACGAATGATTAGGAATTCACTGCCTCTAACATAGACATTCATAACAGTGAGGGTGCAGTGTTGTAAGATGAGTTTAGTCTTCTGGATTCCCATGTGTTGAGTACAGTATGCACCTGGCACTCTTGGGCTCTAACAGAGATTTTAACGCATGTCACTGTACCCATTTTTCTCTGACTTGGTCTAAAATCGCCGTCTCTTTGCTTTGAATGCTGAGTTGTAAGTACAGATTAACCCTTGATTATGAGACTAGTCACAGAGAAGGGGTATGGAAAAAGATGTAGAGCCATAGTACTGTACAGTCTTATTGTGCCACTGAGCTCCTTGAAAAATTCTGCAAAAAGGCAAAAATCTTGTCCAGGTAAATGGAGTATATATCATGGCAGTTAAAATGAGGCATACAATGTATATCGGGATAACTTTTCACCTGTTTGCGGTACTTAATTTTAAATTCCTGGGTACAAGTTCTATCCTTGTCATATTCCCGGATTTCCAGGAGGGTCTTACGCTTGGAGAAAGAGTTATGTTCCTTGGAAGGAGAGAGAGAGAAAGAGATGTATTAATGAATGATTGGCATGGAATCACTATGGTGGGGAAGGCAGAGTGCTATAGGAAGGAACCAGGAACCGTATTCATAAACTTTCCTAATCTTTACTTGTGGATTAGATTGCTTGTATATATATTAGTGATAGACAATACGGTTTTCGCCGCGAAAGATCCACCATTGACATACTCAATCTCTTAACTCATACCATCCATCAATCAATTGATCTTTTTGGAGAAACTCATGCAGTAGCTCTTGATATCTCTAAAGCTTTCGACAGAGTATGGCACCGTTCCCTGCTGTCCAAACTCCCTTGCTATGGACTAACGTCTTTTGTTCCTTTGATTTCTTCTTATCTTAGTGACAGGAAAATAAGAGTAAAAGTAGATGATGTATATTCGAATTTCCACTCAATTAACGCCGGCGTGCCGCAGGGATCTGTTCTGGCGCCAACCCTATTTCTGGTTCATATTAATGATCTCTTATCTGTCACTCACAATCCCATCCACTCATATGCAGATGACTCAACACTACATAGTTCATTCACACTCAGACATCCATTTACAAAGTCTAATATCTCTACCTCTCAACTCAGTACAGCCATCTCCATAAATCAAGATCTATCTACAATCAGTGAATGGGGACAAAACAACCTTGTCTCTTTTAATGCTAGTAAAACTAAATATATACAGTTTACTAATAGACAGATATTACCAGATTCGTACATTACCTTCAGTGCTTCTAATATTCCCATCTCCAAAAGTATTGAAATTCTTGGTGTCTCACTTAACAGTGCCCTCAGCTGGACCTCTCATGTCAGATCCCTTGCTAAAACCACCTCAAAGAAACTTGGATTATTGTACAGAGTCCGTAACTTCTTCGCCGATGAGCAGTTAGCTATAATTTATAAGAGTCATGTGCGCTCTCAGCTTGAATATTGCTCACCCTTGTGGAATGGTTGTGGAGAGGTTGCATTAAGACAACTAGACAAAATTCAGAATAAAGCTGTTAGAATCATTAACAACCCTGCCATTACATATAAACTACCTCCCCTGCAAGTAAGAAGGAATGTTGCCTCCCTTGCATTATTTTACAGATATTTTTTTGGCAAATGCTCAGACGAAGTTGCGTCCATGGTGCCACCTCTTCATGCCTTCCCTCGTGCTACACGGGCATCTGGTAGCGCTCATGACTGGAATGTCACTCAACCATATTGCAGAACTTCTGCCTATCAGAATTCTTTCATTCCCCGAACTGCATCTCTCTGGAACTCGCTTCCCCAGAGTTGTTTTCCTCCAAATTTCAACCTACAACTGTTCAAGTCTAACTGTTACAGATATTTTATGAACCGAGGACACCAGTAATCTGGTATATGGATTTTTTTTTTCCCCATTTGTTTTTCCTTCCTCCGTTCTGTTATTTAAAAAAAAAAAAAAAATCTTTATCTCCACTCATACACCTACCGTACACTTCACAGCCACTCTGGACTAGAAATTGAGGTGACAGAATGGAAAAAAATAATCTTTAATAATAGTTAATTTTTGTGGGGACTTGTTTATAAAAATTAGATCCGTCATGAATATGGCCTCTGAGGCTTGTGTCATAGGCCATCCCGGAGCGTAGCAGTAGCAAAGCGGAAAATTAAAAAGCGAGAGAGAGAGGGGGGAGGGGGTTGGCCTCCGAAGCTGAATAAGAAAGATGAGCGGGAGGAAAAAAAAAAAAGCTTAGAGACTGAGGAGGGTTAAGCATAAGATTTATAATCCTTTCACTACAAGAAATCTCCCCTAAGCCGTATAATGTCATCCGACGATAGCAAGACTAGAAGAGATGTCCTCGGGGTGAAATGATTTATAATAGAGGGTGAAGTTGCAAAGAGAATGATCCAATGATGCTCACGGTTGTATTGGTAAAAATGAGAGGACGAAAGTGTATGGATTCCCCCAGATTCTGACGGTAGTTTTTGAAACCGATATGAAGAATGTGGTTAGCCTGCATACCACGTTCTAGAGCTGATTCAGCAACTACGTATATACTGTAGGCCACGTCTTCCTTATATATTCCAGATAACGCCGGACCTACATTCCAGCTAGGATCCTGGATAATCAACAGAACATTCAGTACTCTCATCAAATCACGAAACATCGTCAAAAAATAGTTTATCTGCACTTCACCCTCTCAGCTAAACACGAACTTTAGGACCACTTTTGTTTGGTTCATTGCTGCCTGTGTTTTTTCGTTTACGATCACCCTAACCTTGTCTGCCACGTCATATATTAGTGAAAAAGGGAGGGGAGGGGTTGCAGTGAGTGAAGGTAATGACATTTTACCAGATCTTTAGTGGCTGTCACAGTTAAGTTGACGATGGCTACAGCAATCACTCCTCTAATGAGGAAAACCATTTGGAGTTATGGAGATTTTTTTTTTTTTTTTTTTTACATGAGTCAGGTGTTCTTTCTAAGCTGAAGAAAATGGAGAAGCTGACGTAAGACAAATGAAGAAGTTAAGGAGCTTTGTGGTACGAAAGGGCTAGAAGTACCCAGATGATCTGGCCGTTTGGGGAGGACGGAGAAAGAGAAACTAGAAGAGTGTGTGAGTGAATGGGAGGGGGTTACCAAGGATGAGATAGAGGGATGGAGAAGATATATGGGGAGGGGGTGTCAGTTGAAGTGAGCGCTGCGCAGCCAAATGGCAGAGGTCAGGGCGACAGGGAGGCGATTTATTTGTGGTCACCATTCGTACGGGATGAAGGCGCCTGGCTATAGATACAATCAGGAGGAACCTGCACGTGGTTGCGCGCTGTGGCTGTGCACCTCGCCGTGAGGAGAGTAGTCCGTCCATGGTGAGGCGTCTTTAGCTAAAGCAAACTAATATTCCTTACTTCTTTACTTAATATTATTATATTTTTGTGCTTGCAAATTAATGTAACTGTAGCTAAGATTATCTTTAGAATAAGACTGTAACTGCTCCCCCTTGCCCCCAGCTAATCCTGATCCCAAAAGAAGGACCCCAATGGAATACGTCTCAGAGGACTTACTGGGTTACCCTTGGTTGGTTTCAAGCATGGCTGATGCTTATTAACACTTGTCCACTGTTTAATGTGCCACTGTGTGTGTATATGCCAAGCCTAATCAATTTATTATTATTATTATTACTACTGTAGCAGCCGTGGCTCAGTGGGTTAGAACGCTCTGACCGAAGGGACGGAGGCTCGAGTCATTGGTAATCAAGAGGGGCATCCGGTCATAAAGTGCTACACGCTCTAAAACCAAAGTTTTCTACCCAGGGACAACGCCTTAGACCTTATCGAAAAATGAGACGCGGCGTAAAACAACAAACAAAAAGGTATACGGGTCCGGTTCCCTGCATGGCATGTATATGCACTGTGCAAGGCTGTAGGACGCCTGTCCTACAGAAGCAGTTGCTTAGGCTATCTGTGGTCGACATATCTGCTCGGTCAGACATGGCGGGTTGAGCAAAACAACACCGAAACACCACTCATAGGGCTTGTTCAGTAATGTGATACATATAACCTTGCTGGAAGGACACAAGTCAAGAATGAGAGCAGTGGAAGTGAGTTATTTGAGAGGAGCATGTAGAGTTACATGGAGAGACATAAATCAGGAAGTGAGACAGGATTGTATTGTGGATATGGATATGGTAGAAAGCGTCAGGAGAAATACATTGAGCTGTTTTAGCTATGTGAAGAGGTTGGAGAATGGGAAACTGAGTGTATGTGTTCATTTGAGGTGGAGGGGGTAGAGGGATGGGAGTCCGAGGATGAGGTTGAGGGAAGGAGTATAGAGGTCTATGAGAGAGGGGTGTGTGAGTTGGAGGGAGGACAGCGAAATGGCAGGGGACAGGGCGACATGGAGATGAGTTGTTTGTGGCCACCCCTTACGGGATTAAGGCGTCTGGTTATAGATAGATAATGAGTAAATAACGTGAAAACGTCTAATTGGGAAAAGAAAAATCTTTACCACTATTTTTCCCGGGAATGTTCATTTTACCAGCAAGAAGAAAACGCAGTTACGCGGATCAGGCTCAGCTGCTTAGTATTCTTAAGTTGCCCACACACGCAGAGGACTGGCATCACGATTTTGTGAGGATTGGCGTCAAGAGGCCAGTCCTCACAAAATCATCACCGTGTGTGGGCTCTTGATTCCAATCGTCAGATGGAATTATTCGACCTCATGGAATTACGTCTGGTTATAAATCCACGTGAGGCCGGGAAAGGATTGGCGTCATTGACGCCAATCGTCTGCGTGTAGGGTACGGCTCGCGCCAGTCGCTTGAGGCCACGTGAAGCCAATCGTCTGCGTGTAGGGAGGGAGAGTAGACATCAAGGCGCAAGTCGTTTGCGTGTGTGGAGGCATGAGAGCAGATGAGAGCAGACATCAAGGCAACAGTCGTCTAGTGCACACAGAGGCGTGTCGACATCTGCTCATCATCAGTTGCACATCATGGCTTTAAGTAAAAGACAGAACAGTGCTCTACTGATAGTGCTAATAAGTGACGAATCTGAAGAAGAGCGTTGTCATAAAAAACGTCGACTATGGACAAAACCGTGGCTAAAAAAGAGAGACAAGCTTTCTCATATGGTGTTGCTGGATGAACTGAGAGAAAATAACCCTGATGATTTTAAAAACTACTTAAGGATGACTGATGATTCATTCAGATATTTGTTAGCACTGGTTTCCCTGGTGATAACGAAGAAAGATACAGTAATGAGGAAATCCATATCAGCAGAGGAGAGGCTAGCTGCAACCCTGAGGTTTCTTGCAACGGGACGATCACTGGAAGATCTGAAGTTTTCAACAGGTATCTCCCCACAAGCTCTTGGACTAATCCCAGAGACATGCCAAGCAATTTACGATGCTCTGAAAATCAACTTTATGAAGGTAAGTAAATTATGGTAACGTCTTTGTATCATGTTTTTATTGGAAAACCAATGAAAGAATACAAATTATACTCGTGAACGTACTGTAATCATCTTAGTACAAAAAATCACCATTCTCATGTTGTATAGTTTCTAATTGAAATCCAACGAAAAAAATAAAAATAATGCTTGCCAAAGTCCTATAATTCTGTTAGTAAAAAAAAAAAAAAAAATCGCTGTTTACAGGAATTACTTTGTAGGTGCAGACACATCAGTGGTATTTATTAATTATACCCAGTCCTTAACGACAATCGTCAGCGTGTGTGGGGTTTCGTCTATGATACCAAGCCTTAAGGCTAGTCCACAAATGATTAACCTCACAGAATCGTGATGCCAGTCCTCTGTGTGTGTGGGAGAGCGCTACTTCTCCCAGCACGTGGGCGGAACGAGGGTGCTCATCATAGAGAAGAAGACGACTCACGAGACCCGTAAGCGGAGCCTGTGGAGGGTTTCGGCGGGCGCTTTGGTCCCTCAGTGGTTGGCTGTTGCAGTTGGCAACGTGGCTGGGGCAAAGTTTCGAGGTTTCAGGACATTCTTGGTCAGGGCATGGTGAACCCAGAAAAACAGGTAAATGCCGTTGTAAGTTTCAGCTCATACCGGTACTTGACAATGAATTTAAAACACTCGTACCGTAGTGTTGATGTGCGCCGTGTGATTTTAAGTATTATTTGTTACAGCATTAGTCAGATCCCTCATATTTCGTTTAATAATGAAATGGCCTGACCTGAATGAAGGTAGTTAATTCTGCAGAGTCTGTGACATCAGTACCCTTAACCACAGTCAGCATTGCCATTTGCTGCACTTTTCCGTGATTAGCATATTGGAAGCCCTAAAGGTCCCTTGTATGGTTTTTGATTCAGACGGCCATCTGCTGGGAGGAATATTCATTGGATCTGATAATAGGTATCTGGCATGTTAACTGAGCATGTTCCATAAGCAAAAAATTATATGCACTGTTTTCTCTGAATATGAGTCACCCTGACAGCATGGCCTGTGTGAAATTGGTGTCCCCATTGGAAAGGTGTGAGATGGCTAGTATCAGAGTGACCTGAAAATAGCCAGCAGCGGCAGTTGTGTCCTAAAAAATGGTAAATATTTTAATACTAAATTTAATTTTATTTCACTACAGTATAATGAAACAAAAATTGCATCAGAGTAAGTTTCTTATTTCAAAAATTGCTTCCACCAAAGGGTAAATGTAGCCAGAGTATTGCAGCTTTCACTGAATTTGGTGAGGAAGAGAGCTGGGGAGCCATTGAGATTGTCTTCGACTTTCAGTGCTCATTCCCTTTTGCCTGCAGTTTTTGACAAGGCCTGCTAATTGGACTGTAGTGGTATTGTCATAGTTGTTGTTACATTATTGCTTAACCCCAGTCTGCCTGACCAAGCAGACCTAGTGACCACAGCTTGTTGTGTCTGTCTTAATGTGTCATGTTCTGTGCAGTGCTCCAGCATGTATGTTGCTGGTACATTGTGTGGGCCTGTTCTGCAGGCGGGGGCACATGTAATCTGCGATTACATCCAACCCAAGTCAAAGCAGGTAACAGAGGATGGCCATTTGATGACCTGATTCTAGCCTAGGTAGGTGAACTCACTCAGCTGTATTTAAGGATATCTTTGATGAATGATGGAAGGGCAGGCTTATCATGTAGTGTTCTGACTGAAGTGTTGTACAGGTATTAACCTGCATGCAAGGTGAGCATTTAACAGGTAATTGCCAGTGTTGAAATGTTGTGGTGGTGGGATGTTGTTGAAGAGGGTCTGGTAACGTTTGTATGGTGATTGTTTTATATGTCTAGTTGTGTTGTGTGTCTTTGTCATATAACCTAATGATGGATGTTATTTGTTGGTGCAGGCTGCCACATTGAATTGTGTGCCTCTCGTATCAAGATATTCTTAGATGGGAAGAACTTTAGTTTCAAAGATTAAGTGAGCTGAAGTGGTGTTGATGTAGGCAATGAGGATCCATAGAGTGTTGTTTTGCAGGGTTTGCAAGATGTAGTGGGTGCTAGATAGGATGGGGCCCTGTACAGGGAGGCATATGACATCATTGATCTAATGTATATTGTTTGTGGAGTAGGGAGAGTTTTCTTTTTGTTCCCTAAAGTCTACCCCTGTAAATGCCCAGAGTGTGTTGAGTGTGGGGATGCACTACCTCATGATGTTTTGTAGCTGTTTGGTCCTTGAAAGTGAATCCTATGTTTTTTTGTCACTCCAAGGATCTTAGCAGAAGGTGTGTGTGTGGCACAGATGCATTTTTAAATATGATGTCTGGTGAATGCCTGTACTTGTGCTTTCAGTTGGTGTGGTAGTGTGGTGTGATCATCAGCCTTTTGTCCTCAACCTATGCCTGAAGTGTGTTGAGGTAATTGTTGTTGATCAACTCTAGCCTGTCTGGCTGAACAAAATCCATCAGCCAGAGGCAAGCAACTACCTCAGCAGGGCCTTTGCATGCAGTGAACTGGTGTTTCCTTGCAGCTGACCTCACCTTCCAACAGTGAGGTGTGAGATGTAGAAGTTGAGATTTAGTTCTTGGATGTATGCTGGATTTCCATCTCTCCACCCATTTAACAGGGATGCTGTAGCAGGCTTCATTTCACCGCATAGTTTTGTGATGTGGTTACTACTTAGTGCTGCAAATGGTTTCCTGGGTTACAGGAAACAGGCTTATCACTCAAGTGTGGAGTCACCTGAAGTGAAAAGAAGAGTTGTAAAAAGTGAGGGGAAGGAAAAGGAGAAATCAGAAAAGAGGAGTAATGAAACTGAGATACATCGATAAAGGTGAAGGAAGAAGTAGGCAGCACTACCTCAGATGACTGGATGATGGTTGCCACTACATACCACCGTATGTTGCGTTAGTATTGTTAAAGTGTGCAGGCTGTCTGCAGTGTGGTGTGAGGTTGTTAATGTCATCTACATATGAGGCAATGTTTGTCGGCAGTTGGGGTAGGAATGTCATGCATGTTTAGGTTAAAAATTGTGGGTGAAGGAACTCCATGAAAAAAGTTATGTGTTTATGGTATCTTGCCTTGAAGCATAACATGTGCTTGTCTACCTGATTAATAGTTAGTATGTCCGTGTTTGGTGTTGTTCTGCATCCTTGTCTTGCAGATTGTAGTGATTAATTGCATCTTGGGATGGCATGAAAGGTTCTACTGATGTCAAATGTAAAAAGTGTACATTGTTCAGGTTGCGCAGAGTTGATGCCATCACGTGAGTGTTGTGTGTCGTTGGTTAGCGAGGTGTCTGTGGAATGTAATATTCTAAAGTCGTGTGAGGGTTGAAGGGGGACATGAGGTTTGACTTTGTTGAGAATGAGGCTTTCATTTATCTTAGATGGTGAGTAGAACAGAGTTACAGGTCCCTGTGAAGAAGGGTATGTTGATTCCTTGTTTTTTTTAAGTACAGTATAGTGATGATAGTTCAGTATTTCCAGATGTTGGAAATGCTACAATGTGTGTATGAGTAGATGTTTGTGAGGGCCTAGATGCTGTGTGGTCTTAAAGTGTTTCAGTTGTAGGATGCTAATGCCATCTGATCCTGTGCTCGTAGAGTTCTTTGTTTTCATGATAATGTTAACTTTCTGTTCTGGAGTGAAGGGAGTTGTGTTATGGTTGAGTGGAAGTGACTGCCTATGCAGAGAAGCTTGTTTTCCTGACTCAGTGCTTATTAGTGTAAAGTGACATAGGTTTTCATATTGGTTTACTAGTATGGTAAGTCTGCTTGTTCCTTGTAAGAAGGGATGTGCTGGATGTTGTAGTGATGGATGTACGGGTCTTGGAGGTGCTTGTTTGTGATTTGCTGGTAGTAATGGTGTTTAGTGTTTTATAGAGCTGAGAGGAGTTTGTGTAAAAAGATGGATATGGAACCACCAAAAGATGGATGCAGAACCATTAAATGTGGGTAGAACCATCCCAACTAATGCATGTGTTTTATTTGGATTACCGCATGGGAGAAGTATGGTTTAAATGTGACCTCTATCCTGTTATACACATATTAGAAAGAAATGGATCTTGTCTGTAGCCTATGAGGATACAAGAAGAAAACTTTGGAAAATGTCATACATTTGGTCACTGCTGTTGACTCTAGTTATTTTAAATTTGCTGTGGTTGGCCTCAGGGCCAAACTGTTCAGCCTGTTTTTTCATCTCAGCCAAGTAGGGTATGATTATCCATGTACTGTATGTTCAGTATATGCATACCTCTCTTTATTTTACACTTGTGAATGGATGTTAGATGGATGGATGGTTCCACTGTACTTTTAAAGATAATTACATTGAATCGGGTATGTTTTCCTTTCCCACTTAGTGAGGCTTTTACTGCTCTTGGGGAAGTTAGGCACTGAAAGGCATGGCAGGGGAGCATCATCTTTTGACACACCTGTGTCAGGCTCATTCCATACAGGTAGTCTCTGTCCAGGCTCATTACAGTGCCAGCCAGGTTTTGGCACTTAAAGAGTCGAATGGGGTGAGGAGAGATTGAGTTCTGCAGCTTATCTGAGTTCCCTCCCCAGCCAGGTTCTGGGTAGGTTAGAGTAACTTGTAAATTTTGAGAGTTTTTAGGGGTACTCCCAGGTGTAATTTCTAGTGTGTCATTCCATAACACCTTCTGAAAGGATGGTCTCAGCACATCCATCCACACCCAAGTTCTTGGTAAAAGCAGGCCCTGTGTTGACATCCTGCGATCCCAGTCATCCCTCTGGCATCCCAGGAAGCTGTGATTTTGTCCTTTGTAGAGGCCATGCAGACACATCACAGGGATGTATGAATTCCCCAGGTGCACAAGGAAAATGGGGAACTTGGACCAGTCCAAGATGCCCCAGACCCCGTCCTCTAGCTCAGTGATCATTTCTTGAGCACTAAACACAGCTCTGCACAGTGGGAACCAAACTGGTATTCAAAAAAAAAAAAAAAAAAAAAAAAAAAGCATAACAATACAAGTCTTCCATTTCATTCTACCTCCATGTGTCTTTTACACACTCTGCATTTCTAGTCACACTAGGTTGGAGAGATAACAGTTACACACACCATCTGAAATGTAGTGACTTGCTGCTAGTCAGGATGATTTGATGGGATGTAGCTGCTTTTAGTCTCCAGACTAGTGTTTTTATTATTATTATTATTATTATTGTTATTATTATTATTATTATTATATTTTTTACAGTAAATTATTGCTATTTTCTGATGATTTTATTCAGTTTTGCTAAGACAGGCCTCTAGTAGCAAGAGGTTTAACCCGTCACGTCCCGAGGTTTTCCGCACCTCCGACATCCCCCAGTCCCGAAGTATTTTCGATTTTTTTTTTTTTTTTTTTTTTTTTTTTTTTTTTTGGCTAAAACCTTTGCTTTTGGTGAGAAACATCGAAAATTCATAGAGAAATCGCTTACCTGAGGTTTAAAATACCCAGTCCAGGTAGGAGTTCCTCCTTACCTGACTGGGTTTTCTAATATGCTGGCACCAAAGAAAACGAGTTCTATGGGAGGGTAACTATTTTATATGGTATTTATTTACTTGGTACGAATGTATATGTAGTATGAGAGTATATTGGTTTTCAAGCAGTAATAAAGGCATTATAAGCATTGTTTCACTCACTAACTAATCACCATACCTGACCTTTTTTTTGCCACATTACCAGATCATTATTTCTGGCTGTTTCTTCTAATGCTATGTAAACATTGTCCTCCACATTGTCATCGATTGGGGAATCACTCTGGCCCTGAATATCTTTACTAGCCAGGTCACTGGTAACAGGTCCTTTGCCAAGACAATGGCGTGAGGGGGGGAGGTTATGCGGTGTAAGGCATTGTCCCTGCTTGGCATCTTGTAGAGGAATAGAGGAAGGTGTCCTGTGTATACATACGAAAAATCGCGCAAAAATTGAAAATTGTGCAAATTAGGGACCTTGCAATTGCACGACGTACTGGTACGTCGCCGGGACTGGCAAATGCAAATCGTTGCAACGTACCCATATGTCGACGGGACGGGGCAGGTTAATGAATGCCAAATCTTAACCTCTCCAATTCTTCAAGTTTCTAAAAGGCCTAACATAATTTTCTAGCGGTAGCAGTACCATAATATAATAAAAAACATTTTATCAGAGTGAAGAAGTTAGAGATAACTTTCACAAAGATGTTGGGAGGTTTCATATGGCTTTATACAGTGTTATTATGGGTCACCCTCTGCATCAGCTAGTGGCTGGTTAAGTGATGCTTGGTGAAAGTTGCAAGCTGGCTTGTGACCCAGCTTAAATGTGTATCTCCACATCTGTGTGAGGGGAAAAATAAGCACATGTTGCATAAAACCAAAATTAT
This sequence comes from Coenobita brevimanus, assembly GCF_032717465.1. NCBI lineage: Eukaryota > Metazoa > Arthropoda > Malacostraca > Decapoda > Coenobitidae > Coenobita > Coenobita brevimanus. The sequence goes on from NC_137056.1 coordinate 37,128,830, forward strand.
GCCATCACCTTACATGCATTTGATATTGTTCATCCATCATCATTTTCATAATCTTTTCCATACAACAACTAGGAAATATTCTAAGGGGGAAGTCTTATAATTTTGCATGTGAAATCAGGGAGCCTGGAAGTTTTTTTTACATAGTTGAAGAAAAATCCTTTAATCATAGTTAATACAATTATAAGTTACCATTATACTGAAGTGGATACCCATTCATCGAGTCTGTGACGTTAGTCTTAGGCTGAATAAATTTGTGTGGCAGTAGTCAGAATAAGAAAATAAGTATAACCAAGGGATGAACTCTTGCTACCAGGCAAGTGATTTAGCTCCATACTCTATACTTTAACCTCTTTCCCACCTCACCCTTGCATCTATCTCAGGTGTACACATACTGTATACCGCTAGTTTATCGCAATGAGATTGAACTATGGTGTCCTTGTAAACCTCTCCAATGAGCCCTTATTTTTGTACTATTCAGTCATTTTACTTGCAGTTTTCATTGTGATTTGTTTAGTATGGAAATAATAGTTCATGTAATAAAATGGCATTAGTATGTCAGGTATTCCAGCACAAGTATGCCATGGAAATACTGTACCTGAAAGGCTTGGTAAGGTAATCCATCATTCATTAACTTTCTTATGCTGCAGGACAACCATCAGCGCAGAGGGTGCTACTTCCAGCACTCCCAGGAGATCGCACCTGATGCTATAACTACCACCAGTGCTGATACAACCAACATCCAGTCATTCTATGAAAAAATTAGTCTATTTATGACAGCACTCCACAACTAAATGAAGGTGAAAATATTATAGTAAAATGTCTATCTATCTATCTATCTATTGCCAGACGCCTCAATCCCGTTTGGGGTGGCCACAAACAAATCGCCTCCAAGTCGCCCTGTCCCCCGCCATTTCACTGCCCTGCTCCCAACTCACACCCCCCTCTCTCATATACCTCTCCACCCCATCCCTCCATCTCATCCTCGGCCTCCCCCTCCCTCTTTCACCCTCCACCTCACTCACATACACTCTCTTCGTCAGTCTTTCACCCTCCATCCTCTCCACATGGCCAAACCACCTCAGTGTGTTCCTCATAACGCTTCCTATCACATCCACATCCACACCACAACGCTCCTTTATATCCTCATTTGTCAGCCTGTCTCTCCACGTGACTCCACAGGCTCCTCTTAAATAACTCATTTCCACTGCTCTCACTCTTGACTTGTGTCCTTCCAACAATGTCCAGGCTTCACTTCCATACGTTAGAGTTGGTATCACAATACTGTCATGTAGTAACTTTTTTACTTCCATGCTCACTTCCCTGTTCTTTATCACTGCTTTCAAGGAACCAGCAACCTTTCTTCCCTGCTGTACCCTTTCAAGCACTTCACCCTCCAAACCTCCATCCTTACTCATCACACTACCCAAATACTTAAACGTACTCACATTTTCCAATTCCTCACCATCCAACCTCGCTGTACATTCACTGACTTCACCTCTCTCAAAGACCATCACTTTACTCTTCCCTACATTCACCTTTAGGTTCCATTTCTTACACACTCTCTCAAACTCATCCACCAAGCCTTGCAGCTCCCCTTCGTCTTCACTCAACAACACAGTATCATCTGCAAACAACAGTACTGTACAGGGAGTTTCCAAACACTATCCTCTCTCACCAGGGCCACTCCAACATCCACTACCCTACCTTGTACCTCTTTTATTACCCCATCCATGTACAGATTGAACAACCATGGAGACATGACACATCCCTGTTTCAAACCAACTTTCAGAGAGAAAAATTCACTTATAGTAGCCGCAGCGAGAAATGAACGCTGTGGTGGGGCAGCCGGGATGACCGGGGATTCCCCCACTCTAGCCATATCTACATGTCACCGACCATCGGCCACCGCTGCAGCCCCACTCCATGATCCTTACCCTGTGTCTCTGGCTTTCTCTTTCTCTCTCGGTTTCTATATAAACTGCTGTATTTCCGAAACTAATTATGAAATTATTATGACTTTTGTTCCACACCACCTTTGAGGTAAAAATCAAGGAGAGTTTTCTGTATAAAGGTTTCCCCCCCCTCCTAAATGTGGCATATGAGCGGGGGAGTGTGGCCTTGCCGATACCTCCGCCTGACCTATAATTATACACTCGCCAGAACTGACCTGCCCTCAGACAAGGGGGGGGAAACCTTTATACAGAAAACTCTCCTTGATTTTTACCTCAGTGGTGGTGTGGAACAAAAGTCATAATAGTTTCATAATTAGTTTCGGAAATACAGCAGTTTATATAGAAACCGAGAGAGAAAGAGAAAGCCAGAGACACAGGGTAAGGATCATGGAGCGGGGCTGCAGCGGTGGCCGATGGTCGGTGACATCCTACCTCTATGGTCGGTGACATGTAGATATGGCTACAGTGGGGGAATCCCCGGATGACCGGCTGCCCCACCACAGCGTTCATTTCTCGCTGCGGCTACTATAGTTCACCATCCACACGCACTGTAGCCTTCGCACCATCGTACACACTCTTCACAGCATTCAACAACTTCCCATCTACTCCATATATTCTTAACACTTTCCACAATCCTTGTCTATCCACCCTGTCATATGCTTTCTCCAAATCCATGAAAGCCGCATACAACTTCTTTCCCTTCTCTAGAAACTTTTCCACTAAAGATCTAAGAATGAATATCTGATCTACACAACCTCTTCCCTTCCTAAAGCCTCCCTGTTCATCTCCAACTAATTTCTCTGTTCTTTCTCTAACTCTGTCTATAAGTATCCTACCATACACCTTCCTATTATACTAAGAAGACAAATGCCCCTATGATTACCACACACTTCTTTTTCCCCTTTTCCTTTGTACAAGGGAATAATTATACCTGACTTCCAATCCTCCGGGACTCTACCTTCCTCCCAGGCCAATCTGCACATCTTCCACATCCATTCTACTACTATCTCTCCCCCATGCTTCAGCATTTCACCACACACTCCATCAATTCCTGGGGCTTTCCCCGATTTAACTTTCTTCATTGCTTCCACAACTTCTATCCTACTGATTTCTTCCTGTCTTCTCACCTCCCTCCTTCTCCCAGCCATTTCCCAGCCACTTATACTCGCATTACTTCCATCCTCTACGTTCAACAATTCCTTAAAGTGTTCTCTCCATCTGCTCACTTTTTCTCCCTTCTCCACTAGTAATCTACCATTTTTATCTTTCACTCCCCTGCTAACTTCACTTCCACCCTGTCTTACTCTTTTCACTTCTCTCCAGAACATTTTCTTACAGTCCCTCCACTTTACACTCAAATTCCTTCCAAATTCCTCATCCACTCTCTTCTTACTCTCTCTTACTAATCTTTTCACCTCTCTCTTCCTTTCCACATATAACTCTCTCTTCCGCCTCTCAACTTCTTCCACGCCCCTATTTCTCATCCATTCATTGTATGCTTTCTTCTTTTGTGCCACAGCCTGTTTCACCTCTTCAGTCCACCACGCTGTTCCTTGCACCCCCCTCCGTCTTCTCTTCCTTCCACACACCACATCACATGCTGCACATATTTCTTCTGTAAATATCTTACACACACCTTCCACGTCTCCCATCTGCTCCAATTCATATTTGCCCAATCGTTCCTCCACTTCTCTCTTATACTCTACCTTTTTCTCATCCTCTTGTAACCTTTCCACTCTCCTTGCAACTACTCCTTCCTCTCGTCTTTCCCTTCTTCTATTCCTCCATCTTACTTGCATCCTAATTCTGGCCACCACCAAGTAGTGGTCAGAAAGTCCACTCCCCCAACCTCTATACAAAGTGATAATTGCAAATTCAGTGATTGCAGTAAATATTCTTCCAGCAGAACATCTTTGGAAAAAGACCCACTCTTACTTGATGAGGTCTCAAATGGTACTGAGAGCAGTGATATACCTGTATGTGATGTTTCAGGTAATAGTGAATTTAATAGTGAAGACAGTGACACCATTAGGAAAAAAAAGATAAGACTAAAGATCAACAGAACTCAAGTTTTACATCATCAGGGAGTGCCAGTGATTTGTCAGGATTCAGTAGAGGAAAGAAGTGTCCTGAATCATTTGCTTATGAATTTTGTGGAAAGGTGTTTACTGGCAAGGAAAGAGCATACCAATTTTATTATCATAGAAATCATGAACATGCACATGAAGTGGTGTTTAGATGTGATATTTACTTTAAAGAATATTGGAGTGATAGAGAACTTTTGGCTCACAGATGTAGACCCAAAGATCAAGGTTGTATTTGTCATATTTGTGGACAGAAATTTATTTCCAAAAAGAACTTGAAAGTTCACCGTTCAACACATGCTCCAGTTTGAGAGCATGTTTGTCAGTACTGTGATAAACGGTTCAGGAGAAAGGACCACCCTGTTGCTCGCTCATGAGAGAACACATACAGGAGTTCGACCTTATCAGTGCCAGTTCTGTGATCTTGCATACCCACAAAGGCATCAGTTAAAGCTGCATATGAAAGTGTCCTGTTCTGAAATGTAACAGTGTGAAACAGAATACCTGTAGTTAGTATGTACAGCATCATCATCATCTAATCTTGTGTTGCCCCTGAGAAGCATAGGAGCGTGGGGCTAGGCAAGTTGGTCCGGACATTTAAGATGAGAGTGAGAAGCCTCACTTATCCCTGAGTGGCATTACATGAGCAGTAAACCCAACCACCCCATAGATATAAACCTACACTGGCGCAATCCGATTGGAATGCCATAATTACCCAATAAACGACCAGGTGCCATACTTTGGTATTATGGTTACCATCCAGCTTAGCAATTGGTTTCCTGATGTACAGGAAACCATTTGGCTTGTCACTTAGTGTAGAGTCACTGGTAGACAGAAGGAAGAGGGAAAGAAAGAAGGAAAGAAAAGCAGAAGAGGAAGGAAGAGAGAAAAGAGCAGTCATCCAAGAGCTGCACTAGATCGATTGAGAGGATGCTGAGCGTCCCCATGTACCACCAATGTACAGTGTCACTTATATGTTATATACAGTATATATATACTGTAATTTATATTCTGTGGTAAATATGTTAAAAATTTTACATTCAGGACATACGTGGTACTCCTGTGGTCACTCACATTCTGTAAGTGGTCTCTTGTCATTTGCAACTCCTATTCTGACTGAATAGATGCTTGAGAATATCTCACATCCACATAGGCTGAGGCAGAGGGTTTTACATGACTTAAGAAGCCAGATGAAAAAGCACCAACTTTATTAGTGCCGTGTACTGAAAAGAGACTGTCTTGCTAATGCCTGCTCATGAACTAGACTGAAAGTACCTTCGTATTAGTGTCACAGTGGCTTATACAGCATTGTCGTTAACCTTTCTCCCTAGGTCAGAAACTTTGGTTCAAACAGTTCTTGTCTGGTTCAAGGGCTCCTTAGCTTTTTGTTCTGACATTCTAGCTTGTTTTACGGGCATGTGTTTTCAGTTGTGTGGGTAAATATGGTCTGGAGCAGATTGAAGAGGTGGAAGGTGTATGCAAGATATTCACAGAAGAAATCTGTGCATCATGTGAGGTGATGTGTAGGGTGAAGAGAAGACGAAAGGGGGTGCAAGGAACAGAATGGTGGAATGAAAGAGATGAAACAAGCTGCGGTGTAAAAGAAGAACGCATATAGTGTGTGGATGGGAAGCAGAGAGATGGAAGAGGGAGTTGTGTAGAGAGGAAGAGAGAGGTGAAAGAGTGGTAAGAGAGAATAAGAAGAGAGTGGATGAGGAGTTTGGAAGGAATTTGAGTGTAAAGTGGAGGGAAGGTAAGAAAATGTTCTAGAAAGAGGTACAGAGAGTAAAACATGGTGATAAAGAAGTTAGTAGGGGGGGGGGGTGAAAGATAAAAATGGTAGATTGCTAGTGGAGAAGGAAGAACAAGTGGGCAAATGGAGAGAACTTTTTATCATCATCATCATCTGGACCTCCTTTCCCACCCTAGGGTAGGGTGAGGAGAACACTTTAAGGAACTGCTAAACATAGAGAATGAAAGTTGTGTAAGTGGCTGGGGAATGGCTGGGAGAAGGAGGGAGGTGAGAAGGGAGGAAGAAATCAGTAGGATGGAAGTAGTGGAAGCAATGAAGAAAGTCAAAATTTGGAATTGATGGAGTGTGTGATGAAATGCTGAAACAAGGGGTAGAGATAGTAGTAGAATGGATGTGGAAGATATGCAGATTGGCCTGGGAGGAAGGTAGAGTCCCGGAGGATTGGAAGTCAGGTATAATTATTCCCCTGTACAAAGGAAAAAGAGAAAAGAAGAGTTTGGTAATCATAGGGGCATTTGTCATCTTAGTGTAATAGGAAAAATATATGGTGGGATACATATTGACAGAGTTAGGGAAATAACAGAGGAATTAACTGGTGAAGAACAGAGGTTTTAGGTAGGGAAGAGGTTGTGTAATTCAGATATTCATCCTTAGGTCTCTAGTGAAACTGTTTCTAGAGAAGGGAAAGAAGTTGTATGTGGCCTTCATGGATTTGGAAAAAGCATATGACAGAGTGGATAGATAAGAAATGTGGATAAAAATACTGTATATGGAGTAAATTGGAAGTTGTTGAATGCCATGGGGAGTATGTATGAGGGCACTTAGGCTGCAGTGTTTGTGGATAGTGAACTGAGTGAATTTTTCTGTCTGAGTGTTGGATGGAAACTGGGATGTGTCATGTCTCCATGGTAGTCCAATATGTATATGTATAGAGTTTTAAAAGAGTTACAGGGTAGGGCAGTGGATGTTGGAGCGACCCTAATGGGAGAGGGCAATGTTTGGAAACTTCCCGTACTGTTGTTTGCAGATGATTCTGTGTTAAGTGAGGACGAAGGGGAACTGGAGGGCATGGTGATTGAGTTTGGGAGAGTGTGTAAGAAGTGGAATCTAAAGGTGAATGTAGAGATAAGTAAAGTTATGGTCTCTGAGAGAAATGAAGTCACTGAATGTACAGTAAGGTTTGATGATGAGGAAATGGAAAATGTGATTGCATTTAAGTACTTGGGTAGTGTGATGGGTAAGGATGGAAGTTTGGAGAGTAAAGTGTTTGAAAGGGTATAACAAGGAGGAAAGGTTGCTGGCTCTTTGAAAGCAGTGATAAGAAATAGGGAAGTGAGCATGGAAGTTAAAAAGTTGGTGCATGATAGTATTGTGATACCATCTCTAATATACTGTATTGAAGTGAAGCCTGGACCTTGTTGGAAGGACACAAGTCGGGAATGAGAGCAGTGGAAATGAGTTATTTGAGAGAAGCATGTGGAGTTACATGGAGAGAGAGACCTACAAATGAGAAAGTGAAGGAGCGTTTTTGTGTGGTTGTTCACGTGATAGAAAGTGTTACAGGGAATACATTGACGTGGTTTGGCCATGTGGAGAGGATGGGGAGTGAGAGACTGACAACTTGAATTTGAAAGCATTACAATAAAAAGTACAAAATCTCAAAAGGGTAAAGGAGCTTAGGCTACTTTACCCTATTCAGGCTATTAAAGATACATTATTATAGTACAGTACTGAAAATCCCACTTTTTTTATTTATTTATTTATTTATTTATTTTTTATTTCATGAACCCATATTGTACTGCTCTCAGGTGTCTGCCCATTCCTTTCCTCCATCCTTCTTTCCTACCATCCTCTTCTGTCTTTCTCGTCTTCATTCTTTTCTCGTCCTTTTGCCTACGGGTGACTTTACATTCCCTCTTCTGTTTTTCTATCCTTCATTCTTTCCTCTTCCTTCTGCCTGTGGGTGCCTACACTGAGTGACAAGCCAAATGGTTTCATGTACACCAGGAAACCATTTCCTATGCTGGATGGTAACCATATAACCAAATTTTGGTGCCTGATGGTTTAGTGGGTAATTATGGTGCTCCAGTCGGATTGAGCCAGTGAAAGTTTATATCCAAGGGGTGGTTGGGGCTTACTGCTCACATAATGCCATTCAGGGATGAGTGAGGCTGGTCACTCTCATCTTAAATGTCAAGACCAAATTGCCTAGCCCTGGGCTCCGACACTTCTCATGGGGCTACATAGGACTGAATGATGATGATGATGACATGAGCCAATCATTGTTTAAAATTTCTGCATACAAATGTAGGTTTGTGTAAACACACCCACAAATGTGCATACTACTGCATGTAAAAATATTTGTGCCTTTGCCTATGTACTCATACAACTAAATTAATGCCCAGTGGCACAAGCATGTTTACACTTGGTATATAAACCTTATAGTTACTGTACATACAATAATTATGAATATAGATATACTGCTAGGGAGAAATGAGCAATTTTTACTCATTATAAATTATATTTTAATTTTTTTACATTTCCTTAATAATTCATCTATTTTATCTTTATTGAAGATGAAGATCCATATTATCTGTTCTGTTACATTGCAAATATCGTTATTTCTCTATGTAATTAGTAGTGGACATTTTAACACACAATGATGGAGGGTGTGTGACCATGACTGTTTACACAACCTACAATGTGTGTCATAGGTATTGTTGTTAGTACCTAATTGCCAATAGTACACATACATATCCCAGTCACAGCCTTGTACATACTGCATCTTTCAGTTTATTAGTGTATCTCCCATATGTAAAGTTAGTGCTAAGTAGTACCTGAAAATAATGTTTCATGGTGTTGCTGTTAGCATATTTGTTCTCCATGATTTTCAGTTCTCTTGTGACTTGTTTGTTCTAATTCTGATCTTTATTTGTTTTAAGGTTAGGAAACATTTAATATCAATAGTATCCTTTCTTGTGGCATTCTTGGCAATAGCATCTACTCTTTCATTACAACCTATCCCTACATGAGAGGGTAACCATGAAAAAATTGCTTATGAAGTATACTTTTGTATTCCAAGACTATTGTCTCATGGACTGGATTTTTACTTTTTAATTATTCTAGTGTCCCATGACTGTCACAGGGGAGTGTATGTGAGTGAGGGGGAGAGGGAGAGGGAGGCCAAGGATGACATGGAGGGATGGAGAGGTATATGAGAGAGGGGAGTGTGAACTGGGAGGGCAGTGAAATGGGAGGGGACAGGGTGACATGGAGGCAATTTATTATATTATGTATGTAGGTGGGGATGCTCACCATCTACTCACTTGATGTAGTGTTGCTGTAGGGTGTCTGCCCCTTCCTCTCCTCCGTCCTTCTTTCCTTCCATCCTCTTCTGTCTTTCTTTCCTTGTCCTTCTGCCTGCGGATGACTTTACACTTCCTTTTCTGTCATTCTTTCCTTCATTCTGTCCTCTTCCTTCTGCCTGTGGGTGACTCTACACTGAGTGACAAGCCAAATTGTTTCCTGTACACCAGGAAACCATTTACTATGCTGGGTGGTAACCATATAACCAAATTTTGGTGCCTGGTGGTTTAGTGGGTAATTGTTGCGCTCCAATCAGATTGAGCTGGTGAAGGTTTATATCCAAGGGAAGGTTGGGGTTGATTGCTGATGTATTGCCACTCAGGGATGAGTGAGGCTGGTCACTCTCATCCTAAATGTTGGGACCAACTGCCTAGCCCCGGGCTCCTACGCTTCTCGTGGGGCAATGTAGTATTGGATGATGGATGGATGGATATATATTATATGTTTTATATACGGTACTTTTTATATTTATTATATATATTATGGCATAGATTATATACCCGGTATATATATAATTATTATTATATATATACCCGGTATATATATAATTATTATTATCATTATATTCACTCTCGTCTTAAATATCGGGACCAACTGCCTAGCCTTGGGCTCCTACACTCCTCAAGGGGCAATGTAGGATTGGATGATGGATGGATTTATATATATATATATAATGTTAATGTATGTATGTCAGGTAAGTGGTCATGTACTATCTATAGCTCATCTATTTTGACTAGATTGGGATATTTATCCTTTTGCAGCTTACTCTTCCTACCTCAGTGGCAGAATAATGCAGTTCTGTGGCTCTTTGTCCCATTTGTAAGACTTTTCATAACTAGCACCGAATTCTAGATTTAATCTTTGGTTTCAGCTCATTATTCAAGATGGAGAGAGTATGGTTTCACATTAGTTAAAGTGAACAGTGTAGGTGGTCTGAATGGCTAGTGAAGAGGTGAGCAAGTGAGGATGGGTAGGAGACAGCCTCATTACTTCTGTGGAGGTCTTGTTGAGATGTGGTGGTGGTTTAGGTTCAGGTGATGCTGTAAATGAACCCACTTTGGCTGTGAATTAGTCATTTAAATATTTCAGAGATTCCTTCTGCTTTCTATGTATACTTTTTTCATCTTAACTTCGCCCAGATTTTTGTTCCATATAGTTTACAGTAAGGAAACGATAATGGTACAGCTCTACATCTTTTCCCAAGCACTTGTTTTAGACTAGCACCAGATTCTACTGTTATCTGCTGTTACAAGTCAGCATTCACGATGGAGCGATGATACTTTTAGGCCAAGCTATGGTAAAAGAGTATAGTGACTGATAACTTTTTGAAAGCATGAAAGCTTACGAGATGCCTTTGTACTGTTGTGGTTTATTGTTCGAGAATAGGTCATGTACGTGTCCAGAGTTAATCCAAAGATATACTGTAGGGTGACTGTTGGGAGTGCCAGATGAAAACAAGAGACGAGGGTGTGTTTGAGATATGTGTCTGGCATGAAAATAGTGGTTGTTGATTTATGGGATAAGACTTGTCTTTCTGCTCTGTGTAAGCAGTGTTCCAGCATTGGTGGGTACTGGGTACTGTTGGAGGTTGGCTGCTGCTTGCTGAGCTTTAGTGTTGTGAATCCATTGTTAGGTCATTGACATAGGACAGTATTGTTATTAAAGAAGGGGGAGCTGGTAGCCTGTGGAAGAAAAGGTTTAAAAGTGAAAGTGAGAGGACTCCGCAGCAACTGAGCATCATGACTTGCTTGAGTAACACTGGTGTATAAGTGGAACACTTTCACTCTCATCCATCATCTACTGTGTATTTCAAGGTTATTAGGGACACCTCAGTATATTGGCATAAAATGAAAATATATTTTACAAATTTATTTGAGACCTAAAGGCACCTTTTATACAGTATAAAAAAAATTTCAGTCTAGTGTATAATGCCACCAAAATGCATCTTTACTCATGTACGGTAATTTCTCAGTTAACACTAGGTGTGTTCGTGGAAAGTACATGTAGGTAAAAATTGCTTTAAATAAGGGTTGGGTTCCAGCATGAAAAATGTTCTCCTCAGTTATTTTCATAATTATATTTAGGACTGCAAATAATTGTCATTATGCATTTAAAAAAAAATGTAAGTAGGCTACCTAAATTAAAAGGATTTTGTATGTCATGTATTTTTATGCAGTTTTATATGTATTTGCTATGTTAGTTATGTATTGTATTAGGTTTCTGTGTAATGTTTCCCTCTTCCCCTCCTCCTACCCTGCCCTGCCCTGCCGTCATCTACCCTGTCCTTCATACTATCCCCTACCCTACCTTTCTTTGATGTCCCTTACCCTACCCATCCCTGCCATCCCCTTCCCTTCCCTGTTCATCTTTCCCCTTATACTACCTTGACTTGTTACCCTCTACTCTATCCAGCCTTCCCTTCCCTTAACCTGCCTGCCCTGCCATTGCCAACCATGCCCTACCCTGCCCCAACCTCCTCTTAATGTATTCTGCCATCTCATACCCTACCCAGTCCAACCATCCATTTCCTTGCCTTCTTTCAACTCTACCCTGCCATGCCTTTTCCTACCCACCTTCCCTTCCCTGACCTGCCTGTTCCAGTGCTAATGCTCCTCGCTCTACACTACCCTATCTTGTCACTCTAACCTACCCTACCCTTTCTCTCCCTACACACAATCCTACCTCTTTCTACATATCCTGTCTTTCCATATCCAACCCTCCACTCTCGACCTTGCCTTTTCCTGCCTTACCCTGCAGAACCTACCCTGCTCTGGCTCACCCTACCCAAACCATCCTCTCACTACCCTGCCCTCTCTATCGTACCCTGCTTTGGCTCCCTACTCTAATCTTCCTCTCACTACCCTGTCTTCCCTACCTTACCCTGCAGAACCTGCCCTGTTCTAGCTCTCACTCCCCTGACCTTCCTCTCTCTATCCAGCCTTCCCTTTACCTCCTCCACCCTGTCACTCTCTACATTCCATCATGTTACTCTGTCGTGTACCCTGATACATTGCTTCTTACTATTCTGCCGTGCCCTGCCTCACTGCCCAGTCCTTTCCTGCCTCTCCCTACAATGCGCTGCCACTTTTTACCCTGGTTCTCCCTACCCTACCCTGTATTTGCCTACTATAACCTATCTAGCATCTGCCAACACTGCTACTCAGTCCAACATCTTGGTCTGTGATTAGCTCTTGGTGCCTTTAAATCTGTTGAAAGACTCAATGCCGAGTCAGGTCAACCCTCTCTTTTCCAACGTTGTGCTCTTCTTTCACGTCAATACTCAACCAAACTCCATCAGTCCCCTTCCCAGAGGCTTATCATTCCTCCACCCACACTAGCAAGGTTTACTACCTGTCCACACATATTCCCTCCTTTACCAGAGTGTATTGGTGTAACGGTAGCACACTCGTCTCGCAAGTGAGAGTTCCCTGGTCGACCACGAGACCTTTAGTCACGGTCTCCTTTGCCCTAGCCAGGTAAACAACCTCTGCTTTCCTCCTTCCTCTGCGTCCTCAAAACTTCACCCCCTGGCTCTTACCTCCCATTGCAATTTGCACTTCTCTTATTCCTTACTCCAAATCCTCAGCCTCACCCGTTTTCCTTTATTGCCATTTTCTCGAACATTTAGATTCTCATTCTTCTGCCACCTATATTTACACTGATGGATCTAAAACATCAAATAGCACAGGTTTTGCTGTACTTTTTCCCTCTTCCTATTATCCTTACCTTCTGTTGCTAGTGCACGTACTCACAACAGAACTGTGCAACACATATTACCTTACGATGTATGCATTACTCCTCATTATCTTTTGTTCTTTTCACAGACTCCCCTTTGTCATCTTTCACCTCTTTACACACCTTTATTGTGAGACTCAAGAATGGGTATTTCATGTATGTTAGAAAAGCTTATATTTCTGCTGGGTCCCTGGTCATGTAGGTATCCTAGAATGGAACAGGTCGATTCTTTAACTCATTCTGCAGTCTCCTTAGAGAGTTCTTGCTTTCATGGCAGTCCATGTGGTCTATTTCAGCACTCCACCCAGTAAACAGTCCGTTTCCCCCTAACATAATCCATCATAGAATAAGAGGATAGGAACTGCATAAGCCTGTTTACATATTTGTCATAATCACTCTCACCCTTATTTAGTGTCCAATGGACCTTCCCCTCCTTGCCCTACCAGTGATGCTTCCCTTTGTTTCACGTATCCATTTAGACTGCAAATTATGCTGCTCCTTTTTCTAGCACAGCTACGTCCTCATCTCTGTCTTAGAGATACTCGTAGGGAGTCCCAGTACTTTTCTTAAATCGTATTATGTCGTTTCTAAAACCAATCCATATCCTTTACCTAATCTAAAATCCCCTTTGGTTTCTATTTATCATCTGCCATGTCCTCTGACTATACCTTCAAATTATAACATAGTGCCATACAGCCTTTACTGTCTGGCACCTGGATTTCATTTATCTATCACTCTTTCTACTAACCTGCTTCAGCTCACCTTACCCTGTCTTTGCATATCCTCCCTCTCTTTACCCCTCCCAGCCTTTCCCTCTTACCCTGCTTTTGCTTAACCTACCTTCCCTCTCCTTACACTGCCCAGTATCTTCGTACCCTACCCAGCCTTTCCCTATCCTGTCTCCCACTTCCTTACACTGCCCTGCCTCTCCTTAAGCTACTCTGTCTCAGCCTACACTGCATTTTCTTAACCCACCTTGCTGCTCACTACCCTGCTTTACCTGTCCTTAACTTACCTTTCCTCTTTCTATACCCTCCTTTGCCTCTCCCTACCCAACCAACCTTGTCTCTACTAACCCAACACTGCCTCTTGGTATCCTACCCTACTCTGTCTCTGTACCTTACCCTGGCACGCCCTACTATAACTGTCTCCCTCTCCTACCCCACCCTGCCATACCATGTCCAGCCTTTCCCTCCTCTGCCACTCTTTATTGTATCCTACCTTTACTTGCTTATCCCTACCCTACTCTTCCACTCCCTAAACTAGTCCACCTGGCATTTCTCTTAGCATACTCTGCCCTACCATTTCCTTCCTCTCCTGTCATCCCCAACGTTGCCCTGCCTTTTGGTACCTTACAATCCCAACGTCCCTATTCTTTCTTGTCATCCCGCACCTTGCTGTACCTGTCCCTACTTTGCCATAGCCTACACTACCAACCATCTGCCTACTATACTCATTCCTTCCTCTCTCGCCCTACCCTTTCCCCTCCATTCACTGCGTCTACCTACCCATCTTTTCATTTTCCTGCCATTTCATTGCATTCTCTGCCTTTTCTTTTCCTCTCTGCATTCCCCTGCATCCCTTACTCTCTAATCTCATTGCTTCCTTCTGTACGATACCCATCCCTCACAACCCCTCCCTTCTTTACCTAGCTCATGCTCCTCCTCTCCCTCCCTTAGCCATCTCTTCCCTATCCTTCTCGCTCCCCACCTTTTTATCTCTTTACACAGCCCCTCCTCCTTAACCCTCTCCCTTCCCTCTTACCTCACCTACCATTCTCCTTTCCCCCTCCCCCGGCTACCTTGCCTGTTCTCCCCACCCCTTCATTCCCCTCTCCCATTCCCTTCCTCCTTCAGCTTCATCCATGTTATCTACATTTTTCCATGCCTCTACCGAGTCTGATTGTTGTTTCCCCTGTCCCGCCTTTCCTTCACCACCACTTTACCTGCCTCGCCCTTGTGCCACCACCACCTCCACTCTGCCTGCCTCACCCCTCCTGTACAACCACACCAACCTGACTCTCTCTCTACCTCTTTCATACCTACCTCCCCTCCATCACCACCACACTCCCCAACCTGCCTCCCTGCCCCCACTACAATCACACCACCCTACGTCCCCTTCCATGACCACCACTCTAACTTTCCCCGTAACTTCTGTCAGCACCACACCCACCAACTTAACTCTACCACTTAGCCACCGCCAACCTACGTGCCATAACCCCCCCCCCCCCCCCGCATTAGTTCTCTACCTACCCCTCCCATACCCTCTCCTGCTTCCATTCCTTTCCCAACTCGTGTTTCTCCTTCCCCTCTCGTAGCCATCTCTTCCCTACCCTTCTCACTCCTCATCTCCTATCTCTTTACACAGCCCCTCCTCCTTAACCCTCTCCCTTCCCTCTTACATCACCTACATTTCTCCTTTCCCCCTCCCCCAGCTTCCTTGCCTGTTCTCCCCACCCCTTCATTCCGCTCTCCTATTCCCTTCCTCCTCCAGCTTCATCCATTTTATCAACCTTTGCATGGAAAAAGGTAGATAACATGGATGACGCTGAAGGAGGAAGGGAATGGGAGAGAGGAATGAAGGCGTGGGGAGAACAAGCAAGGTAGTTGGGAAGGGGGGAAAGGAGGTGAGGTAAGGGGGAAGGGAGAGGGTTAAGGAGGAGGGGCTGTGTAAAGAGATAGGAGATGGGGAGTGAAAAGGGTAGGGAAGAGATGGCTACGGGAGGGGAAGGAGTAGCACGAGTTGGGAAAGGAATGGAAGCAGGAGAGGGTATGGGAGCGGTAGGCAGAGTACTAACAGGAGGGGAGGAGGTTACGGCACGTAGGTTGGCGGTGTCTAAGTGGTAGAGTTAGGTAAGTTGGTGGGTGTGGTGCTGGTAGAAGGTATGGGGAAAGTTAGAGTGGTGGTCATGGAAGGGGAGGTAGGGTGGTGTGATTGTAGTGGGGGGAGGGAGGCAGGTTGGGGAGTGTGGTGATGATGGAGGAGAGGTAGGTATGAAAGAGGTAGAGTGGAAGTCAGGTTGGTGTGGTTGTACAGGAGGGGTGAGGCAGGTAGGGTGGAGGTGGTGGTGAAGATTGGTAGGGTGATGGTGGCACAGGGGCGAGGCAGGTAGAATGGTGGTGGAGGGAAGGCGGGACAGGGGGAACAACAATCAGACTCAGTAGGGGCATGGAAAAAGGTAGATAACATGGATGAAGCTGGAGGAGGAAGGGAATGGGAGAGGGGAATGAAGGGGTGGGGAGAACAGGCAAGGTAGCCGGGGGAGGGGGAAAGGAGAATGGTAGGTGAGGTAAGAGGGAAGGGAGAGGGTAAAGGAGGGGCTGTGTAAAGAGATAAGTAGATGGGGAGTGAGAAGGGTAGGGAAGAGATGGCTACAGGAGGGGGAGGAGGAGCATGAGTTGGGAAAAGAATGGAAGCAGGAGAGGGTATGGAAGGGGCTGTGAGGGATGGGTATGGTAAAGAAGGAAGCAACGGGATTAGGGAGTAAGGGATGCACAGGAAGATGTAGAAAGGAAAAGGCAGAGAATGCAATAAGAGGGCAAAAAAATAAGAAGCAGGGTAGGTAGACACAGTGAATGGAGGGGAAAGGCTGAAAAAAACAGGGCGGGAGAGGAAGGAATGAGTACAGTAGGCAGATGCTTGGAAGTATAGGCCAGAGCAAAGTAGGGACAGGTACAGCAAGGTACGGGATGACAAGAAAGAATAAGGAACCTGGGATGGTAAGGTACCAAGAGGCAGGGCAAGGTTGAAGATTGCCATCCAAGGAGTGTAAACGAATTTAATAAAATATTTTATAGTAAGGTTGTATTTATGAACCTTCTGAAGGACATCCCCAAAATATTTAGGTCAGACTTGTAGTGTAGAATGCGCCAAAGTAGCTCATTTTAAGACTTAAGAAAATCATATTTATAAAGGTTTTTAAGCCCATATTTATAAAGATTCTTAAGCAAATCTAAGAATCTTTATAAATACATCTCAAGTATTTTCTAAATACATTATATTCATAAAGGTTCTTAAAATTTTAAGAATCTTTATACATACGGGCTTAAAAGTCTTTATAAATATAAATTTCTAACCTTAAAATGAACTACCCTGGTGCATTCCACCCTGCAAGTTTGACCTAAATATGTTGGGGGGGGTGTCCAATAAAAGGTTCATACACACAATCCTATCACAAAATACTTTAACATTTATTTATGATTAGTCATTCATAAAGATGCCTAAGCTGAAAAATGTGGATACAAATATCTGTGAAGCATTCTAAATAAGTGTTAAAGTATTTTATGATACGACTGTATTCGTTTCAGATATTATATAATCACGGTTTTCAACTTAAGCATCTTTATGATTTACATTTATACAGTAAATTCTTACGAACCTAGAGGGGTAACTTCGTTATAAAAATTATTGCGTTCCCTGAAAATCTGTACCTATAAATACGTCATAAGTGTAAAGAGGCTATCAATATAATTGGGACATGTACTAATAACCTTAACTTTATTATTAAAGACACCTTGATAACCTTTTTAAAGGGTGTACAGCAAGTGGGGCAGAGGGTGTATACATGGGGGAAAGGGGTATACAGATAGGGGAAGGGGTGTATAGGTGGAGGAAGGGGGCACATAAGGGGGGGAGGGGGCATATAGGTGTGGGGGGAGGGAGTGTTTAGGATGAGGTATATAGGTGCATGGGAGGAGGCATATAGGTAAAGGGAGCGGGCATATAGGTGGGGGGGAAGGGGTGTACAGGTGAGGGGAGTGGGTGTACAGGTGGGGGGAGTGGGCGTACAGGTGGGGGGAGTGGGCGTACAGGTGGGGGGAGTGGGCGTACAGGTGGGGGGAGTGGGCGTACAGGTGGGGGGAGTGGGTGTACAGGTGGGGGGAGGGGGCATACAGGTGGGGGGAGGGGGCATATAGGTGGAGGGAGGGGGTGTATAGGTGGGGGAAGGGGACATATAGGAGGAGGAAGAAAAAAGTGGAAATCGGGGAAAAGGAAGGAGGAAAAAAGCAGAAGGCGAGGGGAGGAGGAAAAAAGAGGAGGGGATGAGGAAGAAAAAAGGAGGAGGAGGTGGTAGTGAAGAGGAGGAGGAAGGGGGGGGGAGTAGGAGAAGAGGGTGGAGGAGGAGGTGGATGAGGAGGACAGGAAAAGCAGCGTGGAGGAGGAGACAACAAAAATACATTTGACACAGAGGTAGGGGGAGGAAAATAGAGGAAGGTATGAATGAGGATAAGGGAGGGAGGTAGGTATAATTAATGGGGAGAAAGGTAGGAATGAAGAAGGGGGAAAGAGGTAGGAATGAAGATGGGGGAGAGAGGTAGGAATGAAGGGGGAGAGAGATAGGAATGACCAAGGGGAAGGGAGTTAGGAATGACCAAGGGGGGGGGGGAGGTGTAAAGGAGGGAATTGGAGTTGGGAAACTGAGGAGGTAGTAAGGAGGAAGGAAAAGGATGTAGAGAGGGGAAAAAAGGTGGAGTGTAAGTGGAGGTAAGGAGGATGGGGGGGGAGGGGGGAGATGTAAGTAAACAATACAAAGTAGTAATTCAGAGATAACTCTGTGGACAGTCTGTCCAGAAAGATCTCAAATATTTCCATCGTTACATCAAAATAACGTTCCAGTAACTTTTCATAAATGATTATGGCTGCATTTTTAGTACATGAATAATTTTATATAACATACAAATTCATTAAGAAATATCTGCCTCGATAAAAATACACTGCAACAATACTGTGAAATCATCAAATCATCTGGCTGATAATACTTTTTGGAGAGTTTACAGTATTGCAAAACATCACATAGTCTTGCTCCACATTTCTATAATTAAAACTCTTAACTAATGTTCTGAGGGTTCTGTTTGCCTATAAATATTGCAATACTGGATTTTGAAGGACACTGCTTACTGTTGTAATGTATCATAATTACATGCACTGATGTTCTATCTATCTATCTATTGCCAGACGCCTCAATCCCGTTTGGGGTGGCCACAAACAAATCGCCTCCAAGTCGCCCTGTCCCCCGCCATTTCACTGCCCTGCTCCCAACTCACACCCCCCTCTCTCATATACCTCTCCACCCCATCCCTCCATCTCATCCTCGGTCTCCCCCTCCCTCTTCCACCCTCCACCTCACTCACATACACTCTCTTCGTCAATCTTTCACCCTCCATCCTCTCCACATGGCCAAACCACCTCAGTGTGTTCCTCATAACGCTTCCTATCACATCCACATCCACACCACAACGCTCCTTTATATCCTCATTCGTCAGCCTGTCTCTCCACGTGACTCCACAGGCTCCTCTTAAATAACTCATTTCCACTGCTCTCACTCTTGACTTGTGTCCTTCCAACAATGTCCAAGCTTCACTTCCGTACGTTAGAGTTGGTATCACAATACTGTCATGTAGTAACTTTTTTACTTCCATGCTCACTTCCCTGTTTCTTATCACTGCTTTTAAGGAACCAGCAACCTTTCTTCCCTGCTGTACCCTTTCAAGCACTTCATCCTCCAAACCTCCATCCTTACTCATCACACTACCCAAATACTTAAACGTACTCACATTTTCCAATTCCTCACCATCCAACCTCGCTGTACATTCACTGACTTCACCTCTCTCAAAGACCATCACTTTACTCTTCCCTACATTCACCTTTAGGTTCCGTTTCTTACACACTCTCTCAAACTCATCCACCAAGCCTTGCAGCTCCCCTTCGTCTTCACTCAACAACACAGTATCATCTGCAAACAACAGTACAGGGAGTTTCCAAACACTATCCTCTCTCACCAGGGCCACTCCAACATCCACTACCCTACCTTGTACCTCTTTTATTACCCCATCCATGTACAGATTGAACAACCATGGAGACATGACACATCCCTGTTTCAAACCAACTTTCACAGAGAAAAATTCACTTAGTTCACCATCCACACGCACTGCAGCCTTCGCACCATCGTACATACTCTTCACAGCATTCAACAACTTCCCATCTACTCCATATATTCTTAACACTTTCCACAATCCTTGTCTATCCACCCTGTCATATGCTTTCTCCAAATCCATGAAAGCCGCATACAACTTCTTTCCCTTCTCTAGAAACTTTTCCACTAAAGATCTAAGAATGAATATCTGATCTACACAACCTCTTCCCTTCCTAAAGCCTCCCTGTTCTTCTCCAACTAATTTCTCTGTTCTTTCTCTAACTCTGTCTATAAGTAACCTACCATACACTTTTCCTATTATACTAAGAAGACAAATGCCCCTATGATTACCACACACTTCTTTTTCCCCTTTTCCTTTGTACAAGGGAATAATTATACCTGACTTCCAATCCTCCGGGACTCTACCTTCCTCCCAGGCCAATCTGCACATCTTCCACATCCATTCTACTACTATCTCTCCCCCATGCTTCAGCATTTCACCACACACTCCATCAATTCCCGGGGCTTTCCCCGATTTAACTTTCTTCATTGCTTCCACAACTTCCATCCTACTGATTTCTTCCTGTCTTCTCACCTCCCTCCTTCTCCCAGCCATTCCCCAGCCACTTATACTCGCATTACTTCCATCCTCCACGTTCAACAATTCCTTAAAGTGTTCTCTCCATCTGCTCACTTTTTCTCCCTTCTCCACTAGTAATCTACCATTTTTATCTTTCACTCCCCTGCTAACTTCACTTCCACCCTGTCTTACTCTTTTCACTTCTCTCCAGAACATTTTCTTACAGTCCCTCCACTTTACACATGAACCACCTAGATAAGTACATACGTTTTGCTGTCATGGAAGGTGTGAACCATGAGTTGGTTTAGACCAGTGTACCCATACCCCCTCCCATCTACAAACTCACATAAGTAGATCCTTTCCACCACCATTTCCATCCACTCCCTCCATATGACTATGCTAAACATGCTCTCTTCAACCATATTTACACATTTCCTTACTGCACTTCTTTAACAAATCACAATATTTCTCGTCCTAGGCATTCAATGCACTCTGCACACACTCCTCTAAAGGGTAAGAAGACAGGCAGGGTGGGGGTAGGACACGAAAGCAAGGAAGTCATGAGTCACGAAGGTATGAGGGGATAAGAGGTGAGTCAGGCAACAGGGAGGATGTGAGGCAGGCAGCAGGAAGTAGATGAGGCAGGTAGAAGGGAGGAGGTAAGGGAGAGAATCGGTGAGGCATGTTGGCAGGGTGGGAGTGAGGAAGGTAGGCAGGAAGGCAGGGAGAGGGGTTAGGCACATAGGTAGGGTGGGGGTGAAGAAGGTAGGCAGGTAAGCATAAGGCAGGGAGGGAGTGTAGCATATGGCCTGGGTGGGGGTGAGGAAGGTAGGCAGGTAAGCATGAGCCAGGAAGGAAAGGAGGGGGTTTGACAGGTTTGCAGGAGGGGAGGGTAAGGCAGGATGGCAAGGCAAAATGGCAGGGGGAAGTTGAGACAGGATGGCAGGGAGGGGGTGAGGCAAGAAGGTTGGCAGGGAACAAAACAGGAGGGCAGGGAGGAGGCAAGGCAGGATGGTAGGAAGGGGTTGGGGCAGGATACCATGGTGGGTGTGAAGAAGGATGGCAAGAGGGATGAGACAAGAGGGGAGGATGGGGGTGTGGCAGAATAGTACTGAGGGGTGTGGCAGGATGGCAGAAAGGGGGTGAGGTGGAATGACAGGATGGGGATGAGGTTAGATGGCAGGATGACTTGGAGGGGGGTGATGCAGGTGGGCAGGAAGTTGGGTAGGAAGAGGGTGAGGCAGGTAGGAAGGAAGGGGGTGAGACAGGTAGAATGGGAGGGAGTTAAGTAGGTAGGAAGGGAGGGGGTGAGGCAGCTTTGAAGGGAATGGGTGAGGCAGGTACAGTAAGATGGGAGGGGGAGAGGCAGGTAGGAAGGGAGAGGGGGAGGCAGGTAGGCAGGACAGGTGAGGTAGGTAGGGAGAGAGGGGTCAGGAAAGGAGAAATAAATGAAAGGAGGAATTGAGGAAGGCTTGGAAGGAAGATGTCAGAATGGAAGTGGGTGAGGCAATCATGTAGGAAAGTAGGGAAGAAAGGAGAGGAGGAAGGCATCTGGGAAGGGAGGGATGAGGCATGAAGGAAAGGAGGGTGAAAGGCAGTTAGACAGGAAGGGGGTGAAGCAGCCAGAATAGGTTGGAAAAAGAAAGTGGGCAGGCAACGAAGGAGGGGGTGAGGCGGGAAGGCATGCAGAGGGGGGATAACAAGCAAGGAAGGGGAGGAAGATGGCAGGGTCAAAAGGTCAGGATGATGATAACACCACCAACAAAATAATAATCATCATCATCGTCATGACCTCTGTCTCCCACATAACAACAGCATGAAATAGTCTACAATGTACGGAAACACATGGTAGAGGGTGCACTAATCAACAATATACCCAATGAAATGGCCCAGACAATCAATCACCATTCATGCCCCTGGAATCAATCGCCTATCACCATTCATGCCCCTGGAATCAATCATCATTCACGCCCCTGGAATCCTGACAACACAGGCCTAACCAATTGCACATTTCTTTTTGCACAGATGTGTTTTATATAACCTGAGATAATAAATCCAATGCCTATCATTAAAAAGAGGGGGGGGGGGCTAACCCTTGTCACATGCTCCCCCATACATAATTTACCTAACAATCTCTAAACCCTATAAGTTCCCTAAAATCATCTTTCATAACGTGCTTTATTATACACGGTGACCACAATACAGTAGAGCTGGCATCCCATGCCTCCTCCCATCTTCAATTCATGCCGTTTTGTATGGTTCATCATAGTCATACAATTTTATACATAAACCAGGCACTTATTATTAGTATTAAAAAGAAAAAGACATCCCAGCTGCATAGGCAGACATGTGGCACCAGAAAAACTTCATACTTTGTCTAGATAGCTTTCATGAAGGTGTTATTCATCCAGCAAATCATGAACCACATTCTTCCTAGTTCCAAAGAATAGTTTTGAGTTTTTTTTTTTTTTCATTCATCATCCAATCCTACATTGCCCCATACTGCTGCTAAAATAACAACACTAAATTGAGCTACACTCAAACCTCAATTTAAGGGACCTCCATTTAACCCCTCATGGGCGGGCAACTTATCAAATTATACAACCGTGTGGGCCGGCATATTTTCAGAAAAATAAAGTATCAAGGAATAAGCCTAAACATGCATAAATCAATGAAAATGGATGAAAATCGAGGCAAGAGGTGTTACATACGTGATAATACGTCTCTGCTGGCTGTGAGAGAAGGAGGGGAGGAGCGCTGGCAGGCAGCATATCGCCAGGCGCGCCTGGGGCGAGGCTAGCTAACTCCTCACTCATTTTCTTTTTCTTCACCACTGAACACTATATTTATCATTTATGCATTCTTTACACTATTCATTGTCTTTAAAATCTTATTTATGTATTTTCTATTTTACCTGAACACTTATACCAATAAATCATATTTACATATATTCTTTTTTACTTGAACAATTACAACATTACAGCTTATATATGTATATTCTATTTTACTTGTTTCAAAACTTGGGAGGGTAGTGGGCAAGACAGACGGTGACATGGATGCCTAATCACCCAATTTAACCAATAAATTAGGACCGCAAATGGCCGGACGTTATGTAACGTCACCCACCTCCTCATGCATGGACGTTACATATCGTCGCCCGCCTGTTAGGGGTTAAGGGATTTCGGATTTAAGGGCCTCCATATTCTACCTGACAAACGGACAGAACCATTCAAAAAGGACGCTACTCGAAACATAAATACGTTTCTTTATATAGTACCTGTAAAGTAATATTTATAATCATATAAATATTACTTTACAATCCCAAACGGGATTGAGGCATCTGGCAATAGATAGATAGATAAATAAGTAAGATAAGTGAAACATCACTGCATTTCATAATAAGATTGTCCTTATATATGGTAAAACAATGGACATTTTCAAGTAAGGGGCATTTTCAAGCAGGGGACAAGTTGATTCCCCATTTAGTCCTTTAAATCAAGATTTGAGCATATTACACTGCATATATACGCTTTTAACGGTTGATTTCCTCAGCAGAAATCCCTTACCTTCTCAGCAGAGAAACTAACTTAGTACTATTGATAATGATAGGTGGTCAAGCTGGTACCACAGACTGTTATTATTATCTAATTAACCACTGACAGCATCCCAAAGCATTATGGCATATTTACGAACCTCGACAATATGACTACTTCAACCGCTCCAAGCCACCACTAGATGCCAACAATAACACACTCATTACCAGCTCATACCTCAGACTTTCAAATACTCTCCTTAAATTGCACACTGAAAGAAAGGCCAACTTTAGATAATCCCCATAATATTGCCTTTAAAAAGAAATTGAAAAAGTAATACAAATAATGCTCAAAATACAAAGGCCCTAAGTTTAACATACCTCGATAAATCAGACATCGAAATTAACAGACACTATGATGCCACCAACCTTCCATCGGCTATAATGAACAATGCAATGGGTCCAATACATGTGTTTCCTATCCCTTTTACTCCAAGAATGGGAAATAAACTGCAACAGGGCAATATTATAGGCCAAGTTACTATATCATGGGTATAGTTTTTGTACAGGGTGACTCAAAATGAATGCAACCCATAAGTGTGTGTCATTTATACAACTGATAAGAGAGTTGCTTTATTTTTGCATTCATGATAAGCTGAGTTGATAACAAAACAGTCCTGAAAGTTTGGGTTCTGAATTTCAAATGGTCTGTTTTTTATGACTGGTCACTCTCATCTTAAATGTCAGGACCAACTTGCCTAGCCCTGAGTTCCTACACTCCTTATGGAGCAACACAGGATTGGATGATGGATGGGTGGAATAAAATAATAATTATGATAATGAGGGGAAGATATAGGTGGTAAGGGCAGCCGAAGAAGATCTATAAAATGGGTATTTAAACCTCAGAACACTGACCACTAAGTAAAGTAGTTTACAAAGTTAACTTATTTCCGTACTGTTGTAGTCAACCAAAAAAGTATCGCACACCTGGGGATCAATGGTAGTGAAAATGAGTGTTTTGAAAAAAAATGCACACGAATCTATAAACATATTGCAAAGTGATGCTGAAGGACTCGGGTGGTGGTTGTGCCCCTGTAAAGTGCTTCTGAAGGACTCGGGGCGGTGGCCATGCCCCTGCAAAGTGCTGCAAGAGGTGGTGGTCGTGCCTCTTCCAAGTGTTGTGGAGAACTGTTGGTGAGTACAGTATTCTTACTCATTATAATGTTTAATACCATACTGATTTCTATATTCAAAGCTAATGTGGATTTAAAATCGATACGTTTCTGCTCCACAGGTGCTGTATGCCTGCTGCTGACCCTGCTATCTTGGCAAACAACTCGGGCCTTTCTTGTTGAGGACTGCTGAGGATTCTGGTTGTGCCCCCTGGTGAAGGAAGAACTCTGTGTTCCCCGCCAAGTGATGGCGAAGAACTCTGGTTGTGGTCCCTTGCTGAGTGATGGGAAAAAACTCTGGCTGTGGTCCCCTGCCAAGTGATGGTGAAGAACTCTGGTCGTGGTCCCTTGCCGAGTGTTGGCGAAAAACTCTGGCTGTGGTCCCCTGCCGACTGATGCCGAAGAACTCTTGCTGTGGTCCCCTGCCAAGTCCCTGCCGAGTGATGGCAAAGAACTCTTGTCTGTGGTCCTCTGCCGAGTGATGGCAAAGAACTGTCTGTGGTCCCCTGCTGCATGATGGCGAAGAACTCTGGCTGTCGTCTCCTGCCGAGTGATGGTGAAGAACTCTGGCTGTCGTCTCCTGCCGAGTGATGGTGAAGAACTCTGGCTGTCGTCTCCTGCCGAGTGATGGCAAAACACTTTGGCTGTGGTCCCCGGCCGAGTGATGGCGAAGAACCCTGGCTGTGGTCCCCTGCTGAGTGATGATGAAGAACTCTGGTTGTGGTCCCCTGCCTCCCCTGCTGAGTGATGTCGAAGAACTCTGGTCGTAGTCCCCTGCCGAGTGATGGTGAAGAACTCTGGTTGAGACCCCTATTGAGTGATGGCAAATAACTCATCTGCTCATACCAGATGTCATACTTTTGTATTAATACTGTATATATATATATTTTTTATGAAATATAAAATTGGAATTTACTGTCTTGTTTTCTTACTTTTCATTTTCACGTAGATTTTCAGCTGAATCTTAAATTTGCCTGACTGAATGACTAGTATACCACTGAGTAACTAAACATATTAATGACTATATTTCAAACTTATCACATAAAAAACTTAGATATCTACAGATCTTTTATTCAACTGAAAATTATCACCCAAAACATCTACAGTATTTTTAAAAATATGGAAAAGAAAATGATCCCCCCAAAAAAAATTAAATATACCGTATAACCAATTTGAAATTAAATGAAATAGCAAATGGAAAAAAAAAAAAAAAAATCAAATGAAATAGCAGAAGTAAAAAATACCCCCAAAACTAGCAAAATATGAAGGAAAAAAAAATAATAATAATTTTCAGCAAGAAATGGCAACAAAAGGTTTTTTGGCTCCCAAAAATGTACCTCAATCGACTGCGAAGATTAATGGAACCAGGTTTCACTTCGAGCCTTTCGTAAACTGAAGCGCATTCGGAGACAACCTGAAACAAGATAAAGGAGTTAAAAAATTAATAGGCACCCTCCAAAAATTCACCACCCCCTTCCCCTTCCTCCATCACAATAACTACAACTGGCAGGGTGAGAAAGGAAGGGCAAAGGTGTGGGAGATTTGGAGAGGCCATGCGGAGGAAAATGCTGCAAGTGGGAGTGTGTGCACAGTTGCGGACATAAATACTGATCCACTTTCATGAACAACAATGAGCCAGGATGTAAGCAATGAATTCTGAAACTCAGTGAGGCTATCTTCAAGCATAACAAACCTTCCAGAATATTACATACAAGTTCATAATTCATGGACTAAAAACGTGGAGCAGTATTTTTGTCCGCAACTGTACCAACTGGGCTCATAGCATCAATACACACAGACAGCCATCTTGGAACTGAAAGTTCCCTGCTTGTATTTTTATAAGCAAATTTTTCAATTTGGTAAAATGTTAAGATGCCAACTCTAGTACTTTTCAGTGATTTTTTGGAGTCAGTATAATTTTGAGATGCCAACTAGTATTTTTTTTTTTTTTTTTTTTTTTTTAAATACTTTGAGATGCTTAGATACCAGTAATAATGAACTGTGGCCATCTTGGATTTGAAAGCTGTTGATCAATACTACCAAAAGCAAATTTTCGGACTAATTTTTTTTTTTCCGTACATGAGAGTGAGAGGCGTGAGCTGGAAGCAGGGCAGTGAAATGGCGAGGGGCAGGGCAACATGGAGGTGATTTGTTTGTGGCCACCCCTTATGGGATTCAGGCATCTGGCAATAGATAGATACAAAATATTGTGATGCTTAGATACCAATTATACAAGAGTGGGGCATCAATTAATTACTTTATGAATAATTCTGCAGACATTTATAACCGCAATGATGGCTCTGACTTAAAATTACTTCCTTTTTCTTACCTAAACAAAGATAGACAGTATACCAAAAAACTGAACTTTACAGGATAAAGTTGCCCATAAACTATTTTCAGATTAATTGAATCAATGCAGGCTTGTAATTAATACAGGGAGGTCCATATATTACACTCATCTAATCTTATCAGGTCACCAGTCTGGTTAAGAGTGGAGCAAAGATGATTTGGCTGCTTCAAAAAATAATCAACCATGTAATCAATGGACATTAAAAGGCAAATAAATTACCACTACACATTAATCAGGTTATACAATTAATAAACATGGGACAACAGATATTATAACACTAAGCATGAAAAGGTTTATGCAATCAATGGACATGAAAAAGAAGACATTATAACTCTAACCATGAAAAGGGTTACAGGAGTAGAAAATGATGCAGGGGAGACAATGGCACATATCACTTAGCCATCCCCTAAACTAAGATGCATAATACATGGAGCACACTGTATGACGTAAGGCTGTAAGTGTGTGCTGATTCACAAACTTATGATCAATTTACTGTTGTAACTATTACTGAGTTTTTGCTGGAAGGACAAGGAATAGTGGGCACAGACTCTCTCTTGTTCTTCTGGCAAAAACATAACATTTCTTTCACCTTAACTTAGCAGATTTTTGTAAGTTTGCAATTTGTATCACATAGCTCAGTGGTGCAGAAAAAGACAATACTGTACAGCACTATGGCTGCACATTCTTTCCACATCACTTTGTGACTAACTTTTTGCATGAGCAGTGTGTGAGAACACTATACAGTACTCAGGCTGAAATGTGTAAAATTTTTGTCCCAAATGGCTTGTAAAATTTTCCTGCTTGAAAACCACCAGTTTCCTCTCCTTCTCAGCTATGGAACTGATCTTGATAGGTTGTATCATTTTGAAATTGTCATAAGAAATATCTCCCAGTGGTACCAAACTTTTACCCCAAGAGCCAATACAGTCAAAAAATGCTCAAAACAGTTTCACTTGGCATGAACAGAGACATAAAAATTTATTTTTTCTAAGCTATGACACTAATCATGGGACATCATACAGTACAATAGTCCCTCATTTATCCACATTATCCGGGCACGTTCATCATCTGGACGCTGGATCTTGGCTCTATTAAACCATTATCCGAATTTGCTTGCTATTATTTGGACATAAAAGTCCCCAAGACTTCGGCTGGCCAGCCAGCATGTTCAAACATTTGGTATTGTGGCTGTTGGGCTTGAGCCCTGAGCAGGAAGTAGGCCGTAACCCACAACCAATGCTAAAATATCCATCTTTCCCCATACCGAATGGTCAGTCATGCGCTCATCCGATCGCTCCCAACAAACCTCCAGCACCCGAGCAATACGACTGTAACCCAGAAGCAGTATCAAAACATCCATACGCATCCCCATCGAATGTCCAAAGTCCCACGACCACCAGGCTAAGTCTTTCCTAACTGTCAATGAGATTGTAACACAGACCACAAGTCACGAGTACATGTTCGATGACAGTGGCCGTCCGCCTCTCTAGCGAACATCGAAAGTCCCCTGATCACCGTGAGTTGTGTTTCCACATGGCCACTCAGCGTCTAACAGACCACAAGTCATGAGTAAAAGTAAGATAAAAGCGCATGTCCGGCTCATGACAGAAGAGTAAAAACCCTGTCCAGAGCCTTGCTTCTCCCCCCTTCCCATCCCTCCTCCATACCCTCTTGGCTCCCCCCTCACTCCCTCTGTCCCTACCCTCCTCCGTGGTGATAACACTGACTCATTAGTTTTTATTTTTTTTTGCAAATTATTCGACTACTATTGGTCGTATCAAAATTCCACAAAATCCACGAGAAAGCTCATGAAATTCTGCACCTAGACATATGCTTAACTCTTGGAAGGTGCCGGCAAAATTTTGCACTAGGATGGTGGGAACTTATGTGAAGGTAAGTTTTACTCCTGAATGTTTTTCTCACTGCATTTCTGTACTTTTACTAATCAGTTTTAAGTGTTTTTACTAGCTTATAGTACAAACACCAACAAAGGTGATGGTATACCATTTAAACCAGTATAACCGATTTCCAGTGGCACATTTGGTCTTTTTTTTTTTTTTTTTTTTTTTTTTTTTTTTTGAGTCCCAGGAGCAATAACTCATCACAGATAACTGATTTTCAAACAGTCTTCAGGTTTTTTGTGGATTTTTGTTGTTTATGCATTGTTTTCTTAATGTTTAGCAATAATATGGATAATCCTATGCATGTTTTGATGTCTCAATATGGCAGAATGACTGGAAAACAGTGCCAAAATTAGGCGGAGTACTGCACATACAGTAGTGTATAGGTAGGATGTTTTTTGGTTGATTTTTTTTGTTTTTTTCATGATTTTCTTGGTGTTCAGCATTACTTTGGATATTCCTGTGTGTGTTTTGGTGTATAAATATGGCAGATTTACCTGAAAACAGTGGCAAAATCAGGAGGGTTACTGTATATACAGTAGTGTATAGACAGGGTGTTTTGGGGTTTTCAATGTTTTTTTGCATGGTTTTCTTGGTGTTGAAGATTACTTTGGATAATCCTATGTATGTTTTGATGTCAAAATATGGCAGAATGACCAGAAAACACTGCCAAAATAAGGAGGGGTACTGTACATCCAGTAGTGTATAGGTAGGGTGTTTTTTGGTTTTCAGTGATATTTCTGCATGGTTTTCTTGGTGTTTACCATTACTTTGGATATTCCTATGTGTGGTTTGATGTGTAAATATGTCTGAATGACCAGAAAACACTGCCAAATTAAGCACAGGTACCGTACAAATAGGTTAGGTATAGGTTGGAGGTTGGGTATAGTAAGGGAATAGTGTTCATTATCCGGGTGTTGCCACTACCTGGACATGCCTTTGGCTGTATTATGTCCAGATAAATGAGGGATTACTGTACTTTTGAAAAGTCACAAGAATTGCCTTCCAGTGTTATCATTGCTTTTCAAAGAGTCAAATGTGGCCTAAAAAGGCCCAAAATACAACCTTGCTCACTCAGGCGTGTCCCACATCTGTCTTGTGTAGTATGGATGCCTACTTCTTGATACCAGATTTTAGTGTTAATCTATGGTTACAGCTCAGTGGAAAAAATAAATAAAAAGTAATAATAATAATAATAATAATCTATCTATCTATAGCCCGACGCCCTAATCCCGGAAAGGGTGGCCGCAGACAAAACGCCTCCAAGTCGCTGTCACCCACCATTTGACTACCCTCCCCCCAACTCACTGCCCCCTCCCTCATATACCTTTCAACTCCATCCCTCCACCTCATCCTCGGTCTACCTCTCCCTCCCTCCACCTCACCTACATACACCCTCTTAGTCAGTCTTTCATTCTCCATTCTCTTCACATGTCCAAAACACCTCAGTGTATTTCTCCTAATCTTCTCAACCACATCGACATCCACCCCACAGTGTTCCTTCACTTCTTCATTCGTCAACCTGTCCCTCCACGTCACTCCACATGCTCCTCTCATGTAACTCATTTCCACTGCTCTCACTCTTGACTTGTTCCCCTCTTGCAAGGTTCACGCCTCGCTTCCATACGTCAGGGTAGGGATCACCATACTATCATGCAGTGACTTCTTAACTTCCATACTCACCTCCCTATTTCTCATCACTGCTTTCAGTGTACCAACAACCTTCCTTCCCTGCTGTACCCTTTCACGCACTTCATCCCCCAAAGTTCCATCCTTACTCATCACACTACTCAAGTACTTGAATGCACTCACATTCTCCATATCCTCACCATCCAACCTCACTGCACACTCTGTGACTTCATTCCTCTCAAACACCATAAATTCACTTTTGTTTACATTAACTTTCAGCTTCCTCCTCCTGCACACTGTCTCAAATTCATTCACCAAACCTTGCAACTCCCATTCATCTTCACTCAACAATACTGTATCATCAGCAAACAGCAACACCGGAAGCTTCCAAACCTCACCCTCATTCATTAGAGCCACCCCCACATCCACTGCCCTACCCTGCACCTCCTTTACAACCCCATCCATGTATATATTAAACAGCCATGGAGACATCACACAACCCTGTTTCAGTCCCACAATGAGATCAAAGAACTCACTCAGCTCACCATCCACTCGCACCGTAGCCCTAGCTCCCTTGTACATACTCTTCACAGCACTCAACAATTTCCCCTCCACTCCATATATTCTTAATACCTTCCACATACCTTGCCTATCTATTCTGTCATAAGCTTTCTCCAAGTCCATGAAGGCAGCATACACTTCCCTTCCCTTCTCTAGATACTTCTCCACTAAACATCTTAGAACAAATATCTGATCTACACACCCTTTTCCCTTCCTAAATCCCCCTTGTTCTTCTCCAACTAGCTCCTCTGTTATATGCCTAACCCTATCAATGAGTATTCTACCATATATTTTACCAGTCACACTAAGAAGGCAGATACCCCTATGGTTACCACATACTCCTCTCTCCCCTTTTCCATTGTATAAAGGAACAATTATACCTGATTTCCAATCCTCTGGAACCCTTCCCTCTTCCCAAGCCAATCTACACAACTTCCATATCCACTCCACAACAATCTCACCCCCATACCTAGGCATTTCACCACACACTCCATCAATTCCTGGGGCCTTTCCCAACTTAATTTTCTTCATCGCTTCCATTACTTCTGCCCTACAATAATAATAATACAAAAATAAATCTCTACACCCTTTCCACATCAACTAGAACCATATTCTAGTGTTAATCTGATGTTGAAACTCAGCATTCATGATAGATGGAAGGCAATTTTAGGCCAAGTTAATGTCAATGGAGTATAGTTACTAGAGAAAAGTCATCACAAGTTAATTTGTGAGCACTCCCAATATGCAGATACATGGCCATATGGAACTGACTGCATGCGTAAAATGATAATCTGGTGGCAGTAGAAGACTTCTTAGCATATTTTCTTTAGCAAGATGACTGACTGACAGTGAATGAACAAAGCAAGCCAAGGAGTACACTATTACACATGTAGTTGGGTGGTAGAGCATGACACCTAAACTGCTATCTAGGAAACCAAAAAAGCATAAGTGGATCTATGCAAATAATGGAAAGCTTTAGAGGTAATAGGTGTTACACATCACTTATCTCAAAATTTGCCACCATATGGCAGAAAAAAGAAACCAAACCACCAAAACTGTGTTATCTCTGAAACTATTAACCTACAGTGGATATATGCAAACTGCTTAAAAGCTAAAAAGTAATAACCATCCATCCATCCATCCATCATCCAATCCTACATTGTCCCATGAAGAGCATAGGAGCCTGGGGCTAAGCAGTTGGTCCCGATATTTAAGATGAGAGTGACCAGCCTCACTCATCCCTGAGTGGCATTACATGAACAATCAACCCCAACCACCCCTTGGATATAAACCTTCACCGGCTCAATCCGATTGGAGCGCAAAAACTACCCACTAAACCACCAGGTGCCAAAATTTGGTTATATGGATGTGTTAGTAAACTCAGCTTTCTCAATATGCACCACAATCCTGCTGTAAAAAGGCCAAAATGAGCCAAAATGAGTACCAAACTAAGTTGTCTCAGAAATTATTAAGCCAATGCACATCAACACACAATGTAAGAAAACTTGTTGAAAAGTTATGGGTATCGCTAAGTGGTTTTCATCAAAATATCAAAGTGTGCATTAACATGAGGCAAGTGAGATGGCAAAGTCTTCAAAATGACAAAGCATGCATTAATACTGAGCAAATGGAATAGCAATATCTTAAAAATTTCAAAGCTGCATTAATATTAGGCAAGTAAGATGGCATTCTCCAAAATTTCAAAGTGTACATTAATATACAACAAGTCGGACAGCACAATTCTTTTAGCTAAAATAATGACATTAACACACTTGCTCACTCATACAAGTTCCACATTTTCAAGTGTGAATGCACGTATGCAGTAACCTCATAATATATACAAATATAAATATGAAATGCACAAATACATAATTGTAATAAATACACAGAAAATATAAAACAATGAATTCTGTTTAAACTCTAAAAATCAGTCAAATGAAATCTATCCAACCTCTAAAAATTCTAGTCATGTGAAATCAAACCTCTAAAAATTAGTCAAATGAAATAGATCTAACCTCTAAAAATTGGTCTTATGAATTCTATCTAACCTCTGCAACTTACTCAAATGAAATCTAACCTCTAATAATTAGTCAAATGAAATCTATCTAACCTCAAAGAATTCTGGTTAAACTTCTGCTTCACCAAATCTCACGAAACACTCATAGAAGAGGGTGATCAATAATGTCATCACTTACATAAGCTCTGTGTAAGGTAGGGTAGGGTACGGTATGGTAAGGTAAGATAAAGTAAGGTAAAGTAAGGTAAGGGATGGTATGGTATGGTAAGGTAAAGTAAAATAAAGTAAGGTAAGGTAAGGTAAGGTAGGGTAAGGTAAGATAAGGTAGGGTAGGGTAAGGCAATGTTGGTTGGGTAAGATATGATTGGGAAGGTTAGATAGGGTAGGGTAGGGTAGGGTAAGGCAAGGTTAGATGGGAGAAGATATGGTAATGAAGGTTAGATACGGTAGGGTATGTTAGGCAGGGTGGGGTATAATACAGTTAGGTAAGGTAAGGTGAGGTTGGGTAAAGGTGGCGTCACACTGGGCCAAAAGTGACTAACATGCAAGCCAGTTTTTTGAGCCACTAACCAAAATGACCGACGGGGAGCGAGATTTCACCTGCGAGGCGAAACAGATAACAATTTTCACTCACAGCCTGTTGGTGCAATCAGAACTCAAATGAGCCTATATTAATTTTGTAACTGGTGAGAAAATATTCTTTTATAACAGAAGGAAATTTTAACTAAAATTGTAAGTATAGTAAATACAATTTAATTCCTGTGGTTTCTGGGCTCCTACACTCCTCATGGGGCAACGTAGGATTGGATGATGGATGGATGGATGGTTTTTATCCATTTCTATTTCTTTCTTGTGACATGAAATCAGTATTCAGACACTAGTGACCAGCCATGGAGGCTTCTCTGTTTCCAAATAACAAGTGGAAATCAGACTGTGACATTCGATATGGATCCTGTGGTAAGCAAAACTCTAGTAGACTGCCTTGTGGCTCTGGAGTTGCTGAAGTACCTGAGGCGATCGCAGAAACTGAGAAAAAAAGGGGCGGGTACGCCATGGTGGTTTGTTTACAAATGATCATGAAGCGCCAAGGCAGATGACACTGCTAGCCATTTCAGCTTGCAAAAACACAGACATTTGACAGCAACTTGACTTTGCTAGCTGTGTCGCCTCACAAAAGCTGCTCGCACGTTAGCCACTTTTGGCACAGTGTGATGCCACCTTAAGATCTGGTCAGGTAAAGTAGGGAAGGGACGGGAAGGGCAGGGTAGGGTAGGGTAAGGCTGGGTCAGGTAGGGTAGGGTAGGGTAGGGTTAGGGCAAGGTAAAGTTGGGCTGGGTAGGTCAGTCAGACAGGGTAGGATCAGGTAAGGTAGGGTAAGGTAGAGAAAGAAAGCTACGGTAAGACAGAGAAAGGTAGGGTAAGGTAAAGAATGGCAAATACATCGGGGGGGAGGGGGAATCCATATAATCAATGACTTCTTTTCATCACACTGCGAAGTTTTTTAAGTATGGTATATATGTTTTCTTTTTCCTAGATCAATGAAAATAAAAGCTAGTAAGTGGGAGTCCGGCAATTTTCTTTATGTCAAAATCTGGACTGACCGCTCTAAAACTGAGTGTAAGATGATGTAAGTCCCTAATTTCTTATGGCCATTTAAGGAACACCTGTGATTACTTCTGCCAACAAAGTTGGAGAAGGGTATGCCACTCAAGTCAGTCTGTCTGCTTGTGGACATGATACTGCTATCTCAAAGAGCTGTTATCATATTTCAACAAAATCTGGTGGATATGTGGGCACTGGGTCTAGAAGGTGCTTAGATTTTGAGGTTGATCCACATGCAGGAGTAAATCATAAATTTAGCTGGTGTCAGTGGAGGAATGCTTTCTTTTTGACTGTTTAACAGGGCAGACAATGACTGTTGAATTAATTACCTCCCCTAATGAGGTTGCATGGAAGTTGGGCTATACGGTAAACCATGAATTACACTAGCACTGGCAAAGATATGCATTTTCTGAATGCTTTCTAGTTGTCAGATGTGATCATCCTGCATTCCACCTTACAGAATGCAGTCAGCAATGATACAGAAAGGTCAGACATCTTGTACCATCACATTTAGGGGACACCCGTAACTGTCAGATGTGATCAGCCTGGACCCAACATTAGAATGTGTCAGCAACAACACAGAATAGTCACACGTTCAATCATCATCTCATGCTTCAGAGGTAACTGTCAAACACTAGAGCTCGTACATACTTTCACACTCAGTTTTAATATGACCCTAACACCTATGCTGCTTAGAATCACATTCTAAGTGCCCATTGGAGATTTCATAAGATCTCTTCCTTGGTTATTTATACCGCATATTATACAATCTTTTATCCAACTGACTGCACATAAGAGTCAAAATGCAAGCAGAGACTCTCAAATTGTTACAAATCGTTATTACATATCTCAAATTTCAGTTTTTTTTCCCCAACAGCTTCCGGAAATTGTTGGCAGGTAATAAGCTGGTTAAGCTCTTGGATTAGCTTCCAGTACACTGAGAATATCAGCTGTACCATGGCAAACCCAATACAGGAATTCTTTAGGTGGAAACATGATGTCATTTTTTTTCATATCTCAATATCCTCTTTTACACAATGAGAAAAACACGTGGCTCCCCCACCTGGTTAAACAAATATTCCTCAATTTCCTACAAATCCCCAAGTGGAGGATGATAGACTGCAGAGGAAGGGTTCATATTCAAATGAACCTAGGGTTGCAAAATAAATACTACTAGCTATGTTAACTGATGTTACTGAAGTCAAGGGATTGAACTGTGAGTGAGGCCCATTCAACTGGACAGAGTTATTTTCTTCTTCTTCTTCTTTTTTTTTTTTTCCCTGACTCTATACACCCTACCTCACCCCCCTCATCCATGGGTGGGAAAAGAGGTATGGGTGATAATGATGATGACATTGATGCAGCCTACGCTGATACAGTACTAACTGCATCTACATACCATATGAAAAAGAAATCTGGTTCACCTTTTCACAACGAGATGAATGGATGCAAATGGCTTTAGAGCTGATAGATTTCTTGCAATTCCGTTTATCATCATCAGCAGCAGCCTAAGTTAGTCAACTGCAGAATAAAGGTTTCTCTTACCTTCTTCCACTCTGATGTATTGGTTGTCAGCATGGTCCATCAAAATCCAGCGATTCTTGAAGTCAGAACACGATGGCACAATGAAATTTGGGTTCCACTCCTCCATCTGCCGACAAAAATCATCATCAGTATCATCATCACCTTCAATTTTATTCTCACTCTTATACATGGAGTAATTATGACCCAGAAAAAGGAAAATACAGAGGTCACTATCATCAAAATTTTCATTCATCAAGCCTTGCAAGTCCCACTCACTCATTCAGGGTAAATGCTCATTTATTTCATTTCATTTTTCAAGGCCCCAACATGCTTCCATGTGTTGGCCTCGGTCACCTAATGGCGGCTTTCCAATATGCTCGATCTCTGGCAGCCTTCGAATTCCGTCCTTTATCCCTAAGGTCACGCTTAAATGACTTCATCCCAGGTCTGTTCGGTTTACCTCTCGCTACCCTACCCCTGACATTAACACTTCTCACTTTCTGCACCCAATTGTCATCCCCCATCCTCTCCACATACCCAAACCACCTCAATCTACCCCTCCTCATCACAACAATAATACACTCCAGTCCCATCCGACCTCATAACTTTTACATCACAAACCTAGTTCACCCAGACGTTGCACTCCAGGACACACTGCCCATCCACCTAATCACTGTCATTTCTGTACATTTGTGCCTGCAAATATCCTTTTTCCTTTGCTGCCCAAGTCTCATTACCATACAGCATTACACTCCTAATACATGCCGCATACAAAGATCCTTCAGCACAGAGGAAGAGCCCACTCAGTGTCAGGAGGGGCAACAACTCCCTTAAGTTTTTCCAACCAGTCCTCACTCTAGCCACAGAACTAGCTCCAGCCCAACCTCTAGCACTTAACATGCCTGCCAGATAACAACACTCTTCCACACACTCAAAAGATTCACCAGCAAGATTAATCCTTTCACGCCTGACAATCTCCACCTGCTCTCCCCGACACATTGCACACATGAAATCAGCACTATCTCGCAGTCTCCTCTAATACCACTACATCTCTTGTGCACCCACTTATGACAAACACTAAACAAGATGAAATTGTTTCACACGCCCTTGTGGTACATCGCACATGGCCACTCTCCCTCTACTCTGACAATACAGCCACCAGCCCTAGATACCATCACCTTTGATTTATCTGGATTTACTCTCAAGCCCTTGTGTCCCATACCATCTCTCCATTTCCTAAATCTTTTCTGTGCCTCCCTTTCATTCTCTGCAACCAACACCAAATCATCAGCTTACATCTCCCATGGAAGTTCATTTCTGAAGTCACATGAGACGGCTTCAAGTACGACGATAAACAACAAGGGGGTCACAAATGACCCCTGATGCACACTAACATTCACATCACTCAAATCTCCATTCACGCCAACCTGGGTGCATGCACCCACATACATAGCCATAACCACCCTAACCAGCCACTCCTAGATCCCAAGCTTTCTCATTGCCCACTTCACCACCTCCCTAGGGACTCTGTTAAAGGCTTTCTCAAGTCAACAAAAACATAGTACAGATCCCATTTCTTGCCTATATATTTTATCTTAAGCTGTTGCCTTTGCCTGGCATAAACCCAAACTGCGTCTCATCAATGTTCACTCTTTCTCTAATCATACCTTCTAGGACTCTCTCCATTATCTTCATTATCCGGTCCAAAAGCTTTATGCCTCTATAATTTCCTCTTTCCAGGGCATCATCCTTCCCCTTGTACACATTTACAATCACACTCTTCAACCAATCATTTGGAATAACACACACATACATAATCATATTTATCAAGTCAGTAACTAACCCCAATCCTGTATCTCCTGAGACCTGCAGCATTTCAGTTTGTCAACCCAGACACACCTGCTGCCTTCCTCACCTACATCCTGCCTATTGCCCTCCTCACAGTAGCGGCATCAATCAAAGGCCAAGGACCAAACACTGAATCTGCTGCCTCCAAACCCTCCCTATTCCAGTCAAACTCTTCATTCAACAGCCGGTTGCAGTGCTGTCCCCAGGCGCCTTTAATATCCCCACTGTTCACCAGTATCTTTCCTTCATTATTCTTCACACACTGTTCAAGTATGATATCCCTGTTTTCCCTGTTCATCTCAGTTCCCACCTTAAATATCATAGTCTTCCTTTCCTCACTCTAGGTTATCCAGTAAGTCTCTCACTCAGATTTTTCTCTGTAAACCTCTTTTCTAGCCCTACAGTGCTCGTCAGAAGTATTCAGCGTTGTCCGCCGGGCGCGCAATACTTATGGCCCAAAAAGAATCACCCATTTTTGGGGGTAAGAATTGAGCCATAAGTTTGAGCTCCGAGCATGACGTCACGGTAGCCTGAGGCCTTCTGACGCGCTGGTTGGTTCCTGCCTCAGTCGCCCACGGGCTGCCTGAGAGAGAGGAACTCCGCCGAGTGTCCCTCTCAAATTGCGCCATTTTTTACCGAGTGTCCCGCAGTGTTTTGGCCTTCAAAACTTTGTTATGGCACCTACCCGTGAACTATCGAGTGAAATCATATCCCAGATCATTGCTCTAAAGGAGGCAGGCCACCACACAAAGGAAATTAGTGAATTGGTTGGTGTGGCACGATCGACAGTGCGTCGTTGGTGTGCGCGGTTTTGGGAGGAAAACAGTGGCGAAGTTCCCACAAAGAAACCGAGGTCTGGTAGGCTTAGGAAAACTTCCCCAAGGTCTGTTAATGTTTTAAAACGTGCAGTGGAGTTTAATCCTTGTGTGAGTGCAAGGAAAATTAAGGAGAGCAACCCGGAAGTGTTTGGTGAGGTGTCAGTGAGAACAGTGTCTCGTAGGGTGCATGAGCTTGGTTACACAAGTCACAGGCCTGTGATAAAGCCTCTTCTCTCTAGCAGCCAGAGAATTCGTAGGCTTGCCTTTGCTAATAAATATCTAAATTGGGGTGAGGAGCAATGGTTGTCAGTGTTGTGGTCTGATGAGGCAACATTTAGTGTTACCTGTAACAGAGGAGCATGCAAAGGTAGTGACCCACTTGACCCACGGTATGTAGAAAGCACAGTTAAACATCCTGATTCACTCATGGTATGGGGTTGTTTCTCAGGGAAGGGTTTGGGGAAGCTTGTTGTACTTCCCAAGAAGCTCAGAGTGAATCAGGATGTTTACCTGGAGCTTCTGTGTGATCATTTACCAGACTCCTTCGAGCTAACAGGTGCACGAGTGTTTCAGCAGGACAGTGCACCTGCTCACAAGGCCAAATCGGTCACCAATTGACTTCGTGACTGCGAGGTATCATTCATGACAGACTGGCCAGGAAATAGCCCAGACCTCAACCCGATTGAAAACCTCTGGTACCTCGTAAAGAAGAGTCTCCAAGGGAAGGACGTGAGCTCTCTGCCTAAGCTGGAAGCCGCCATTCGTGACTCCTGGGACAAAATACCCCTCCAGCACCTCAGGAGCCTCGTCCTTTCATTTCCAAGATGTCTCAGGTCCGTGAAGAAACGTAAAGGCTACCCTACGAAGCACTAAAGGTAAATAAAATGCATTATTTATATGTTTTTTCAATGTTGAAAGGTTTGTTTCTCAGGAGGGACGCAGGGCGCCCCATACTTCTGACGAGCACTGTATAGGCAGCCAAGTATTCCTCTTTGTTACCACCCATTTTCCATTCCCGGAAAATCCTTCTGTTCTCCTTAACTGTAGCTTCTACACCCTCATCCCACCACCAAGTTATCGTCTTGGGAGGGCCCCTTGTCCATCCACACAATGAATCAGTGACTCTCAGGAGATTGTTCTTGTGAGCTCTATACTGTTCAATAACACTTCTGTCAACAGCTCAAAGTTCAGCCACCACTTTACTAATCTTGTTATAGAAGGCATCCTTTACTGCTTGGTTTTTCAACTTCCACATTTTCCTCCTAGGTGCACAGGTCCTCATTTTCATCATTCGCTCCTTAAGCATCAAGTCACATACTGGTATCAATAACTTGTGTTGGTGTACACACTTCTTGATCCCTATAACTTTAACATCTCACTAACACCCTATCAGCCTTCTTGACCAGGAAATAGTCTATCTGGCTGCTATTACCCCAGACTCGTACTGGTATGTCATCAACCTCCTCTCTCTTCTCCTAAAGTGTGTGTTGCACACAATCATGCTCATTGCCTCATGAAACTCGAGTATCCTCTCCCCTTCTTTATTTCTTGTACCATATGCCCATCTCCCATGTACTCCATATCCTAGAGCTGGTTCACTTACATGACCATTCAAGTCCCCTCCCAAAACTACAATCTCATCATCCCCCATACCACTTACTACACATATTACGTCATCCCAGAATCTATCCTCTACCTCATCCAAGCCATCCTGTGAAGCATACGCTGATTTAAATGAAAATAACATCCCACCAAAATTTTTTTTCACAAAATCACTCGCTCTCATTACATTCATGACATATTCCACCCATTTCTCCATATCCACCACACCCACACCACAATATATATCCATCTGCTGCGGAGTGTAAACTTCACTCACCTTCTCACACCATCCATGAACGTTCCTTCAGGCAAGTGTCAAGGAAACTACTTCCTCCATTCAGTGTCTCTAGACAAAAATGACTGACAGTTCAGCCAAGATATGCAGCCTTCTTCTTGGTGCCTTCCTTCCTGGGTTGATGCTTTAAGATATCAGCCTGTGAAAAGGATCAGTCTAAGGAAAACATGCCATGTGCCCAAATATCTAGAGTCACTGTTCACAAGAGGCGTCCAGGGCCACCAGGGCAACTGCGTCAAGTGAGTTTTGAGATATTGCATTTTATGTCCATTTTTGGTGTGAATAGGGTCTTTAATAGGTTTAAATAAGTGCTATGCATGTCTGGTAGGGAGTTATTTAGGTGGCTTTCAAAGTTAGGCTGGGTTAGGGTCATAAGTACCAGTCCAGCAGTCAGAGGCCCACTTTCCGGACATGCCTTTGGCTCTATTACATCGGATAGTGGAGGGATTACTGTGTGTGTGTGTGTGTGTGTGTGTATATATATATTTATATATATATATATATATATATATATATATATATACTTGTATATATATATAAATAAATTCAAGTATCTGACCAAAAGCACTGTTATGTCAGCAAAGAGTAACTTTATGACCAAAAAATCTAGAATGTTTATCCCAATATTTACGTGCGGTCACCCTTATGGTCACGGACACCTCCAATAATTATTATGCACAAAAAGAAAAAAAAAAAGAAAAAAAGTTTAAAACTTTATGTTACTATTTACTGGGAGAGATTTGGTTTGATGGTGAACTCTCACAGTTTGCTGGCAAGAATACTATATTTCACTCGCCATATTTTTGTGCACACTGTTTCTTGGTTTTAATGAAATAAAATCAATATACCATACACCTTTTCATGAAACTTATTTACTTCTATTACTTTCATCATTGGATATTCACCTACTTTTCCATTTGCTAATCCTGTGATGCTTTGTTGGGTACAGCGCACCCTCATTTTACGACTGCGATGCATTTTTGAAAACCAATCGTTTAATGAATTTTGTGTTGTAATCATGTCAGCAAGAAAAAGATCACACACTGGTAATAAGAAATCAGGCATCACAGTGACTACAAAAAAAAAAAAAAAAAAAAAAAAAAAAAAAAAAAATTCTTATTGAACTCATAAGCAAATGACTGTACACTATAAAGATTGTACAACGAGGGTGTGCTGTATTTCTTATACTAGGTAGCTGGCACACACAGGGTTTACAGTTTTAAGTTTTCTATGGGATCCTCTCATCAACTGCAACATTTTCCTTTACCATTTCCTTCATTTGAAAAAGTCATATTCATGCTTAAAATTGCCAACTTCACAGCCTCATTTTTCTTCCGTGCAGTCTGATTGGGTTAAACATGGTTAAATTAATGCTTTGGGGGGTCTGAAGAGCAAAGGCACCCAGTTAGGCTGTTAGATGTTGTTAGGCTTGGATAGAACATGGGTTTTCTCACTTATTATGCAATTCATTTTCCAGTGAAAATGCTTCTTTCCTCTGCATGGGTCTCCACATATATGGAGGGATGGGAGGAGGCAGGAAATCTGGGAAATAAGGCAATTCCGACAGAAATGAGTCAAAATCAAATGAACCACAAAAAAATAATCAGAAAACCCTTCTTTTATCCACAAAAACTGTCTGCCTGAAAGTAAAAATTTATTTTGGGGGGAATTAAAATTCTACAATTATGAGGCCACAAAGTTATGGAAGGTGATGGCACTACAGTATGTTGCATACAGATGAAAAATAACAAAAAGGGGCAGAAACTCTCAACCCATCTCAGCAAAAATGAATGCACAAGCACTGCCATGCCTTAAAAAGGTGATAAAATTCTTCCCTACATTGCATGGCCCATCTGCTGGATGGTTTTGAGCATCAGCCAGAGATCTTTGTGTGAGGGTCATCGCTGGTTCACTGAGGTGTGGGTTTTGAATCGGCACTTACTCAGAACATCCTGCCAAAAACGAAAAACGTTATTAGGTCTCTGTGCAAGGCTAAGAGAATACGGGTATTGTACTGTCTAGCATTCTTCATCCCAACTAGCCTTTGGCCCTCAAAGGGTATCTTCATTTTTACACCACATTTATCTGATGCCTAATTTTACTCATCTTACCAAAACAAGATTTCTCTGATGCAGTGCCTCCAAATAAATGCACTGATCTCGTACTACCAATATTCAATATTCTGATGCCGGCACTTCCAGCCATTCTCTCACATAATCACAATATATGACCTACCTTAATGTAATGGTATTTGCGTCTTCCACAATACGAAAAAGCAACCATCCGGTATGTATCCACGTGAAATTCACCGGCATCATTACACA
Organism: Coenobita brevimanus; assembly: GCF_032717465.1. Lineage (NCBI taxonomy): Eukaryota > Metazoa > Arthropoda > Malacostraca > Decapoda > Coenobitidae > Coenobita > Coenobita brevimanus. Next base: position 37,172,388 of record NC_137056.1, read on the forward strand.
TGCCGTCCATGTCCGTCCTTTCTGTTTATTTTAAGTATCTATACTTTCATTGAGTGAAGAGACAATCATACGACTCTACGAAAGGATCGGAATCTCTTCTCTAATCCCTCCGTTATATATAGTTATTTCTTCGTAAGTTGTCTGAATACGTACAAAACTTTCAAAACCAATGTTGGAATTTGTTTTACAGTAAAGGCTATGCCGATTAGGAAATTTCCACTTCATCTCAGCGGAGTTGGACCCTAGTTTATTTGATAACCCCCCCAAAATGTAAGTATTTCACACACTTATATGAATCAGCGTTTATCCATCGTTCACTTAAGGTTTATTATATAAATGCTAATTTCTTGTATGTAGCCTAACGTTAAAGGATAACATGCAAGTTATCGTACATCGGCTGATTCGCGTTTCAATTTTCTGTTAATACCAACAATCTTATGCCATATATTACATTTCCTGTAAAAAGAATAAACAACCATCACTTTTATAACTCATACTGTAGAACTCAAAAACTATACTTGCTAAATAAATTAGTATGTAAATAAACGACGGGGAATCGTCCAGACGGCGAATTGTCCCTGATCTGACATGTATGGAGGTTGAGCTCAAAGTGCCAAGGGAGGACGAGGGTCCTGCCAAGGGTCCTGCGGTCTTTACACATCAAGCAAACGTAGGTCCTTTCCTATGGCCCCGGAAAAAAAAAAAAAAAAAAAAAAGGACGAAGGCATGGACGAGGGTCCTGCGGTCCTATCACTGAGCTCTATAATATAGAAAGGCTTTCTCATTGGTAGCACCGCGTAATTTATGTAGCCGCCGCCAGGGCGGTGCTGGTGTAGCGGCAGCCATGTTACACCACGCCTGATGCCCACGTTTTTGTACTGAGCTGCTCAGTGGGTTTTGGTAAGCTGATGATTCCGGAAAATACCGGTACAATGCCATGGTCCACTGTGCAGCTTACAGATACAAAATGGGCACAGGAATTCATCGGAGATGGCGTTACATTTCACAAGTAATACATTACTGCCCCTTGGGGAGGGGCAGGAAGATGCTTCCCCAGCATCCCTGCATGAATGAGGCCACTAAGTGAGGCCCATTTATCTCCAGTCTTTCTCTCCAAGTCCTCTTCTTTTCTGTTCACACGCTCTTGTAGATTTTTCCATGTCTCTTCCTGCCTTTATCAATCTGGACATTCGGTTTCTAGGGTCTTCCCACATTATTTCAACACCATTACTTCGACGTAAAACAGCTTCAACAATACTATCATTTAAACGTCAGTCTTTTCCCTTTCTGCCATTACTTTTCTCGCCTTAGTGCCATAAAGGGTAAGTTCTGCACTGCAGCAATCTATGGTGTTGTTTTATACCCATTGGCTAAATGTACTCCTATATAATTCGTTGAACTAGGAAGAAAAAAATCATAATCCATATATGTTTTTATATTATAAGCGACAAGAGTATCTTTATTAATAACCACTGCTTAGTGGAATTAATGTATTTGAATTTGAGTGCTGGTGTTTCAATCTGGCGGCCACAATCACACGCTCGCGGCGGAGATAGCCTCTCCATACTATAGAGCTCAGGGGGTCCTGTGCATCAAGCAAACGTAGGTCTTTTCCTATGGGCCCAATTAAAAAAAAAAAAAAAAAAAATCTTTACCAAACGGGCGCGCCCTTTCCATATTTTCTACTGAAAAGCGCCCGTTTGGTAAAGAATTACCGGAGTTACCATTCTCCCTATCGGCATAACCTGCATCCCAACCCACCTCTCCACTTTTCTTTCTGGAGAAGAAAGAAAGATTGAACTGGAACAAATAGGATTCGAGTGTTCGTCTTTTTGGTCTTATGACCCAAGGAATGTTTTGAGACCAAAGAGACCGATGGTTTGAGGGAGGGGGGCAGAGTAGTAAGAGTCGGATAAATAAGGAAGGGGAGAGAGAGAGAGAGAGAGAGAGAGAGAGAGAGAGAAATGAGGGAAGGGACAGGAGCAGGAAGATAAATAAGGAGGGCAAGGGGAGGGGGAACGCCGGACACTCCTGGTATAAAGGGCTCTTTCTGTCTGTTTGTTCACGAACTACGCCCTCAATTTTCATTTAACCTGGCCTTAACCTACATATTTGGAATTCTTATGACCCAAGGAAGGTTTTCAGACCAAAAAGACCGATGGTTTGCGGGAGGGAGGAAGAGTAGTAAGATTCAGATAAATAACGAGAGAGAGAGAGAGAGATGAGAGAAGGGACAGGAGGAGGAAGATAAATAAGGAGGGGGGGAACGCCGGGTACCCCTGCTATATATATATATATATATATATATATATATATATATATATATATATATATATATATATATATATATATATATATATATATATTCAATTGTCGAGAACTTCATTAAGTCAGTCATTTTGCCCTGTTACCATTGGGTCATTAACAATTAAGTTCGATTGAACTGAGTTAGTGATACTGAGCTGATTAAATATCTTACAAGGGTTAAACTGAGTAAATTACCTTACAAAAACAAAACACTGAGTTACTCAAGCTGAGATTATTCTTGTTCACTAGTGCATATTTTAATCAGCTCTTGTCACACACACACACACACACACACAGCACTAATCTTTTATCCTCTGATTATAGAAACTTGCGCATTTTATTCTGCCTAACGCCACCAGGATTTATCCGCCAAAGGGAAAATTCCAGACATGTAAATTAAGGTTAACAATTTTCCCCCCTCAACTCTGCATTCAGATTGGGATAACGTCACACCCCAAGGGGTAAACAAGGTGCCGCTAACCTGGCAACAAAATAACAGCTTTTAAAATTATTTTGACCACCAGATGTTTGTACTATGCTTAGAAATACTCCGTTGTGAAGAGGCTTCTTCTTCTTCTTCTTCTTTTTTTTTTTTTTTTTGTCCAAGCACCTTGAACAGAAGGGCTCTTGGTTTGTACTTTATTTTTGGGGGGAGGAGGGGGCATTCTAGCCTTTCGTTCATAAAAAAGAACTACATAGGATTACATACCGATGCATCTCTTTCTCTCTCTCTCTCTCTCTCTCTCTCTCTCTCTCTCTCACACACACACACACACACTGTAGCTCATTTTACCTACCTGTATAGGCAGAGAATTTGTTTCTTTTGGAATATACTTCACGTAGCTCAGTTTTAAAGGACCATACATGTCGTAACATCCTTTTCATGACACTTTACGGCTTCGATCTTCGCTGCTTTTTTCACAACTATGGTATCCTGCATTAGAAGTGATTTAGATGCAGCCTCCTCCCACAAAGTATTTACACTTGACATCCATACTCTGAATGGTCTAAATAACTTCTTTTCAAATTTAGACTGCTTTCATCATTTCATCCAATGAATATACGGATGTTACAGGTATCGACGAATTGGGGGGGGGGTTGGCAAAGTTAAGCCAACCCCTTCCTTTTGGAGGGGAAGGGATGTCCCATATTTCCCACACAGTACATAATACGAAATTTCCAATTGGGGGCCAGTGGGGGCCTAAAACTGTCATCTCTCAGTCAAGAATACTACACTGTAATTACGCACTAGCACTGGAACACGATGCTTGTCACGAAGAAAAGCTCTGGGAAGGATAGAGCCGTAGTACTGCATTTTTTCTGCAACTGAGCTGTATGATAAAATCTGCAAATGGACGAAAGTCAGGGCCAAGTCAGATAAACAAGAGGATATTCCCTTTTCCATACTATAACCTCTAAGCGATATACCGTACCGGTATATAGCTTTCCAAACTGTTTGGGTCACTTTTCCACAGCATGGAATTCTGACTGATAGTAATACATAGCCTTACATTATTGCCTGGGCTACTTTTCCCTACTTTACCGATTTCACTCTAACTTCGCCCAGATTTTCGCCTTTTTGCAACTTATTTTATGTGACTCAATGACAACAATACTGCGGCTCTACATACTTTTTACAGCACTCCTTCGTGAGTAGCACCACATCCTAGTGTTTATTTATCTTTTTGTAATTCAACGGTCAAGATGAAGAGATGACAATTTTAGGTCGTTAACCTAAAAAGTGTAATAACGGATTTAAGCGGGGGCGTAGGATGGGTATATGCTCCTATTTTCAAGAGACCCGTGTTTACCGATATATATATATATATATATATATATATATATATATAAACAAAATAAGTAGCAAATTCTAACATTAATGTCATCGTAGAATTATATCAATGAAAAGAGAAATTTGCTAATGTTATACACACCATCCTTTGTTGACCAACGTTCCTTAGTTGACTGAGACAGGGGATCCCAAACCCTCATTACTCTGAGAAGTGATACAGGCAACACCCAAGAAATATTTCTGGATCCGCCCCTGAAACATCCGTGACCTGTGAGGTAGTCAAGGATAATGTAGGGTGATTTCGGTGTGCACAGGGTTAAGCAGAGTTGATAACTCTGTCCCTGGGACGGTAACATTCGGTTATCCGTTCAGCTTTATCAAGGTGGTCATCCTCATCCCAAGTCTCACACCAGTTTGGGACAACAACCACCAGTCCTGCTGAAGCCCGTCGGGTCGTCTGTTGGACACTTCAGGATCACGGCAACTTACGGTCATTGTTCGTTACCGAGTCAAGACTTCGAGTATATTCTCACCCTACTGCTCTCCATTTGTCATCAGCCCTCCTGCAGTATCCTAGTGCCTGAACTCAGTTGTCGGCACAGTCTCCAGCAGCCAAAGAACCATTCTTGGTGTAGCCTATCCCTTTATGTCCGAAGTGAAGAATCGTGGAGGCGGCCGTATCAGACTCTAGCCTCCATCAGACACTTGACACACTCTTCCACATTACACCTACTAACCTCCTAGTGACCCATCATACTCCTGGTATACCACTGGAGCCCCCATTTTCCCAGGCCCATGCATGTATCCTATATAGACATACCCAAAGACATACACTTGCCTTAGACTCACATATAAACTCTCAGGTCTCAGTTGGTTACTCACGTTGGTAGTTTTCTACTGAGAAGGCAGTGATGATGGTACAGATTCTAATAAAGTTAACTGCATGGCCGTCAGAAAATGATGAATAATGATTTGCTGGTTCTGCATATTATACTACTGATCTGTTAGGGGAGAGAACGTTTGTATGTGCAATATAAATTTATTTTTCATACATGTCGTTACAAAAATATAAATGTGAAGGACAGTAGCCTATTTAAGTACAAAAATAAATACCAGCGTGATGTATATTTAATTTCTCATCACTTTACAACACACAGCAACATATATGGACGTACTGTATATTACTGGAATGGCGAACATATCTCTCTTCTAAAGAAATCTTTTGTTCAATGCAATGACGATGTATACTGTACAGTCATACATAATTTCATGGCCCAGTTTTGACTGACAAGTCTTTAACAGTAATTAATTTCATATAGGTTGCAGGTGTGCAGCAACGAGATGTGAAGTGGGGACGGATAAGACGCGGGGAAGCGCTACGTACTACGTAACCTATGATGTAACTATTGGCACAAGGTGATACCGCGTAAACACGGGGTTCGGCGGTACACATCACAACCTGGCTTCAGTGATTCCCCCTGGCTTAGTGTTTAGAAGAGGCTGTATTCTAGATGATATAGGATGGTTCGTTGCACCTCATCCTCAGCGATTAATTTGGTATATCACACCTTAACATTCTCTTGTATGTTATTTATATCGTATTAACATCGATCATACAGTACTCTGCATCCATTGGCGCAGTTTCATTCTGATTAGGGGTGGGGGGTGGGGATGAGTTCCGAGACGAGTACGTTACTAGCATATAAAGGGAAGAGAGGGCCACCGCTGAGAGAAGTGAGGCGATACAGCTGCTTGTACAGATTATTATAACATTTATCATAGTAGGCAAAATGTCAGGTACGAGACACATGGACAATAAATTTAGCATAGTTCGTTACATTAGCCAAATCTGGCATCGCTGCATCATCTCAAGTGCGCTCACTGTAAAAGCTTTGCCATGTCGGTTCAAGTTATATTTTCTTATACTTCCTGCAGTTTTAGTTCTCCTTCTCTTCTATAGGCCTATATTTTTTTTAGTGAAACGGCTAAGTACCCGAAGGGTAAACGTCGGTTTAACTTTATTATTCAGTTGTGGGAGGAGGGGGGGGGTGATTATTATATACGATATCCCCCCAAACCCAACTGCAGGTAGGGATTTATCCCACCACCCTCCCCAGGATCTATGCCCATGTTTGCATCAGTACCATACAGGAGGATAAATGAACTGTAATGTGTTGAATAAATCGCTACGAAATATGTGTTGCGAATCTCCAAAGCCACTTACAATACGACCCGATGTTACAAGAAATGTGCGCAAGAACCTGAGAATTAAGTATTTTCTTAGATTAGTGAATTCATCGTAGAACTGTCGAACCATATTTTGAGACACACTGCGTCTGTTAAGACTGACAAAGTTTCTTCACTGGAAATACAATCTTAGGGTAAAACTGGAAAGATAGTCATTCCCTGTGAGAACAACAATCAGCACTTGCGCGTATCTCTAAATTAGTACAGGTAACATGTCAAAATATGTGCCTAAATTTCATAACTAATATATATATATATATATATATATATATATATATATATATATATATATATATATATATATATATATATATATATATATTCATAATTATGTGAGACGTCAACGCTTCTGTAAAATATGTAAAACGTCTAAATGATTCTGTGTCAGTGGATAGAAATAATGAAACCAGGGGAAACCAAGATGGCGCCATGTTTACTTCCTGCGTCCGTACCCTGAGCCCTGTCCCTGGCTTTGGCTTGGTGTGCCGTACGACTGTGAGGGTGTGCTAAGGAACACACTGTTGCCTCCTCCTCCACTGCCATACCCAACGCCTCCACCGTTACTGCCACTGTTGCTGTAGGTGCTTCCACCTCCTCCTCCGCTGGTGTCATACCCACCTCCACCACCTCCACTTCCGCCACCGTTGTCATATCCGCCTCCTCCATTGTTACTGCCACTGTTGCCATAGCTACTTCCGCCACTGCCTCCATTAGTGTCATATCCACCACTGCTGCCTCTGTTGCCAAAACCACTGCCTCCACCACCGTTGCCATATGCACCACTACCGCCACCTCCACCGTTACTGCCACTGGTGCCATATCCTCCTCCACCGCTTCCACCACTTCCGCCAGTGGTTCCATATCCTCCGCCACCGCTTCCACCAGTGGTGCCATATCCACTTCCACCGCCTACATTACCACCACTTGTGCCATATCCACCTCCGCTGCCTCCACCGTTGTTGCCATAACCTCCACCAACGTTACCACCTCCGTTGCCATAGCCGTTTCCTCCACCTCCAGCGTTGCCTGACGGGTACTGAGCCTCGCCTTCATATCTGGGAGAGGAGAGAGCGTTAAACCCTTCATTACGACGACGTTCTCTTCGCTCTTGCTACCCCCAGACGATTTCATTCAGCTCAGAAAAGACCTCGTGGCGAAGTGGTCAAGGGGTAGCCCAAATAAAATCGTCTAGACAACAAGGATTATATATATGTTGTCGGACTGAAGTGGTTAAGATGTTTGCCCTTCCACCTCCATCTTTACACTTCATCCACACAAACTATGGACGATTCTGTTCCGAAGGGAGAGGCCATATACACGTGGTCTATAATCCTTGTGTGTGTGTGTGTGTGTGTGTGTGTGTGTGTGTGTGTGTGTGTGTGTGTGTGTGTGCAGTGCTGCCGAAACTGAGGAAAATGATTTCGATGAAACTTGGCAAGATGGTTGCACCTGGGTCACATATGGGCGCGTTTCAAATTCATCCCGACCGAAATTTTCTGCAGGAGTGTTTTGACCCCTACCTGTTCCCACTGTTTGTAGGAGCAAACAATCGGGCCGCGAAGCACTTGCTCCTGAGTCGACGCATAAGCCGCAGGTTTCAGCAAAAGAAGCGTGATTCAGAAACAGCCCTCATTTGAGCAAGAGCTAGGCGCCCGATATTCCTGCGAAGTACTTGTGGTCCCTATAGCCCATTCAAAGGTTTTCTAGAACTTTGATACGTGAAGGAAAATAACGCCTGACAACTTTACTCTGCATAGGGGAAACATTATGCATTCAAAGGGTTAAGTAATATTATCTTTTTTTTATTTTTTATATCTGTGAGAATGGTTCTATTTTTACCTTTGTGAATAGACTACCTTTATCTCAGTGCGTTGCTGCTATTGTTGCTTAATCCTGGTCTGTCTAGCCAGGCAGACCCGTCGACCACAGGCAAGCAACTGCTTTCTTAGCGCCCTCCTAAAGGTACAGCACGGTACATACACCGTGTAGGGATCCAGCGTCCCCTACCAATGCCCCCTAGCGGTAGACAGCGCCTCATCAGGGTCCTTCCCACGACAAGGTGCATGGAAATAGGGAGAAGTTTGGGTCCCGGATGTACTGTACATTGCAGCTGCGCCAAGAAAGGTGTACAGCGCCACCGAGTGTAGGCGCCTCGTCAGCACTTCCAGTACACTGTAAACTTACTAATCAAACAGCTTTAACCTGGGAAATGTCAGCCTTCTCCTGTCAATCGTCAAGCTTCACTAAACACCGACAAGGGCATAATAACCTAACCCTTGGCCTTCCTGACCCTCCTATCACTCGCCCGAATCACCTCGTCTCCTCTGACTCACCTGAACAGCGGCCCTCTGACCCTAACCTCAACCCGCCCAATTTAACCTTATTTACGAAAACCCATTAAAGATCCTCCCTGATTCACCAAACCTAACACCTTCCCTGACCCGCCTACCCTATCGTAATCTAATCTAACCTGACAAATCCCAGTTCAACCCAATCCAACCTAACCTCCCCCTCCCGACCTCACTCTTAACATCCATCCCCGGCAAGAATCACTAACATCCAACTCTCTGATCCTGTCCTTAGCCCTCTTAACTCACCAAGCCCCCTCCCTCCACGTCCTTATCCTTGTCCTGTTTCATCCCAGTTCATCTTACACCTCCCCCCCCACCTCACCTGACATCAGCCACAAATCCATTCTCATGGTCAGCGGTGTATGTGACAATCTGAAGGCGTCCGTCCGGCAGCTGCACGCGGTACTCCCCCGTCACCACGTCGCCGTTACTCTCCTCACGTTGGGAAAAGTCCACGCCGGAGTACATGTCGTTCACTGCATAGTCAAAACCATATGGCATGCCCTGTGGGGTGAGGGTGGTAAGAGAATGTAGTTGGTGGGGGGATAGGAAGGAATGAGGGAGGGAGTAAATGTCTGGTGGAGGGATGGGAAGGAGACAGGGAGAAAGTGTATATCTGGTGGAGAAAGAGGATGGTGAGAGAGAATACGTCTGGTGGCAGGAAGGGAAGGTGTCAATGTGGGAAAGGGAATAGTGGTAAGAGAGTGGAAAGTATTTGTGGAGGGGTATGGGAAAGTGGTAAAAACAGTGGTTAAGTAGAGGAATGGGCAGTAGTAAAGAATGGAAAATGGGAACTTGTAAATATATGGAGAGAAGTTCAAATGCCACTGATATGAGGCTGTACTCTCGTTGTGACAAAAAATTATTAACCACATTCTGCTTTCGGAAATAGGGCCGTTTCAGTTGTGGAAAAATAAAAACTTTGACTCTCAAAAATGAGCTATAACCTAACAAGACCTAGCTAAAATTAACCAGCAATACCGGAAGGTCCATAAATTGCGCTCTCCCGACGTGAGTGTTGTGGGGACGATTCAGTCTCCTGGCATGACCACAGACATTTAGGCTGCTACATTAATAAGTTCTCTTTCATGCAATCACTGGATAAAGAAAAGGCAGATACTACAGTACAGAGCATGAAAAGGGTTATGGGAAGTGGTAAATGATATAAGGAAAACACTAGAAATTCTCACTAAACCATCCCTGCCACACACCAGGACTGTAATGCACAATATATATGTGCAACCTGTATACAGTCAGATGGAAGACTTGTAATCTCTCTTCATTCGTTCAGAGCCCAAGATGTGTAAAAGGAATCGTGAAAGCAACAGTACATTCGGCTCTGGGTTGAGAAGAAGACAATCATGTAAAACCATAAAAAAACAAAATATTTTATCTTTAGTGGGAGAGAGACAAGTTAGAGCATGGATTCTAACCTGTGTCTCTCTCCCACCTAACATTTTCACTTATTGCAATGGGTCACCTGCAATATTTTTTCTTTTATTATTCGTCCAATCACCAGACGATTTTACCCATCCTGGAAAGGACTTCTCGTAGGGAAAGGGATAGAAACAATCTATTTATTCCTTTACAACGAGAGGTCTTCCGTAAGCTGAGTGAAATCGTTTGATGATGGTAAAAATAAAACGTCATAATAGAAAGGGAATCAAAAGGAGGAACAGAGAGTGAGGATTACAGGCTTGAGTCCATATTTCAAAGGTGTGACTGGTGTATGAAAGACTGGTGGTCCATGTCACTGGGCGCTCTGCTGATAGTTCTCCCACTTTTGTGCTTTCTCATTCCTGTTTCCGGATACCACCCACCTCTTACTTGCCAGGAGGTTCGGTTAAGATGATGATGACGATGTGACTCTAGTTTTGACGGAAATTTCAGTTCATCTGGACTAATATTTCATGTTTAAAAAAGTATATGGTCTTTTTTAACGCAAATGTATTGAATTCTGTGTAATGTTTTGAAATTATAGGTTACAGTGCACAAAAAAACTCCATCCCAACGAGATCTAGGCCCTGACTCCGCTTCTCTATCATAATAACCATTTCTGGAAAAAAAAAAAAAAAGTGAGATGTATGAGTCTTACCCCAAATTCTTACCTTCATATGGGAGTCGTCGCCATAGCCGCCTCCTCCACCCTGCTGTTGTTGTCCACCGTACCCATTGTTCTGTTGCTGCTGGCCTCCGTACCCGTTGCCTTGTTGTTGCTGTTGTCCGTAGCCAGTGTTTTGTTGCTGTTGTCCGTAACCATTATTTTGTTGTCCTTGTTGTCCATAGCCTGTGTTTTGTTGCTGCTGTTGTCCGCCATACCCATTGTTCTGCCCCTGTTGTTGTCCGTATCCGCCTCTGTTGCTTTGCCTTTGCCCACCTGACCTGGCTCCGTTCTGTCGCCTCCCAAAGCCTCCTCTGTTGTTCTGTCGGCCGCCGTACCCGTTGTTCTGGCCCCTTGAGGACGCCTGTGGTGCTCCGTACGACTGTGAGGGTTGCTGCGGTGTTCCGTAGCTCTGTGAAGGCTGTTGGGGAGCACTATATGACTCTGAGGGCTGCTGAGGGCCTTGCTGGGGTGTTCCGTAGCTTTGTGAGGGTTGTTGGGGAGCACTATACGACTGTGAAGGCTGTTGAGGAGCACTGTATGACTGTGAGGGCTGCTGGGGGGCACTATATGACTGTGACGGTTGCTGGGGGGCACTGTATAACTGTGAGGGCTGTTGAGGGGCACTGTAGGATTGTGAAGGCTGTTGACGTTGCTGTGGGGCCTGGTAGCTCTGTGAGGGTCGCTGAGACTGTCGCTGGGGAGCTGCGTAAGTCTGTGAGGGTTGCTGTTGCTGCTGTGGGGCTCCGTACGACTGTGATGGCTGTTGGGGAGTTCCATAGCTTTGTGAGGGCTGTTGAGGCTGCTGCTGTGGTGAGCTATACGTTTGTGAGGGTTGTTGAGGTGCTCCATAGGTCTGTGAGGGTTGCTGTTGTTGCTGTGGAGTTCCGTATGACTGTGAGGGCTGTTGGGGAGCGTCGTAACTTTGTGAGGGCTGTTGAGGTGCTCTGTAAGTCTGTGAGGGCTGAGATTGTTGTGGTGCTCCGTAGGTCTGCGTGGGTTGCTCTGGTGCACCGTAAGTCTGTGAAGGTTGTTGCTGTTGTGGTGCTCCATAGGTCTGTGAGGGCTGTTCAGGTGCTCCGTAAGTCTGTGAGGGAGGTGTCAAATTCTCCCGAGGTGGTCCGTAGCTCTGTGAGACGCCCTGAAAATCATGTTTCAACAATTATACGGACAAGGAATACTCTATTTCACTGAGACTCTGGTTCCTGTGTCTGCTGCTACACTGTCACTCTGAGAATACCACGACAGTACACGTTCACTTTTATTCTCCTCCATCTTCAGTGCTTACGACTCTCACACATACTGTATATAAGACACACATTTATAATTACATAAATGACCTGTGATGTACAATATTAGCAAGGTTATGTAGTGTATGAGTACATGGATAATAATGTCTCTCCTTCATTTGTTTGATATCACTGGTCAAGTATATGCTGATCAGTGTTGGCCTGATAGTAATCGTTTCTGCATTAAGAAATATTCTTTTACCCTGTTCGTGCAATTTCCAGATGATTTAGTTCAGCTCAGAAAGACCTTTCGTACTGAAGGGGTTAATGAAAGCTATATCTAGCCCCTTCATTTCGAAAAGTTTGTATAAAGTATAATAAAGCTGTTGAAAGGTAGCAAGAATATAACATATGTCACAGCAATGAAGGTGTTTGGCATTCACGCGTCACGAACGACATACGGTGACAGATAACCAAACATCAGGGTAGCTGCAATGAACCCTAACTTACCTGTGAGGGAGTACCATATGTCTGTGAGGGTGTCTGTGTCTGTCTTACGGTCTGTGTCTGTGAGGGGAGTCCGTATGTCTGGCTGGGTGAGGAGAAGGAAGACCGTGATGTGGAGGCGCCGCCGTGTGAGGCCGCCCCTCTGGTCGATGTCGAGGTGTACGAACTTGTGCCCGCGCCTGTGCCTCCCCCGAAGCCTCCGCCCCGCCCCGCCTGGCTGCCGGAGCCATGGCCGCCGCCGCCGTGTCCGGACCCGTGCCTCCCACCGCCTCCTTGTCCGGGTAGCTTTTCGCCCTGGACCGCCGACGCTAAAGCCAGGGTCAGCGTCAGGAGTCTGAGGTGCTGTGGAAAGCGAGGAACGTTACTATACACTGCATTTAAGTCTGCAGTTCTTTTCAAAGGTGCAGAGGTTATCAAGTATAATATTATCTGGAAAACAATAATCGCACTTGTTAAAACTGTGTTGTGAGGATATAACAGTTTTGGCTTAATATGGACATCTTTCGATATACGTAATGATGCTTAAGTTCTGAAACAGGTCCAAATCGGACGGAACCTGTGACATACTGACAACAACGCCATTTTAACATATAGGCTACTCGTAGGTGCAACTCTGCATCCGTGTGAACAAGCCATGGTAATATGAAATCAGACCTAAAGCCTAATATCAGCACACTCTTGTTCGCATAATATGCGTATTATAGCTTCAACTAAGATTACTATAACTGATCACTTCCCCTTACCCCAGAACAGAGCTCTGAGAAGGCATGTCGCTAGTCTATACTTTATCAATAAAATCGGTAACATCAAATTCACTTTACAATACACCAGTCGGACCGGAGAGGGACCTCAGGCTAGGCTACCGCAGGCCTGATCATTTAACCCTTGTAAGGTAATCTTGATTTTGTTACTATATTAGGTAACGTGGAGTCTGACGGACCCCATGGGAAAAAAAAAATAAGAAAAAAATACTTCCGTTTGAGATATTTCAAAATGCTTCAATACAGAAATAATTCAACCCCTTATCTGTAAATAGGGCCAGAAAAAATAAAGTTTAATCGAAAAAATATATATATTTTTTTAAAGTTTATACAAAAATGGTTCAATTTTAGGTATAAAAATTTTAAAATTACATCTTGCAAAACTGAAAAGTAATATCATGATTCCTTGGGTGGTCTGCAGTAGACCGATGTTGGGACCTTCTGTATACAAAAGGAGAAAGACAGCAAATTGAAATAAAAAAATCACAAGAGGGCTCAACTGAGGTTACATTATAGGTAATCTGGGGTCTAACATACCCCAATGGCTCTATAGAGCAAAATCAGAGCCAAGTACAGCTATGACCCCATCATCCCCATGAAGAGCATTACTAGGCAGGAAGGTAATGAGACGGACAGATCTGTAGACTTTATGCTCATATTTTTTTAAAATTAAATTTCGGGGACTGGGGTCTCTGAGACCCCACATTACCTATCTAGGGTTATGCCATCAGAGACAACCCTGTGTACGTAACACAAAAACCTCAGGCCACCTCTTGCACTTGAACCGCGAGGCGTTAGCGTATGAGCTTCTACCCAAGATTTTTATCCCCCACCATGCCACCGAGACCTACTGTAATAATACTGATGTCCAGCTCTGCTGGCAAACACTGACTAGTGATGTGGCTAGTCGCTGAAGTCTCGTTCTGTACAAAGGAGGACTCGCTACTTGTAACCCTCTCGTGGCCATCTTCTCTCGTAGTTTACTCTCGTGAACATGACACGACTTTATACAACTGAGAGTTACGGGAGCCTGACGGCGTTCATACTATATCCTTTTTACACTAACTTGGCCTAAAACTGCCCTCTCTCCATCTTCAGTGCTGAGCTGCAACAATAATTAACACTAGAATATGGTTCTAGTCACAAACAAGTGCAATGGAGAGAATTCAGAGCTATAGCATTGTCTTATTCTCCCACTGAATTCAATGAAGTAACCTGGAAAACGACGAAAATCTGGGCCAAGTTAAAGTGAGAGAACTATAGCACCATAAACCTTCCCTTGGTCCGGACAACTCTAGTATTTTATTCAAACTATCGCCAGGTAAATTTATTCAGGTAAGAGTGTGTCACATGGACCTGAATGTTGACGTCAAGCTTAGGACTGAATAGATGAGGAGAGAACTGAACGTCGCACTGTTAAATTAAAGGAGCTACAGTCGGCGCGGGGAAGCTAAGGCAATGTGAACAAGATTGTGTGTGTGTGTGTGTGTGTGTGTGTGTGTGTGTGTGTGTGTGTGTGTGTGTGTGTGTGTGTGTGTGCGTGCGTGCGTGCGTGTGTGTGTGTGTGTGTGTGTGTGTGTGTGTGTGTGTGTGTGTGTGTGTGTTCGTGCGTGCGTGTGTGTGTGTGTGTGTGTGTGTGTGTGTGTGTTCGTGCGTGTGTGTGTGTGTGTGTGTGTGTGTGTGTGTGTGTTCGTGCGTGTGTGTGTGTGTGTGTGTGTGTGTGTGTGTGTGTGTTCGTGCGTGTGTGTGTGTGTGTGTGTGTGTGTGTGTGTGTGTGTGTGTGTGTGTGTGTGTGTGTGTAAGGCATGAATAACATCATTAATAATAATAACAACAACAACAATAATAATAATAATAAAATCATGTTATTTAGTCTACCGAGATACTAATTGAACGTCTTAGGTTATGACAGAAATATATGGGCGTGGAAATTCTTGGAAATTTTTCAGCTCCTGTGTCGGGTGTCATTCTGCGTCTGGTGTCAATGGGGTACTATACATCTGGGGAGGGTGTGTTGTGTCATGCCAAACTCAGCATATGGCAGGTGTGGGGTCTGTGTCGGAAGTGAGGCCAGTGACGGGGTTGCGCCCAGACTCACAAACCAACTTACTGTTAGTTCCAGGTCGTATCTATGATCTTGACAAAGGACTGAGCAAATTCTTCTTGAGTATCTTTTTTCCTTCTGCAAAATGTATCTCAGTGACGAGGGAAAATTTATCGTGGGTTATGTTTCCTGCAAGAAGCACAAGGAAAGGAGGATAAAAAAATCGTCCCGTGTCTCTAGTCCTTCCTGCAAAAACAAATCCAAGTCACGGCAGGGGACTGGTCGTCAATATGTCTGTGAATTCCTCTGAACCTCACGACAGGAAAGGTGTGGGTCGCCGCACCTGAAAGTTGGTGGTAGGAAGGTCACACACACGGAGGTACTCTCTTCACAGTTTCCTGGATGACGGCTCGCTGCATTTTCTTCTTGAGGCTGAAGGAAGAAGGGGAGGGCTGCCGTATATTCAGCGTCCGCCTTGCATAACCCATGAAAGTTGTTGTTGCGACGCAGAGATATTGCAATGACAGGGCTGGCATGATCCCTGGTGCACTGTGTCACCGCGATTGATATGATGGTCCCAAATGACAACAGTTGAAGGTCACAAACAACTGCCGTACGTCATTACAAGCAGCTTAATGGTAGACCTTGTCAAAAACTGTGCTAGTATACTGACACTGTAGAAACTATTACATTTTGAAACATGTCCCCTTGTTACTTTCACCTGTATAAATTCAGTCGGTAGAAGCCATTATCTATCTGTCTATTTACCCGTCTATCTATCTGTCTGTCTATCTATCTATTGTCAGACGCCGCATCCTGTGCAAAAGGTCCCCAGGCGTTTCTGTCCCTACTTAGTAACGACGCTTCCTGACACACTTACCTTCCATTGTCGTCGTGATCAATATACAAACAATATCCACACGGAGATAGTCAAGCGAATATCACCCTAAGAATTAATTATAATGAGTTCATCAACCTGCTACAAAGGAAAATACTGTATTCTCTGCAGAAATAAAGATCTTAATATTTTTGTAAGGGGTTGCAAGTGCGAGGTTAAAAACAAACTTCAGTATCTCTTGATGACTGATAAGTTTGTCTGTTGGTGGTGAAGTGGCGGCACACACACACACACACACACACACACACACACACACACACACACACACACACACACACACACACACACACACACACACACACACACACGGTGACAGGGACGTAGACAAAACTGCGGACTCATTCACATACATTTACGAACACACACGACGCAACCCGAACCATCACCAGTGACACGCTTACCGTCATGTGTACAGTATACTACCGCACCATAACATGAACACAGCGATGCACTTCCTTATTACACATACACACAAACTTAATTGCATCCCCCCACACAGTCATCATCATCATCAACACTAGCACCATCATTCACCATTTTATTCCAATTCTCACTAAAATAAACAAGATGGGTAGAATTCGGGGATAAGAAATTAAAACACAATCGTACGAGCATAAATATGGATAAAGTGCACCATTCATTCAACATACAAGCTTTTGAGTCTCGCCTCCATTCTACAGGTGATGACACACACACACACACACACACACACACACACACACACTAGTCCTCACGACATCTTGCAAAAATATTGAGACACTCTGATGAAGACAGATTATTTTCAATTATCTAAACATTTAAAAAATATTACAGTATATACTGGAGAAAAAAAAAATCTTGCTTTCTCTCTCCTATATTTTCCGTCTGTTCATCCTCCCTCAATCTGACTTTATTCTTGCTCCAATTTCCTTTCCTATTTCCCACGCCCTCGTCACCTTTCGTCGCCTCTTAACTCCTCTTTCGCTTGTCTTTCTTTCCCGTAATCCCTATCTCTCCCTCCCTCCATCTCTCTCACTTTCTCCAACATTCCTTCACAACCTGATCTTTACATTCGTGTCACCTACATCGCTAGGAGCCTATTTCCCATGCCTACGTTCTTTCCTATTCCCAATCTTATATTTTTTTAATGTTACCTTTCTTTTTCACACCTACCTTCTTTCATAACACGTTTTTAATTTTTATTTCTTCCATGTGTTAGTCTTCTTTCTGCATCTACATTCTTCCTTATCCCACCCTTTGTATTCATATTCTCTTATTTTGTCAGCGGTTCTTCCTACACCCACGTTTGTTCATAGTCCAGTATTTTTATTCATCATTATTAACCAGTGTGCTTTTCTTCACGCTTTCACCTTTCTCTCCAGTTCTGACACATTCTCTTATCTACTCATGATCAGTCTTCCTCTGTCAGCTTAATCTTTATCTCACCGTGTTTCATTTCGCCGCCATACTCGTGTCATCCTTCGTTTCGCGTCTCTGTCTTATTATCATCTCGCGTCACGTTTCTTCTCGCCCCATCAATTGCCTACGAGACCTCCCCCTGGCTGAACAAAGTACGCATGATGGTGGTAGTGACTGTATATAGCGTGACGTCATCTTGCTGGAGAGGTTCATGGAAATAGTTTCTGTTATACACAATATATGCCGAACATCTACTGAGGCGAATGTAATCGTCTGACGATAGCAACAGAAACTAGAAAGTTCCGCCAACTCCAGGAAAATTTATGAGTTGCTGCTGCAATTCCTCTTTCCTACCAGACTAATACTTTCACCATATTACATAGTCAGTTAGTGCTACAGTCTTAGTACGTTCTGTTGCTCAGTATCAGAGAGCGCATACCTCCGCCAAGGTCATTTAAATTTATGATTTATTCCTGCATCCGGATCCATTTCAAAATCTAAACAACTACCTTGACCAACTGCCCACCTATCTACCAACTTTAATTGGCATCCGATTACAACTTTTTGAATTATCTTGTCAACAAACAGAGAAGGGAGAACACATTACCTCCGTCCAACTTCACTGGTGGAGGTAATGAGAAATGTCATCATGTTGGGGGAATAATGAAAATGGTTTCTAACTCCCTCCCTGCAAGGCATCTCGTCAGAGCTGTATAAAATCGTCTGATGGCAGCAAGAATAAAATAAAAACCGTCAACGAACTGAAGAGATGCGACGTGGGACCACTGACGATTCTATCTCCTTCCCTACTCTTCTCCCTCCCCTTATTCACTCCTTCAGTATTCTCCTTCCGTTAACCATGTGTCTGCGCTACGATCAACTTTATCCTCTCTCACCAGGATCCGAAACCCTAACTGGATAAAAACATGTTAGTACAGTCGATTTATTATCCGCTGACGGAACCGGGTCACTTCTGTAACCTGAATACTAAGCCGTGGTTGTGTGAAAGTTGATGAGTCTTATGTGGCAGGAATGAGTGTCCTTGGTAAGCAGATAAATCAACCCTCCAGTCTGACTACATCTGGCCATCAACTGAGCTGAAAGGGGTTACGGGTCTTTGTCAGATTAAAGTAAATGTCAGTACAACCAGAATATATTATCTATGTTTCTATCTGGCCTCTACAATTTAAAGCTGATACTACGACAGACTTTATTATCACTACAGAATGGCTTTAAAAATGCCGACCTACTATATACACTCAGTAAGGACGCGCCGGGTAGAAAGATATACAATTTCTCCCAGCGTGATTGTTTTACTGATTCACCTCCCATGTTCTCCTCCACTTCGGCACTCACAGCCACAAGTAACATGGATTAAGAAGCATTGGTGTGTGTGTGTGTTTGTGTGTGTGTGTGTGTGTGTGTGTGTGTGTGTGTGTGTGTGTGTGTGTGTGTGTGTGTGTGTGTGTAGGGAAAGTTATGTAGGTTTCCGCATGTCGTGTACTCAAGTGAAGACGGCCATGATAAATTTCCCCCTCACTGCCCCTATTACTTTCCTCCCTTCATTCATTCATTAATTTCCTCTGTACCCGATTCACTTTCACACATAAGATGAATAAAATCGTCCGTGGCAAGCTGGAAAAAATACGTTCTTTATTTTCGTCTTGGGTAGTTCAATCGTCTGACGTCAGCTTGTTAAGAAAATAAAAAAAATAACAGTAACAGATCCTTTAACTTGACCAAAAAAAAAAAAAAAAAAAAAAAAAAAAAAAAAAAAAAAAAAAAAAAAAAAAAAAAATGCCACACGCCACCACTGAGTCGCAAACATGAGCGCATTTCAAACATCCTTGACTACACGCTATACTGAAGTTAAGCTTAAAATACTTAAAATTTTCCTCGACCAAAAGGAAGCCTTTACGGCACCGAAATCGATGTACACGCTTAAGGTTACTTCAACATTAATCACTGGTCATCTACATATTCACCAGATTTCACCAAATAATGTCCGGTTCCAAACTCTTATTTTTTTTTTTCATCACGAAGCCTGAAATTTCAATTTCACCATCTACAGTGCAGCTCTGTAGTCTTCTCGAGGCATTTTTGCTGCCACTAAGCTTGATGAATTCAGAGATTAAAGATCTTGTCCCACTACCACCTTCTTGGAGTCACATTCTCGTTGGCATAAGAGTCGGGACTTCGTAGCACATGTTCTATACCAATTTGTTCTGCATAATATAACCCAACATCCTCTTGTCTGTCAGAGGCAAATTTTGTCCATATTACCCCTTCCAGCTCAACGACACAAGCTGATACTCATGTTACCAGACGATTTATTTTTGCAATGATGTGCACCCGAGTAGTGAAGGGGTTAATGACGGCCACATCTAACCCCTCCCCCTGAGTTCGAAAAGTCTCACAACCTGGAAAAAGAAGTTGCCTGGAGGTAGCAAAGAAAAAAATAAAAAAGCGCCATAGTGTTGAAATGGTTAAAAAGACACAGGTAACGAAACATACAATACTAAGGTACAATGTGTCATATAAATCACTAAGGAAAAAGTGTTACGAAGCCTCCCATGTCAACAAGAATTAAGCCCATTACCTGCATCTATTAATTTGTGTCATCCGGTGATCATGAAGTAAAATAGATGATAAATAAGTGTAATTTGTCTTTCTGAGGTAAGTGACAGAATGACGAACGGTAAAAGCGCTTCCTGGGGTGTGTGTTGGGTCTGGCAGTGAACATTATAACCCTTTCAGTGCGATGAAGTACTTTATTTTACTCTTCTTATATGCACATTTTACTCAGGAAGGATCTAGTGATTATTATTATTATTATTATTTTTTTTTTTTTAACTTGGGAGAGGACTGTGGCTGCGAAGAAGATAATTTAGACCACATCCAACTCCAGTTGTTAAAGAAGTCTCCCCCTACACTCAGTAAGATCGCCTGGTTTAAGAACTATATATATAAAAAAAGACAACATGGTATGGACAAGGGGTGAGTTATGTCACAAGATTATTATTGTTATTATTACTACTACTACTACTATTATTATTATCATTATTATTATTTCTTTTTGATCAGTAAAACTGTGTCTTCCCTTCCCTCCCTAGCCCCCTTCCTCTCTCTCTCTCTCTCTCAGCAAGCCACCGGACTGTTAAAACGTCCTAAAAATCGCTTCTTCGCCTCCGTCTAGTTTGCAATAGGCCATAAATCCTCTCTGTGTAAGCGTCATGACACTCGTAAAATCTTGCGGTATCTCGTGGCTGACGGTGGCTTCCTTGTTGACACTTTCGATTATAAAGCCTGGAATATACGTCAAGCAAAACATAAACACAGATTTAAAGTTCTTTGTAATCTTGTACATTGGTTTAACGCTCTATTTTTACCTCCGCCGACGAAGCTAGAGGACGTTATGTATTTACCTGTTTTTGTTTGTCCACGATATTTCAAAATGTGCAGGAACGTGTTAATATGAATGCAGAAAAGATGGCTCAGGATACATGGTTTATCAGCAACTGGATGGCCACCACGGCATATAATAAAATATTGCTAAGTCTCAGTCTTCTCCTAGAATACGACATGCAACAGGTTCACAATATATTATTCTGCTGGTTAGCGAGGAAAGGGGACACTAACTTTGTCTAAGTCTGACCGGCCTAAGAATCGAACTCGAGATCCTTCAACTGCAAGCTGGATATGCTGACAATACACCGCCAGCTCCCTGGGAAGAGGTGCCGTAATCTTAATCCTTTTGCTTTTGTTGTGATAAATACCAAACGTCTCTCTGTTAGTGTTCTCTCTTTTCATTCACACTTACCTTCCTCGCCCTTTCGCACGCTTACCCTCTAATTCTACTCTCCATTATCTTCTCTGTTTTCTCTTTCCCTTTCCATCTTCCGCTGTCATTCTCCATCATCCTATTATTCTACTTTGTTCCTAACTTGCTTCCCATTCCAATATTCTTACTCTCCGTTCTTCCTCTTCCTTCACTTCCCCCACTTTACTCTTACTTTCAGTCATTCCCTCCTCTAATTTTCCCTCTCCCCCTCCCCTGCTCACCTCCCGAGAAACTACGGTACTTCAGAAGCTTATATTAGCATGTGTAATTGGCTGGCTAGGCAGAACAAACCGCCCTCTCCGCAGACAGGTGGGACGGGTGGGCGTGGGCGTGAATGGGGTGGGGAGGGGAAGGGGTGGGGAGGGGAAGGGGTGGCGGAGTGAGGGGGAAAATGGCTGGGGTGAGGGGTTGGTGAGGGCGTAGGAGGGGTGGTGGAAGAGGAAAGGTGTGGTATGCGGTAGAAGGAAGAGGAGAGAAGAGGAAAATTTAGGTGAGAGGGAGGAAGGAAAAGAGTTTAGAGTCTAGATGGTGGTGGTGTGAGAATGAAAAGATACAGTGCGTGGAGAAGGAGAGGAAAGGAGGGGGGGGGGAGGTGATGTGATGGGTGGATGAGAAAGGAAGAAGGAATGAATATCAACCACGCTTTAGCTATATTTTTGTCCTAAGTAAAAGTTCTAAGAGATGGAATTTATTTGCAAGCCCTTCTGAGCTGCTCCCAGATATTCCTGCTCAAGTGTGTCCCAGTTATAAGCAACATATTCCAGCGCGGTCTTACATTACTCAACTATACTCATTTTACTCAAACACGGTCTAAAATTACGCTCACTTATCTTGAATATGGAGTTGTAGCAACAGACTAACATTTGAATAAGATACTATTCACGAAGAAGTGCTGAGGAAAGGAGGTAGAGCAGTAGTAATTTTACCACTGAGCTATGTGAAATAAGTTGCAGAAGGATGAAAATCTGGGCCAGCTCATTGTAAAAGAACTACACTGTAGCAATGCAATTCCGATCTGAGTATGGTAAGAGGGTGTGGAAGGTAAGGTATACGTCTGATAAGGCAAAGTTGAACATGGATTCTTGTTCATATTTTTGCATAACGTGGGATTTTTGTTGGATGCAGAAATGAAGTACAATAAAAGAAATGATTGGTAGATTTTAGTTTAGAAAGAAATATGGGGGGGGAGGGGGAGGAGGGTAAAATTTAGTCGAAATAAAACTAACTCTGGCATAGTAAACTAAGGAAACATGGCAGTAAGAATAATAATGTGATTCCAAAAAAGTTATACGCTAAAAAAGGACAAACATTACGACATAAAGACACACCATAATGAAATAATGGAAAGACAGAAGGAAGATTAATAGCCGAACACAGCAATGGAGCCGCCTACGTGACACAGACAGTGGAGTGGCCGGGTAAAAGCAGCACGAAAGTGTGTGTGGCTGGCGACTCTCAGTAATGACGGTGGCACTTCAGTAACGGAGAGTGAAAAAGACAAGATAGAGCAGAGAGTTAGGGTTGCAAAAAGGAGTAATTAGAGGTAAAGATGATGATGTAAGTGATGAGGGAATGATGACAGATAAAGTAAAGGGCACAGAAGCGCTGGGCATTCTATAAACTCCTCTCAGTCGACCACAAGAAAAAAAAAAAAATCAGGACTCAAACAAACCTGTCCTTATCTGGAATCAGTTATGACACACCAACATGTTCTCTTCTTGAATCAAGTACGAAAGACCTGTCCTTGCATCTTGTTACAAATAGAAAATGGTAAATGGTACGTAACTGAATGCCGTGTGATCGTCGTACTTTCCTCAGTGAAATCATCCCCTCAGTCTTCAAATCATATTCTTCTGGGCATACGAGGCTCCAAGACACTCCTTAACAGCGATACATTTTGCACACTAAACGTTAACAATCTGGTGTTTGTTACATCGCTTGTGTCGACATATATTCACTTACACACACATACACACAAAAGGATACTGTGATGTAATATACGGAATAAATAGCCATGGTACAGGTTTTACGAAACACTCAAAGAACTTAAAATACAAGCTTTACTAGTCAAACAGTAATGTATATATATTTTTTGTTTTCTGGTTACTACCGGGGATGGTGTTCAGCTGAGAGAAATCTAATCCTTCGGTGGTCTCAAATTCCATCTCGAGCAACCATTTTTCTGCTCCTGGTACTCCAGGGAATTATATCTTGACACATCAGACAATTTTCTTCAGTCGAGGGAAATCCCAGTACTTACGGGATTAATTGGCGAACTCTTTACGGTTAGCCATTTTTATTTATTTATTTTAGGTGGTGGACTTTAACCCCTTCAGCCCAACGACGTATTTTCTACTTGGTCTAGCTACCTCTAGACGGGTTTATTCAACTTAAACAGACCTGCAGCAGTGAAGGGTTAAACGGCTATAAATAATACCGCCAGTTCGAAAGGGTTCTCCAGAGCTGAAGAGAATCGTCAGGAGGTAATAATAACAATATAAAATGCGTCACTGGACTGGATAACAGATTCAGAAGGAAGTTTAGTTTAGAGGACTGTACTTACCACGTTTCACCGAGACAAGGTTTGTTTGTCGTGAATAATACCGCTAAATGAGAAGCGCCAATTATTTCCAAACAAAAATGCAAGTTGAATGTGCTGTAATAACTCTATATATACTTGGTTAACTGATGTGTGGTTTTTCGTACAAACTGCCTTTGCTTGCTGACACACTGACGCCAAAACATGATGAAGAAAATAGAAAGAAAGTATGATGAAGGAAATGAAACGAAAGTATAATGAAGGAAAGGAAAAAAAATGTATGATGGAAAGGAAACGAAAATATGAAGGAAAGGAAGCAGGTTTTTACGATAAATTTTAATATAATTGTTTCAGCACTGTGGCCTTTCTAGACGCATTTGTGTGACTAATAAAGGAGGTATAATGAAACAGTACATTACAATAATTAAATATTCTGTACCAGTATTACCTCTCGTAACTCTAAATGGTATTACTTTTATTGTCAGGATTCCAGAGACTTGAATCATGTGTGAATGAATGTCTGGCCCAATTTTCTGCGCATGCTATTGATATATATATTTTTTTTCTCTCTCTCTTGTGCTTCCTCATTTCCTTGCTCTCTCTACCCTACCTCACCCAGTTCTTATGTGGGGAGAAAAAGAGGTTTGGATGATGATGATGATGATCTTATTCCTGTAAAAAATAAAATAGAATCACGTACGGCACATTTACCCCTTCAATACCATTGCGTCTTTAGTTTATTCTTCTTATCTATTGATTGTTTTACTCGGCTTAGGAATAATCTATCGCAGTTAGGAAAGTAATGGGGTTTATTCCTGCCTTCTTCACTACTAGACGTCTCTCCTATGATGAACAGAACCGTCTGACAGTAGAATGAATAATTTAAAAAATCGTCAACCTTTTGAAATGCTTTAGAAACTCCTAGCAAGATCAATGAGGCGCGCGCGCGCGCGCGCGCGTGTGTGTGTGTGTGTGTGTGTGTGTGTGTGTGTGTGTGTACTCTTTCTGTGCACTGACCACCTGTTCCCTTGCGGCGCCACACCTGCTCTCTTCACCCACAATGGAAAATGATGGATGGTGATGACGAACTCTTACTCTATGAAACAATTACCTCTCTCATGGTCCAGGTAATTACGTTTCTATTCCAGCTAATCCAGACGATTTTATTCATCTGAGTGATTCGAAGAAGCCTCAGGATAATAATGGTACAACGGCAATAATCCTATTATGGTCGGAACAGCTTATTTTTTCTTTTTAAGTCAGTGATAAATAGTTGCATTCAGCTGACAGTGTTAAGTAGGTGGATTCGAAACTCAGTAACACACCAGAGGGGAGTCCTGCGAACCTGGACTCTCAGTTTTTCAGCTGATATTTCTTGAGGTCGTTAGAGAGAGAGAAAAAAAAAAAAAACTACACAGTATTAGTAGTTACACACGTTTCATGGCTCTACGGTGAATGACCTCTGCTGTGTGTGGTGTGGTGTGCTGTGGCTTCGCTGGTCTCTACAGTCTACGAAGCATCTCCTTTCCGAAAATCGCTAGTGAGTGACAGACGGACTGGGACGATACTAGGGATAGTTCCGCGTCCTTTTGTCAGTACAGATATCAAACGTAAAACCTACAAAAGGCTAACACAATTATTGCTCTTGCTGTAATCCCTGGCCCATCTAAACGTTAACCCGATGGACTGCAGGGTCAAGTTGCCCTTCTGCAGTTCACCATCCTTTTGGGGGATAAGGTGGGAGCTGAGGGACGTTTGTATAACCTGCCAGTGGATTCACTATGTTATAGCGGTGCCACCAAGGGAAGGCGTCCCTCTCCAGCACCAAACATAATTACTGAAAGGAATAAGGATTGGATGTTTTCCCAGTACTATCGTGCACGAATTTGCCTTAACAGGTGGAATTTCCATCTTTCCCTACAGCTCAGTGGCAAAATAAAACGATCTTACGACTCCACATCCTTTCCATAGCACTTGTTCGGTACTACCATCATACTCTAGCGTTATCTCTTGTTACAGCAGAGCACTGAAGCTAGTGAGGTGGCAATTCACGAGTAAAGAGAACATAGGTGCTGGATCCACCCTACAAACTGCATTAGAGGAAAACGTGATGAAGTGGAAAGCTTTTAACACGATACGCGAAAATAACGAAGGGAAACGAGTGTGTGTATAGAGTTTGAGTTACAAGGCTAGATGGTTGGGTAGAAAGTGTAATTGTGTTCACTCCAGTTGGCTGCAGTGCGTGAAGGAGCGAGTGTCTGTAGTCACAGGCTTGGCCAGATCTGTTTAGCCCTGCCTGCCTTCTCTACCCTCCTTACTCTCCCTCACGAAGCTCTCACTGCATCCTTGTTTGTTACCGACTTCCTCTTCTCTCTCTCTCTTCAAAAAAGTCTTGCTCATAACCGCGTGAAGCGCTACATAAGACGGGTGCATGGTGGCCGTGTTTGTCTGTGCATCCATCCATTCATCCACCAGCCTCTCTCACTTCCTCACTTTCTAACACATCTGATTTTCTCTCAGTCTTTTAACACTAACACACTCGTTTATTTGCTTTCACTATATTCAGTCAGAGGCATTTTCCCGCCAAAACAGTGAACTGAGGTACTGCGATTCAGGCCAAGACGTCTCCCTAAAATGAAAATGACGTCCTCGAGTTGAAGGGATTAATAACACACACTCCAGCACACCCAAACACATCCTTTTCAACTCTTCGACTTCCTACACAGACCCCTCTCCCTGACACTCCTTCCCTCTTCCTGTTCATCAGCAGGGGACAAATGCAAGCTCTAAATATCTATAAACCTTGGGATAATGTTGGCTATCAAAGGTTTCGATTCTGGACAGGATGAAGTAATGGCTTTCTGTTTAACTGAATATGAAGAGGAAAAGATTATTTGTTTTTTATTTTGCATTTTTCTGTTCTTTTCAATCTCCCTTTTGACTTAATTCATCTTTTTTCTCTATCTACTTTTCTCATTCTTCTCTCTAACTTTCCTTCTACCGGCAGTCAACTCTTCTGCAACCTCCTGTCCCTCCTTCGCACCCTCCCTTCACGGATTTTGACCTCTTCTCTCCCTTGTTCCCTGGTTAACCCTCCCCCCCTCCCTCTTCTTTTCTCATGTTCTGCATCCCTCGGCGTTTCCTTTCTCTCCCTCTATCAAAACACTAAAGGCAGGCAACGTGATCATCTTGGCCACCCACACACAAACAAACAAACACGCCGGAGCGAGCCCACAGACTCAGTTATTAAATGGACTCACGCACAAGCACCACACGCACACTCATCCTCCTCTTCTGTAATGACTCACGCACATGCATACATGCACGCACGAACGCACCCTCCTTTACACACTCACTGACTAAAAAACACACACACTTCTTCACTAATACTCATCACCTCTCTCTCTCTCAGCCACCGGAAGTGAGGTAATGTCAGTCGGAATGAAGGGTTGTATGGGGGGCACCCACCTACCTCCCCCCCTCCCTGCCTGCTTCACCTCCCCCCAACTTTACCTGCCTCGCTGCGACTGTATGGTCTAGGTATCCATGTAACTCTCTCTCTCGTTTTTCTCCTCTCCATCCACCACCATCCATATTTGTCTTCCCCCCACTCATTCTTCTCCCCCACCACCCCCTTCCCCCTCCCCCACCAATATCCCCCCTCCTCTCTACTGCCCCCTACCCTTCTCCAGCCATATTAGCCACTCCCCCCCTCCCCGCCGGGTTGTTAGGTCAGAGTGAGGTCATGCTCAGGTGACGTCACATTGTTAGGGCCCATTGAAGCTGACCCCATTTCCAGCTCTATTGACGCATCTTTCTCTCTCTCTCTCTCTCTCTCTCTCTCTCTCTCTCTCTCTCTCTCTCTCTCTCTCAATGGGAAATGAGAGGTTGAGAGGTGTTATGTTTTGGCTGTAATGGTGGGTGGGAGAAAGAATAAAGGCAGTGGTGAAGAGACCAACGGAAAGGAGAGAAATAAGAGAGAGAGGAATAGAAATGGAATGGAAGAATTTGAGAGAGAGAGAGAGAGAGAGAGAGAGAGAGAGAGAGAGAGAGAGAGGGAGAGGGAGAGAGAGAGAGAGAGAGAGAGAGAGAGAGAGAGAGAGAGAGAGAGAGAACCGGCCTGTAGTGTGGAGAAGGTCGGGGAAAGAGGAATGATGGGGGATGTCGTGCTGTGTGCTTTGAAACGTTACTATCAATTACTAAATAAAAGATTTCAGATTTACTAATTACATGTACTTCCTATATACAGGGTGTTCACAAAAAATGGCACCAAATTTAAGAGACGTGTAGTACTCATCAAAATAAATAAAAAAGCCTTATTATGTCTAAAAATTATTCACTGCAAAGTTATATGAAAGTTAAATAGAACACATCAGGCACATGTCTCACCTGGCCCTCTGCAAGATACCCCAATCAGACACACGTACACAAAAGCGTGATTCATGCACGCTGTTGCCTCACCCCGGATGACATTTTAAGGGATCAGTTTAGTGGAAGACGGACTGAACGTGGTGGCTCGATTGCATGGCCGTCCTGCTCTCCAGATTTCAAGCCAGGGAAGCGTTTATTTATTTTTTTGCGGGGATATTTAACCCTTTGAGCCCGGGGATGTCTTTTTTATTTTATTCTCGTTATCCCCTGACGACTGAATTAAGCCTGGGACAGACTTTTTAAACTGTGTTACATATAGCATTTAAAAATTCATCACAAGGGGCCTTTCACAAGCTGAATCTAATAATCCAATATAGGCAAGAACATACTATGAAAGGAAGTGAGCTGGATTCAGGGGATTAAAGAGTATGGTGTAGGCCCTACGGAACATAAACTGATAATGTGGGTGAACTGCCGCGGAGAATCGAACACTGCTGTCGTGGTGTGCAAGGGAGAAAGTTAGATGAACGGGAGTGTATAGAACATCTGCTCTAGTTCATCAGTCATTACCTGAAGACGTACTGTTGTTACCGTATTGGTGTAAAAATGCTCTACAATGCTAGCTAAAGAATGCGCAAAAAAAGGTTCAATATCAGGTTTTGTGTTTGTTGTATTTCTGATGGCAGATCACGTAACTCGGCAATGCGTCGTTTTTGGACATGTGTTTCTTAAGAAGTTTCGACCTGTATTGACGAATATGACATTTCTGATATCTGGTACCAGCCTTTGTGAGCAGCCGGTATATGAATCTAAATAAGGTAAGGCGAAGAAGGAGGAGGAGGAGGAGGAGGAAAAAAAAGAGGAGGAAGAACAAGAAGGTCCCGATTTCAGAACCAGATACGAACAGACTGGAGCAACGGAGATCTATTAAGGTTTCGTAACTGATCTATATAAAACGATAAATGCTAAAGACCTACAGCAATCACTATAATTACAGTTCATGACGATTACAAATAATTAGGTACATGGTATTACGTAACTGAGATCGCTACTCAACAGGGTCCTCAGTAAATTAGACCCCCCTCCCCCACACCCACTTTTGAATGGATCTAAGTATGGAACTGGACAGAGAAAGGAGAATGTGTGTGTGTGTGTCTGTGTGTGTGTGTGGAGAGAGAGAGAGAGAGAGAGAGAGAGAGAGAGAGAGAGCACTGCAGGAAGAAATGAAAGTGACAATAATAATGTAGTAAAGCAAGTAAGGGATGGAGACTCACCATAAAAGAGTGGTTAAGGAAGAAAAATGAGTGAGATGAGAAACAAGTGTGAATTAACAGATGATAAATGGAAGTGAGTGTGAAATGAAAGATGAGTGGGGTGAGTGTGAAATGAGAGGGTGGGGAAGATCAGCCTTCAGCCCTCTCCTCTCCAATGGGGTGGAGGGAGGTGAGGTGAGAAATGCAGAGATGAGGCAGATACATGGGAGAGAGTTGGAAGTGTGGGAAAGGAGGGGGTGGAAGAGATTAAGGAAAGATTACAGAAAAAGTGGAAAAGAAGAGAGATGAAGGCTAAGAGATAAGGAATGGAGATGTGGGCTGGGGAATAAGGAAAGGGATAAAGAGGGAGGAGAAGGAAGATGGTAAGAATAGGTGGTGAACAGAAGTGTGTGTGTGTGTGTGTGTGTGTGTGTGTGTGTGTGTGTGTGTGTGTGTGTGTGTGTGTGTGTGAGAGAGAGAGAGAGAGAGAGAGAGAGAGAGAGCAGAAATGATACATACACCAGCACAGGTAATCGTTTTACGTGCGGGAAATAACAATACCAAAAATACTCGTGCACACATACACCTCACCCGGCCAACCCACACTATAGTACAAGAGTTGCACACTGTAACAGTCTAATTTAAACCAACTAAATTTAACCTAACTTCATCTCATCTTACTTAAACCAAAGTAACCTTGCCCACCCTCACTTAACCTTACCTTTCCAAACATATTCTAATGTAAACGACTCTAACCTAACGTAACCCAGCCTAGTCCCATCTAACCTAACATAAACTACCTTAACTTGATCTAACCTACTCATACTTAACTGATTTTTTTCGAACCTAACTTTTTAATCTAACCCATCCTAGTCTGTATTCTGAAGCAGCAACACACGTAACAAAGTTCTTCCTCATACGATCATAAGAATTTTCTTTACTTTATCTGGAGATTCGGTGGAAGAGAATGGAACAAGCTAACACACAACAAATCAGAGTGGAAAAAGATGAAAGGGGCCTTTGTCCTGTAGTAAACTTACTGTGGCTGCTACTGCTGCTGCTGATGATGACCGTCAGACACTGTTATTCAGCTGAAAAGACATCTTCGTAGCGAAGGAGTTAAACTCTACCATGTGCTAATGTACTACGTCATCCCCTGCCACATGTACTAAACCAGCCTATTGGGTAACCACTCTGTAACCACCTTGTTCGCCAGTGTGTGTCATAACTATATTGGTGTGTTGCAGGCGGTGTAAACAGCGACGCGGTGTCGTGTTCAGTGATGGCGCTGCTGGAGCAGGCCGCTCTTCCGGCTTAGGGCAAGTTAGCAAGACAGCTGGCATCACACTGGAGAAGACCTAAAGTCTGCAACTGTGGTTACCGAGTACTAGAACGCAGACCATCAAACAACAAAAAATCGTGAAATGCAGTTTGCTGACAGGGATACGTTTAGGGTTGGATGAAGCATTTTGGAAAAAGGGGGGGTGGGCGGTAATTCTAAATGAATCACTGCTTAAACCTAAATAAATAATCATATCAAAATAAGTTTTTATTTTACTTTATTTTCGTCCAGTACCAAACACCTATATTTTATTCAAGGATAACATTTATTACATTATATTTTTAATGCATATATTGCATATAATCAACACTGGTCTGCAGAAAACTGGGGGCCACGCCCCTCATTCCGTGCCAGACTATGATAAAGATGATGATGATGACTACCATCATCATCATCAAAATCATCATCATCATCATCGTCATCAACGTCTGTTGCAGGACGAAGCTCTCTCTCAGGGTGGTTACGACGAATATAATAAAGTATACAGTGTGTGTGTGTGTGTGTGTGTGTGTGTGTGTGTGTGTGTGTGTGTGTGTGTGTGTGTGTGTGTGTGTGTGTGTGTGTGTGTGTGTGTGTGTGTGTGTGTGTGTGTGTGTGTGTGTGTGTGTGTGTGTGTGTGTGTGTGTGTGTGTGTGTGTGTGTCCTGGAGGGATCATCACAGCCCCGGCAACTAAAGTAATGCCTCCAAATTCGCCCATTATTTGGTTCGCGGCCTAAGTGTGACGCCTGACGGTGTGCGGCGCGGCAAAGGCAGTGAGTGGAAAATTGGGTGATGACGGACGAACGGAAGGAAGTAAATTGGTTGCTGACGACAGGCCGGGAAAACGCAAAGAAATTAATCCCCCACACTGCGACAGAAGAAATTAATCCCCTCCCTACAACAGAAGAAATTAATCCCCCTCACTGCAACAGAAATTAATCCCCTCACTGCGACAGAAGAAATTAATCCCCTCACTGCGACAGAAAGAAATTAATCCCCCTCACTGCGACAGAAGAAATTAATCCTCCTCACTGCGACAGAAGAAATTAATCCCCCTCACTGCAACAGAAGAAATTAATCCCCCTCACTGCAACAGAAATTAATCCCCCTCACTGCAACAGAAGAATTTAATCCCCCTCACTGCAACAGAAATTAATCCCCATCACTGCAACAGAAGAAATTAATCCCCATCACTGCAACAGAAATTAATCCCCCTCTGCGACAGAAGAAATTAATCCCCCTCAAAGCGACAGTTTTTTTTCTTAACTCCTTCTACCTTGTGATTATTTTATTCTAGCAAAGGACTGGGGATTTTTTCTGCTTGGGATTGAGCTTTTAGGGCTGTGGGGATTAGAGATTCTCAATAACCTCATAAGTATGAGGACACTTTTTTTTTTAGGTGAATTATGGTTAACGTTAAACGATTGTCTTTAGAGTAAACAAGATATCCCCAAGTTGTCTTGCAAAATAAGGTGGATAAAGTCTTCTACCACTGACAAGAAGGCGTTATCGTTGTGAAGAGTTCAAGAATTGGGTGATAAATAGAGAGAGAGGGGGGAGGGGGCTGAAGAAGAGCAGCACCCCACAAACAAAAAGATTGTCAGCCAGTGGGACCGCGGTGAAAAATAATAACACGGAAATTGACACCCGCTGCATTGTGTTTAGTGGCGGAAGGGGGAGTGAGGAAAGGAGGAATGGAGGGGATATGTAACAGTAGGGAGGTGATGTACGGTTGAGTGCTCTTAACCTCTCTCTCTCTTTCTCCGCCGTGTGAAAATGACGTTCTGTTGGAATAGGTAAACCTGGGTAAACCGATCACTCACGTTCAACTAAGGTCAGGAGAGAAAGGAGGTGATGGGAGTGGGGGGGTGGGGGGGGAGCAAAACCAGGACTGTAGAGCTGGAGGGGGAAGGGGGGGGCAAGATGAGGAAGTGCTATGAGAAGATGAGTAGGTTATGGCGGAGTTAGCAGAGATGACGTAACATGCAGGGGGTGAGGCACACATGCACACACCCGCGCAAAATATCTATAAACACTTAACCCTTTCGGAGCCATTGCTTTACTTAAGGGTTGACTCTGGCTGCACAGTACATATATATGGAGAATGTGCCCTTACAATTCGAAAGAAAAAATAAAAAGCAATATATATCCGGAGCTAAGTTGCTGTATACATCACATTCATCCTGGATCTACTGTACGACAAAGGTAATATTATACAGTGGACGTCTGAAGGCATCTACGCTTCTACAGTCCATATCGAAGTGTAGCCTAATCTGTGTCCCTTCACTGCTGGCTTCTACTACACGCTCTAGAGTCAGCTATAAAGTATTTACATTTCACTTTCCTGTTTCTTCATCGGTGGGTGAGAAAGGGATGGCAGAAACAGTACGGCCGCTGAAAAGGGCAATTGTGTTGTTCCTGAGATGGTGTGATACTGCTATGGTGCAAGCGGGGGCAGGTGTCAGATAATGTGTAGCTACTTCATATTATGCACATTATACTTTCATTTTACGCTGCATAACCACCTAACACTATCACCATTGTACTGCACCGGAACCGTTCTCCAGTAAGACTTTTTTTTTTTCCCCTTAGTCTTCCATAATATGACAAGTTACAAGCACTTACGTGACAGTGTGTAACAAAACCATGAAAGAACACCTGCTATCAAATCTGCGGCCAAGGAAAACACTACGCTGGAAACCCAAGGGCCAGGTGAGACATTCCAGACAAGATGATATTTGCAGCTGACAGGCTTTGAACTGAATTACTGTGCTGTAAACTCCACTGCTGTTGTTTAAGAGAAGAAATAACAAAGGCAGCGAATGGTCA
This sequence comes from Coenobita brevimanus, assembly GCF_032717465.1. Classification (NCBI taxonomy): domain Eukaryota; kingdom Metazoa; phylum Arthropoda; class Malacostraca; order Decapoda; family Coenobitidae; genus Coenobita; species Coenobita brevimanus. The sequence goes on from NC_137056.1 coordinate 37,206,178, forward strand.
TCAATCATCGGAGTAACTGAAGGGTTTTGCAGGGCGGATGACTGCTAACAAGAAAAGTGAAAGCCAGTTATAGCTGCAATTTTAAACTGCTTACAAAAAAAAAAAATTGTGATAAAAAGTCATCTCTAAATGCCAACGCATGGTATAAAATTATTAGCCGGAAATTGGGTTTGTTTCTAAGCTCGGATTTACTTATAACTATACCTTTTCTAGATTTCATTGTTCTCCAGCTTCTCTTGCCGTCTATAATTAGTTCACTGCGAACGACTCTTTAAGTATCTCAGCTGACGCAACGACCTTTTCATAAATTTGACAGTATCATGGGGAAGGTTAGTCTGGGCTAGGTCGTTTCGTCAGACTGCTGCAGACGTGTCTCTTCGAAATTAAGTAATTATCTCCAACTGCAGTCACCACTGTTTGCCAAGCGTTATCTTGACAGCCTGTACATAAACTTGCTAAGTTTCGTAAACAAACCGATTTGGTGAGCAGATAGAAATGCTGTAATTAAACTTGATGAATGGGATGACGAACCATGGCTGGATTTGGTGCTACAGGACGACATGCTGAGGCAAAAAATTAATAAACAGCCAAAGAGATGGGTACTGTAAAAAATCTGAAATGACAGATGGTATGTGATGGTAAGATATATGCACAATTAATTTTTTAAAAAGCAGAGGAAAAAATGAAATGAACTGCTTTTGGGAAATAAAACTGAAACCATGGAAGACTGGAGTTGTGTCTGTGAAGTACGTGTCTTGGTACAAAAATAAATGTAATCGATATGACAGACTACTGAGGCGTAAGTTGTTACTGATTTGCGTAAGATTAATTTTAAGGTAGAAGAGTGATACAGTATGTAAGGCAGATAATGGAAAAATGATGAGGTGCTGAAGAGGATGATTTGCAGAATGGCGAGGAATATGTGGATCAAATATTTCCAGTATGCCAGATGGTGGAGAAATTTGTGAGAGAGAGAGAGAGAGAGAGAGAGAGAGAGAGAGAGGAAAACTGCTAACACTGTACAATCGTAATGAAGGTTTTATGGGAGTAAATTACAGACTGATTGGTTCATTACCATTAATGGAGGGAGACAAGGGCCCGTACTCTCGTCCGTCAAGGAAGCTCCCTAACACCTCTTCCTCAGCGATTTATTTTTGGATATGGTTGGCTAATACAAGTTTGTATGTTATTTATGCTAAGTTTGGTGGCACTGGAATTACTTAAATTACACAGAAGAGGGCAGTAAGAATTAATATGCAAAACAAATCGGTTAGAGAGAGGTGTTAGGGAGCTTCCTGAACCGGCGATAGAGAACACACAGAGAATGGATATGATTAATGAGTGAATGGGTTCTATGTGAGTGAGTCTGAAGGTGACAGGAGGAAGGGACGGCTAAGATGGAATGGTTATGATATGGTAAGTGAATGTGTAGGAAAGTGAGCTATGGACCATGTGCATGCAAAAGAAGGGACGAGGGACAGAACTGGACGGTAGAAGTGTGTATGGGGATGCACATGACAAGAGACGCACTTTTTAAAAACTTGGCTGTACCATATTTGAAATATAAACTATATACTCAAACTCTCGAATTCAAAATGATACAACCAAGAAATAAATCAAGAAAGAAAAAAAAGGAGTATTGGTGAAGGGTGATCATGGCAGCCGTCGGTATGAGACAAAAACTTCTTTAAAATAAGAATGAATAGTCTACGTACAGAGGGATGTCATGCAGCAAAATGTATCTGGATTGTATAAAGATGATGAGAGAGTGTGACAATGTTCGTATAAGAATAATCAACTCTGATTTCCCTGAGTATCATTGTATTGAACCAAACCCACAGTCTACACAGAAGGCAGGTGGGGTGGGTGAGAGGCCGTCTCTGCTCCCACCTTCAGTTGCGGTAATTACCTCACGCGTGACTCCAATGAAAGTGGAGAATGGAGATGACTGTACTCTAGAACAAGTGCTTCCCGTTGACTTTTCCTTTCTTTTACTGCGGGTTACCATGCTTAGCATTACTGTCAGCCACGGACAGAGGTGAATATTCACCCTTAGGAATGGTCTCCACTAACGTCTGTGGCAACTCTGTAAATCAGGTTTAGGAACATCTGAATAATCCTAATTCCCATCAGTCTATAAACAGAATGAAAATTTACCTTTATAAACTGTGCTCATTTATTTATTATGAATGATTTACCGACTGTACGGCATGTTGGGTCACTCTGCCTCTAACCTCTGCTCAAACATCGTATGGGCTGCGTGAAGATCATTCACTGATGACAATTATTGGATACAGGAGCAATTCTAGGACGCAGGCTGTCCGCCTATCACTCACTAAGGATTTTCGGAAACTAGGTGCTGAAATACCGCAGTTTAGTGGCCCTGATCCTCCCGCATCAAGTAAACCGTACGTTTTAAAATGGTAATATAAAATCAAGCAATCTCTGAAATACGATGACAATACGTGTTTATCTTCTAGCTAACGCAAAGCGATTTTCTAAAGGCAATTAAAATTACTATGAACGCACAAGATTAGAGGGGCAGCAATAACCCAGTTCCTAACATCCTCATACAGTAGCTACCATCCAAGATATACTTACAGGTATACTGCACTACCTTCTTGGTACAACCAGTACTTGTAAGACCTCAAGCTGATGTGCTATGTGAGGACAGCACAGCGTCCAGCGTGAAGTTCACTGATAAGGACAGGTTGAATAAGAGCTCGTGCTAAAACAAAGGATATATTTATGGAGATTCATACCCGAGCTCCAGGAAAAGACAGAAATGAGTCGTAGCATTTACAGCTGTGAATCATGTAGTGCTTACCCACACAGACAGTTCTGAGGATGGCAAAGAAAATGGCCGTCCAGTCATACCCAGGATATGTTTTCCGATAGCACCGAGTCATTTGGTGAAGGACTTGTTATGAAACTAGTTATTATTGTATGTATCTGCATTATGTCCACTGCAGGACTGAACCTTCTCCTCGGCGGAAAAGTGACAGCAAAAGTTTTTCCTTCGTGCTCGCGCAGTACGACTCAGCAAGACGTGTCTGTAGTGAGGCAGTATGTGAATGTCAAAGTACCTGCTACGTTTGTGTGTGTCACAGTTTGCATGTGTCACTGGTATCAACGGAGAGGGTATGTACATATGTCAAACACGAATGGACATACTACACATCACTTTAAATGTCCGTCACGACTGTATTCGAATACAAAATCAGGGCGCAGCAGAGTGAGAGGCAAACGAGGCAACCACTGAGCCACCTTTACTCTAACAGGGCCAAACAAAAGTAATGGATGTGTTATGTCGTCATCTCAGCTTCATTCAGCGCACGAACTGTTTCTCCCACTGTCGACTATAACGAAATTATACGTAACGTGACACATGATTTACTTGAACTACATAGAGGCAATTATTTGTGCCTTATATTTGTGACAACACTGAATGGATCAGGTAAAGCGATACTGCCCTAAGTGAAAACTGTTTCAGTTACCATTTATAAACCAACCCTTTCATTCTTATACCATACTAAATGGTACAACTGTCAGTTACCTTATTCGCTTCGGTCACGAAGATCGATGGCTGAGAGACCATAAGTTATCAAGAAACCCAAACTCGGTGTTACACAAAGTCGTCTTGCTAAGTGAGATTCTGAGTTATGATCGGCCTCAGCATCCCATCCCTCAATGATTACCCACGAATAAATCCTCCAGTCCTCCACAACTCCCACGGAAGTGGGTGTTTGTATGTGGGTAAATCTAGAAAAGCCGGGGATATACAAGGAAAATAGCAATCATCCTTGTACATGGTCAAGTGTTTGGTTCATGAGGAAACACGGAGCAACACAGATGAACAGATCTATGTAAGAAGCTTCTAAATATTACCAGAACAAGAAGATGACACACACAGAGTGGCAAACTGCAGAAGAGATGAGAAGGGAAGGCAAGAGCAGCTGTCTTTGTTAACGAGTATGTGGTGAGGTGTAGTGTGCAACCCAGAAATGGAGGGGTGCATGAACTCTTATGTATGTATGAGAGGGTTATGTGTGTGTGGAGGGGGAGGAGGGGGTGGCGTGGACCACAAATTATCAGGTACCCTCCAGTGAGTCTGGCCACTTTCCCTAACGCTGGCACCTGCCCTCACTCACACTCCCTGGCACACCGTAACACTGGCACCGATGTCTCACCTTTGTGGCGTTGGAGTGGTATGTGCTTACTGCTTTGGGGTAACACGGTGCAATACTAGGGTCACCTTTCTCTTTCTACTATACTTCTTCATATATATATATATATATATATATATATATATATATATATATATATATATATATATATATATATATATATACATATATATACACATATATATACATACATACATATATACATACATACATACATACATATATACATACATACATATATACATACATACATATATACATACATACATATATACATACATACATACATATATACATACATACATATATATATATATATATATATATATATATATATATATATATATATATATAACCACGAAATCAGTCATACTTGCTACGGATATTTCCAGTATATCTAATCCACTTGCGTCCTTTAAACCCTTCAGCTTTGAAAGACCCTTCACGGTGAAAGGCTTTTATGTGGTCAATAACCTAAGCTAAACTAACTGTGTGTGTGTGTGTGTGTGTGTGTGTGTGTGTGTGTGTGTGTGTGTGTGTAATACGTAACACCCTGGTTATCTGTATTCTCTGTAACCTCTTGGTTTACATCGACAATGCTTATCAATTAACTTCTCGTCCTGCTTAGTGTTCGGATAAGTGTACTGTACTACTATATAAATATCAGTTAGCAACGTAGATTAACTATATTTTTCTTTGTAGTAATTAGCTAATATTTCTTTTTTTTTTTACAATCCTGCCATACATCTTAATTTCTAACTTACTGCCATGTTCCTGATTCTTTAGGTCCTGTTACATGAGAGAGGGTTTCTTTTTTTATAAATACTTGTATCCTGTTTTGTATTTTCCTTTAATGTAAGGAAAATACAAACTCCTTCAGTATAACTACATGAACTACAATAACTCAAAATTGTATCTACTGTATATCATAATTCTTACTGACCTGTTAGTATCTATCAATTGTTATTTAGCGACTATACATGTTAGTGATTTACAGTTATGGTTCCCCTTCCGTCCACTGATAGCTGGGGCATCTTGTCTCTCCATCGCCCTACCTGTATCCTCATCGTTGTGCCTTGTGTAGATGATGCACGTGGCCTCAGCAGTGGGAGAGCAGGCGTGTAGGAGACTAAAGGAAGGTGATGACTCGCGGGGGACACGAGCCGCACTGAAGAGCACAAGGTGGCCGCCAGCTTTATATACTGCAACGGGGAGGAGAGGGTGGTGATGGCAGGGTGAGAGGGAGGGAAGATGGCACTGGACGAGGCACCAGTGATAATGGAGGAAGAATGGTAACTGAGAAAGAGAGAAGAGTATTGAAGGGAGAGATAATAGAGAAGGAACGGTAAGGGAGGAGGAGAGAGAAGTAATGAAGGAAGATGGATTTATACTACAGAAACGCACTGGGAGATGAGGGCAGGGGAAGAAGAAGCTGGAGTGGAAAGATGATACTGGAGGAAGAGAGATAATGAAGGACGAAAGAGAGATAATGAAGGAAGAAACAGAGGTAATGGAGGAAGAAAGAGGTAATGGATGAAGAAAGGGAGGTAATGAAGGAAGAAGGAGAGGTGAATGGAGGAGGAATGGTAAGTGAGGAAGAAAGATTTATAATATTAAAATGGAGAGGCTGAAAAAGAAATCTGTATATGAAACAATAACAGCAACAACAACAACAAAATATCTATAAAGACAAAGAGAAGGAGGAAGAAGAGAAGCAGGTGATCTGGAAAATGAATAAACACGAGAAACGGATGAGTGTGAAGAAAGATCCGAGTGAGAGGAAGAAAGAGAAGGTGATGAGGAGAGCCAGAGGTCAAGATGAGAGCTGAAGGAGAAACAGAACAAGGGGTGATGATGATAATGATGATGATTATGCAAAAGTGAGTGGAGAGTGTTAAAGAGGAAGGATGGCTGGTGTGGGAATGGGGTGGAAAAGGCCATGAAAATGGAAAATGGCAGAGAAGAGGAGGAGACAAAAAATAAAATAGAGAGCTGATGAGATATACAGAGTGTAAAAAAAAAAGGGGGAAAAGAGGGAGTTATTTCATTCATACAAACATCAGGCAATTTTGTTCAACTGAGAGAAATCGTATCAGTACGATAAAAAGGTCGACTGGAAACACAGGTAACACTTTCTAGGCTTAGGTGGTGCTAATTTACGTCGGAAACTATGGTAAAAGAAAATACAGTATACAAATATGGTGAGGGGGTCTGTAAGAGATGAGTGGCCACAGCCAGCCTTACAAGTAAATCGGGTAATAGATGAGGTGGGCGGCTGTGAGGAACTTAACACCTCATGGCGTACAGTGATGTGGTAATGGTTCACTCTGGGGCTCCTGACATAATACGGTGCCTGTTGGACACTTCCTATTAAACAATTTTCTTTTGATGAAAAAAAAAAAAAGTAAAGAAAAAGAAAGAAAGAAAAAGCTGGCAGCTTGCAGAACTCACCTCTTCCAAAGAATATTGTAAAAAAAAATCATGATCGATTCGTTTTCAGATGCCTAGGCACGCTGCGTTTAAAGGCCTAAGATTATGAACAGGTGAGGCTATCACTCTGACTTTTGCCAAAGGCAATCACGCTCAGAATCCAGAGATGAAGTGGGCAGTCTGCTGCTCGTGTCACAGGAAGATTCTCTGCTGATGCCTCCAGTCTTTCCGAGGGCTAGACACAGTCACACTGCCATTCCTGCCGAACTGGGATGGTAGTGATATGCATCCAGCCCAGCTCAGGATCAGTGATGAGGCTATCACTCTGTAACTCAAGCTGTGGTACAGTTCTCCACGGAGGCCTGTATTTCTCCTTAGATAATGCGCTGTTGCTCTGTAGCTGCAACAGTAGTCGTGGCGAGGTGACGACGTGTCACCAGCCCAGCTCTGCGAAACGACGGTCTTGTGTTCCCTAAAGCATGCTCGTTATTCTACAGAGGCCTTGTGCCCATTCTCAGACTCTTCTTAACCCTTTCATTACGATGACTACTCTTCATTTTACTCGAAATGACCATCATATTTTATCTAGTCTTTTCAGTTTCATTAACTCCTTCACAGTTAGCGAGTTCTTCTAAACTGGATAAAAATCACCTGGTAGCATCGAAAATAAACTAAAAGTTATGTCCTCGGCCTGTAAGAGTGAAAACAGGATCTTCTAAATGGTTTGGGCAAAAATCCAATCGAACTCAAATAAAACGATAAAGAGGAGTAAATGGAAAAATGAGAGAGAGAGAGAGAGAGAGAGAGAGAGAGAGAGTTGAGGAGGTAAGAGGGGAGAAAAGAAGAGCACTGAAGTAACGACCTTGCTATAATGTGTGTGTGTGTGTGTGTGTGTGTGTGTGTGTGTGCGTGTGCGCTTTAGTGTCACATTATCTCGGGGTGGCAGTAAAGACGAGTACCGTATTTTCCTCAGCCATTCCAACACCCCATTTCCCCCCCCCTCACTCTATTTTCTCACCTCCCTCTCTTCTCACCCCCTGCTCTCCCCTCGACCCCATCCTCCCTCTCCCCAGACGCCCGCCCTCCTCTCCAAACCCTCTCCCAGATCTTTCTTACCCACTATATTTTTTTAATTCTTTTTCGTAGTCTCTGCTCTCTCTCTCTCTCTCTCTCTCTCTCTCTCCTCTCCAACTGAACAGAAAAGATAAAATAGGAATGTTATATGAGTTGATCTATTTATTATCATTTCTTTTTCTTGTCGAAGCATCTTATTATACCAGATTATAAGCTCTCCATTTTCTTCATGGTTTTCATGATAGAGAGAGAGAGAGAGAGAGGTGGGGGGGGGGGATTTATTTATCTGGAAGTCCAGTTGATCAAACCTCCTACGACTATGTTCTTCACGTCGAGATTAAGAACATTATTTTACGTCTTCATTATGAGTGTCTTCAAAGGTAAATAAAATCATCTGGTGGTAGCAAGACTAATATATGCACACACACACACACACACATACACACGTAGGCTACACACAGAGGAAACCTACACTGAATCCCCAGACACACAACACATGAAGGTAGACACACAACACATGAAGGTAGACACACACACACACGTACACGCACGCACGCCCACACTCAATGAGGAAACAAACCTACACTGAATTCCCACACACATATAGAACTACATTAAGGAGTAGAAAGACACACACGACGTTCACGCACACACACCAAGAATCTCAACAATAGATCGATAATGTGTGTTTTGAAAGTAAACATTGGTTTCATTATGGAGAGCTGAACTTATCCCCCTTTACTCTGACCTCTCTCTCTCTCTCCTCCAACTCTTTTATTTCACTTTACTCCTCTCTGTTTTTATTCTCATTTTCTCTCCTCTCGCAAATTCCCTCTCCCTTCTTCCTGTTCACCCTCGTGTACCTCTCTCATTGTCTCTAACTCATCACTATTCTGTATGTGTGTGTGCATATATATATATATATATATATATATATATATATATATATATATATATATATATATATATATCGGGACTGCATGGTTTTAAGCCTATTAATTCATTATTCTACCTGTACACGTGTATCTCTTTTCTGTGGGAACACCGGTCTTTAAGTAAAAAGCTCTTTGTCTATCTTCCAGACATTAATCTAATAATGTCTCTCCTCTCACATTAATCTCTCTCTCTCTCTCTCCCTCTCTCTCATCTCATTCTCTTACTTCCTTCCCTTTCACTGTCTCTCCTTTCACATAAATCTCTCTCTCCCCCCCCCCTTCTCTCTCTTATCTCATTCTCTTACTTCCTTCCCTTTCACTGTCTCTCCTCACATAAATCTCTCTCTCTCTCTTTCCCCCCCCCCTCTCTCTCTCCCTCTCTCGTCCTTTCCGTTTCATCACTTTCCCACATTTACCCCACCTCATACTTACGTCCTTACCTCATCCTTTCACTCCCATTTACACATCCACTCTTGTTTTGGCTGTCTTTTTTTTTTTCTCTACTCTCTATCTCTGTCTCAGTTTCTTCCTTTTTTCTCACCTTCCCTTAACTCTGCTCCCTCTTTGTTCTCTCATCTTTTACTGTCTCCTTCCTGTCTGTTTTCCTTTTCTATACTGTTCTCTCCCTTTCTCTCTATCTGCATCTATCCATCTGTCTATCTACCTAACTGCCTTCTTACCTATCAATTTATCTATCTATCTATCTATATATCTATCTATCTACATTTTACTCTTCCCTTTTTTCCGCCGTTTTCTCCCTTTCCCAAATATCAGTCTTGGAGGCAATGTTATATTTCTTCCGGGATAATTTTCTTGTTTTTTCCTCCGTTTTGCTGTCGGTGTGTTATAAAGTTTTGTTGCTATTCTTATGCTTCCTCTTCATCATCATCACCTTCTTCTTCTTCCTGATTTGCCCTCCTCCTCCTCCTCCTTCTGTTCCCCTTCCTACTCTTCTTCTTCTTCTTCTTCAAGTATGTTATAGCAAAGTCAGGTATTATACTGCATGATGAAGAGATGACTGACATTTGACAACCTCTCTCTCCCTCTCTCTCACACCCACACACCCACACCCACACCCACACCCACACGATGACACACGAACTCACTGGTATACAGGAGAATCTTAAAAAGCAAAGCAATGTGATGCTTTCGAGTACACACACACACACACATGAGTTCACAAAAAGCACACAGGTACACACGAACTCAAAACGACGCACACACTTTTACGTCCGGGACACATGTAAACACGAAAGTGTACACATTTAATTTTATGCACACAAGTACACACGCTCACACAACGCACACATTTCATTTTACGCACACAGATCCATACATACGAAATCCAAGAAACGCGCACACAGTTTTACGCACGCATGTACACACGGAATTCGCACGCAACCCGTTAGCCCATCACAAAGCAGTAAGGAAGTGCTTGGTCAGTCAGAAAGTGGAAAGAATAAGGTAACGAGAGTGGTTGTGGTGAATGTGGTAGCTGTGGTGAATGGAGATTGTGGTAGTTGTGGTGACTGATGGTTGTGATGACTGTGGTAGCCGTGGTTCTGGTAGTCGTATTGGCTGTGGTACTTGTGGTGACTGGTTGTTGTGGTGGTTATGGCACTTATGGTTGTTGTGATAGCTAGTGATTGTGGTGGTGGTGGTGATTGTGGTAGCTCTGGTGGTTGTGGTTGTGGCAGCTGAGGTGGCTGTGGTAAATGTGGTTGTAGTGGTGTTGTGGTACTTGCTGCGACGGGTAGTTGTGATTGTGATAACCATGGTGGTAGTGGCTGTAGTAAATTTGGCGGAGGCAGTCGTGGCTCTATCATAGTATACTGGTAGTTAATAAAGCTTTCACAAATATATTACGAGTGGTGCGGTAGTAAAATTGGTAGGTATGACAGTATAATTTAAGATATATGAGGGTACTGTTTGATAGCTGTGGTAGTAAGTATATTGTATTATAGTCTTTTTTACCTTAATTTGGCTCAGCTTTGTGTCCTTTTGCAGCTTATTTCCCGTAGCTCTGTGGCAAAATACGACAATACCACGGCTCGGCGTCCTATCCATTGTACTTCTTCATGACTAGCACCATTTTCTTGTGCTGATCGATTATTATAACTGTTCAAGATGGAAGGACAGCAATTTCAGGCCAAGTTAGAGTGAAAAGGGTATAGTAGTTATGGCAGTACCTGTCCACAAATACGGAATTATTTAGATATGTCCCACACAACCAGAAAAGCCAACCATGCCGAGATGACAATATATAAATAAATAACAAAAAACATATGGTACTTTTCATTCAAAAATCCATCATACACAGCCGCTCGGATAGTCGTACACGCACTGCCGAATGCTGAGCAGCGGTAATTAATCCTTTTACACATTTCTGGCTCCGAGGTAATGACGCGTGATCACAACCCTTCTAACCTGCTTAAATGTTAGAGAATATTTTGGCAAGATCCTGTTAATTCTTTTTTTTTCTGCTTTTCCTTCCTCTGTTCATCTTCTGTTGCAAAAAAGGTTATGACGCTGTTTCTAAACAATTTAAGAGACGTACTGACATCACTGTTTATTATGGTAGTTAAGGTAGTGTACTTCGGTAGGTATGGTAATAGGGCAAAATATCTGTACAGCAGCCGTCACACCCCGTCCTCTGAAGATGCAACTTCATCCCAGTATAACAAGTCTAACATTTCTCCCTCTTAGTCACGCCAGCTCACTCCTATAAGCCATAGGAGGGCGCCCCGGTACTCTGAATGTGCATGTATGTGTGCCGAATATCAAATTGTGCTGGCGGTTCTCTTAGGTTCCTGGAGAAGGCATTGTGGTGTGAGACCTGCTGGGCTTATAATTCACCGGTCTTTGAGTGTAAGGTGTTCTGAGTCGTGAACAGTACATTCCAGCCTTACATGTCTAGCATCAGTCACTTTGCACTCGCCTGTCTGTCATGTAAACCACACATTCCGTCATGTAACTTGCACGATGCCTTGAATACTTTTGCTTATACATACAGCCTGGATTGCTTGTGATGTATAGTTTATTTGGATTATCAAATATTTTTTCTGTAATATAATTCAGTCGGACGTGCAATATTTATTGAGTGTATCATTCTGTGCCTCAAACGTGCAGTATATGTTATGACCACACAATATATATAACTTCCTGTGATCAGTGCTGCTGCTGAACTCTCTGGTAACCATATGGAAAAACATCAGACTGATGACATTTACAGGAATTATCAATGATATGTTAACATATTTTTGCGTCTATCATACAAATGACCTGATCTCTCTCTCTGTATATATATACTTACGTATTACATGTCTGCATTTAGATGCAAGGAAACGCTACCCAAGATTTGCTAGTGTCAACATAATTTGTATCAGACGTGCACGTGCGGTTGATTGTCTCTAGCCAAGGTCCTTTCCTGACCGGCTCCCTTTGCCGCTGACCAGTTGACTGATTACAGTGCAAAACCTACCGCACACACGAATAAGTCATTCGTCTAGTACACTGAGTCAGTATTTCGGCCCGCATCCGATACATATGTCGGTGCTTATTTATGGAGCTATATTATAGGTAATCAGAGTGAGTCTGATGTATTTCTAATTAATTCTGTCTTCCTTTACACCCGGCTGTGATGGTGCTGGTGATGAGGATGGGTGATAGAACAGGAAGAGCGGAGTGGTGGCTGGAGAATAACAATAATACCTGATGAAAGAGAGAGGCAAAATGAAATTAGAGATTGCACCTGATGGAAGAAGGGCTATCGGAGAGATGAGGAAGACAAGTAAGCTTATATTATTGCTTATCGACTAAACGAGAGTCATTAGGGGAGACAACCAGTTTTTGCCGTGTCTCAATCTTCCTCTCGAACACAACTTGCAATAGTCGATGCGACATCCAAGTCTGAGAGATGAGGAAGACGTGAAGAGGGGAGTGAAGGGGTTGCAAGCAGGCAACAACAGAAGAGAAAGTCAGAGGACAGCCTAAGACTAGTAAAGTATTATCATTATCATCGTCCATAATTATTTTTCTGACACACTTCGTCATGAAACGCCAAATCCGTCCTGATGTTCTCATTTGGTAATTCTGACAGTCTCACAGGAAGTGTTCACCGTCAGAAAAAAAAAGAAAAAAAGTGTGGAATGTTGTCTCTCATATACCCGCTATCTTCATCGTTATCATCTTCCCAAACCTTGTTTCCTAGAATTCAACTGGGTGGGAAGATCTAGACTATTTTCCAAAGCTCGTTTGACTCTTTCTGGATATAAAGCAAGGATAAAATTCCATTTACAACTCCCTCGTGTTGTGCCATATAAGCTTCGAATCTGCTTGCACCACAAGTGGTGAGTGCCCCCCGTGATGGTGTTATCATTTGTTTATGCCAATACAAGGAGGGGGATCCCCACTCCCACCCATTTTCGTTGCAACAGGCATTACGCAAGTAGTATTCTGTTATGTTATCCTTAGAAATATATTCATATTTATACCTGAGGACGAAGGCCTCTGAATTTGTTGTTGTCGTTTTAGCTGTAGTTTCTCTTGTAGTTATATATATATATCATTAAGAGGTCTTTGACTTACACATCACTAACTTACGAGTACCTACAACGCCCAACTTCACAGGGTCACACTATCACACTAACACCATCCATTATCAACCCAATCCATCAAGATCACTTCTCTCTGCCTGATCCACCCATTGCTATCTTTCCTCCGATATTACAGAAGAAGCCTTTATCGATTAACCCACTCCTCCCGCCCTGCCCCACCACCCACAACCACCCTAGTCGGTCTTGCCCACTCCTCTCTGTCCACGCAATCCCTATAATGCTGTGGGAATATCTTTGATTCCGATCTTACCGGCCCACCCACAGTACCCATCATTACACCCCCATTGCCTCGCCGCACACCACCATCCCCATCCTATCGTCTCCCTTAATCGTTCACCTTTCCAAAATTCTTACAAGAAATCACTATCTGATTTTTTTTTTTTTTTGGGGGGGGGAGAGAGGGATTCACAAGACCTTGCATGAATTAGTCTCAACCTGTATGAACTGATCTGATGGATTTGGAACAATCTGAAGGGAAATGAAGAAAATGGACCTCAATTTATATATATGAACGAACCGGAACTGATATGACTTGCTCAATATGGAGATGATGATCCTACATGAACCTTGACTGTCCTTGAACTGACCCGTCCCATGGTCATGCTGGCTGCCCGTTATGAGGGTGAGGATTATGCAGAAGCGACGTAGGTGCGCGGTCAACGAATGTGCTTGTAATGTTACTGTGAACTATGAAGATGGGAAGGTGGAACACAAGACGGGGAAGAATGGAAGCAACAGAGAGAGAAGACGGAGAAGAATGGAAGAGAGAGAGAGAGAGAGAGAGAGAGAGAGAGAGAGAGGGGGGGGGTCAACCAAACAAAAACAATGGTGATATTGCAAGCAGCAACCCCGCGGGCGAGCAAGAGGGATTGCACAAGGGACTGTCAACATGCCTTCCCTCCATCATCTCTCTCTCTTTCTTCTTCTTCTTTTCCATATTCCCTCACCACCTCCATACCACCCTCTCTCTTGTATTATTTTCCCTTTTTGTTTTTCTTCTTCTTTCCTACCTCACTTCTCCATTCTCTCTCCCTCTCTTGTAATACTCCTCTTCTCCCTATCTCACTCCCTCTCCCCCTCCTCCTCCATCTGTCTGGTAATAATTTTCTCTTTTTCTTCCCATATTCCTCTCTTCCTCACTCCTTGGCTCCCACCTCTCACTATTTCCCATCCTCCCCCCTCCTCTCTCTCTCTCTTTCCTTGGTTCGTCATCTTATCATCTATCATGCTAGGTATTAGTGTCCTTACAAACCAAATTTTCCCCCTTTCTTCACTGACTGTCATTTTTGGTGCTAAACACGACATTCCATCGGTTATAAATCAGGGGTTATATATCTGTATCTATATTTTTCAGCAACAAATTGCGAATCGTTGCACAATAATCTTACCACTCATGCATTAATACGAGATAATGATGATGATGATGAATCTTTTACACTCGCGCAATGAGCGAAGGAATGGAGGAGAGTCAAGTCCTCAACCAGGTTTTTCTGTATTTGTCTGTCTGTTAGCAAGGTTTGAGGGAAAAAAAAAAAAAAAAAACTATTGGAAGGAAATGCACAAAATTTGGCATAATGACTCAGGACCATCAGATGAACAGGTGATCGGTTTGAAGCAGAAAAAGGCCGCAGTTCATAAGTTTAGGGAAAACGAAAACTTTTGATTCAATTTTCACCAATCGTGAAGGAAGGGTTATGGGACAAGAAAGGGTGATGCTATTCAGTGTTCAGAAGTCACTCAGATGTAAAGGTCGCAGGGCAAGATCAAACGTTCAACCCTTTTATTTTAAAACATTTTTATTCAGCCTGGTATTAAGTCTCGGTGGAAGGGTTTAAAGTCAGTCAAAGATGCAGTTATTCATATTTTCCGAACAGCAGGTCAACTTAAACACCTTTTATCCGATCTGAACCAAACATGATGGACGGGGTGAGGGTCAGGTAAGGATGAAGTGAATATTAAAAGCAATCAGCCATACGTTAAGGGAAAGACGAAGGGTCAAAGGCTCTGTCATAAAACCCTTCTACATGATCAATGGGCACCTGTCATGTCCTGGTACACTGCTCCTTAGTTTCGAAGCGTGATGACCAATACTTCAATAAACAGTACGCCAGAGGAGGGTAAGGCGATTTACTTGATCAAGTCTACACGCTAATTATTCCAACGTGTGTGTGTGTGTGTGTGTGTGTGTGTGTGTGTGTGTGTGTGTGTGTGTGTGTGTGTGTGTGTGTGTACGTGCGTGCGTGCGTGCGTGCGTGCGTGCGTGTGTGTGTGTGTGTGTGTGTGTGTGTGTGTGTGTGTGTGTGCGCGTTTCCTCAGATAGTGTGGACTGATTTTGCGGTGCGGGTGTTGCACTCTGTTTATTTTTTGTCTGTAATGCCATCCTTTCCCTGTCACTGACTGTATTTTTGTTCTCTTGCTTCCACTGTATCGCGCTTTATATATCTCCTTGTCTCTTGCAGTTTTTTATTCACTATATTATTTTATTAGTTCAACTATGTCATCCATTCTCAGGTACTTCATTTCTAAATAATCTCTTCCCATCCAGCCTCTGTTCACCTCTATTCTCTTCAGCATGATAACACTGATCATTTGAGTCTAACTGCTGCCAACTGACTTTATTTAGCTGTGGGGAGATTTCACACAACGAAAAAGTTAGAAACACTCTTTATTATCCTCTTCAACACGATTACGTCTTTTTTCATTTCAGCCTTGTTACCGCTAAACAATTTTACTTGGCATTGGAGGTTGTCTCAGCACATAATATGGGATGTCTACGCTTGGTGGCACCGGTATAACCGAGCGGTTCCACAGCCTGGTTATGCAAACGTTCCTTAACTCTTCCCTATCCCCTGAAAGGAGGAGGGTGGACTACAGAAGAAAGGCAACTTCAACCTTCAGTCCACAGGGTTCACGTTCAGATGAGCCTGGGGCCACAACAACAACAATCATTCACGTCATCACCACCCTGTCATCACCGTAAGTCTTGTTCATCACCATTACAGACGAGACCTGTCATGTGTAATCAGTATCACTATTTTCCCATTACAGTGATTACCAGCGTATCTTCAGCGCCTGTCTTAATGCTGGGGAAAATAACTATCAGGGTCATGACAGATTTTCCACAACAATTTCCTATGATTCTCGACCCCACCATTTACTTTTTGGTGCGTCTCTCTCTCTCTGTCTCAAAGGTTAGGAGATACTTCAAGCTAGAAGGTTAGATATAGTCTGCATTAATCCATTACAAATGGTTTCACCCTGACCAAATATACAGCAACAATCCAGATATAACAAGAAAGACAACACAAATATTCACCATTGTACTGAACGTAAGACAACGCTGGGTGAAGGTCATTATCAAAACACATCGTAACTCTGAGGAATTACCAGTGCGCAGCGTCATCCTGCAATTACTTCAGACTATTTCTCAGTGTTTTCGTTCATGTGTCTGTCTGTGAGCTAAGTACACTTAACATTTCTTAATTTTTTTGTCCGTGAAATACGTACGGTACACTTAACATTTCTTTAAATTTCGTAGCATTATTTTACTGGGTTCTAACATCTGGGCATACGAGTATAAGCGAGAGGGGAAGAAAAACCATGAAGGAACTAGAATACCTACAGCCCCTCCAAGATTGACTCTCTCATGCTTTGAACAACTCTATTTTATTCCAGTTAACACTAGGCGATTTTATTATGCTGAGAGTAACTATGAGGCTGAAAGTGTTAATTATGTTTCCTTGGGCCGGACTGCGAATAATACACAATCTCTTAGTCTGATCTGATTTAAGGTGTACCTAAACTAATAGAGTATAGCACACGACTGTCATTCCCAGTCTCTCATAAACACAACTAGTCATTTCTGGAACAACATCCTCCAATGTCATTTCCCTCTGACAAGGAACATCAGTCTTTCAAATACGATGTGCCTGTGCATTAGAAAATGAACGGATTTTAGACTTTTATACTTTCACAATTTTTTTTTTTTTTTTTGGGGGGGGACGAATTTTATTTTCCCTGACTGTTGCTCATTTTATAGGGCATTTCAAAAGTCAGCGCTCAAATAGTATCAAACTTAAATAACCATCATTATATTAAACTCAAACAATGCATGTTTTTTTCTTTTTTTCTTTTTTTATATGACCGACTCTGGGCATAGGCTTCACAGCCTGATTTCAAGGCCCAGTAGTCCTCCTGCGTACCGCACACCTCTACATGTCACCACTTCGGCGCTAACACCCATCGTCCATACTGAATACATGGTAGGGCTGTCTCATATAGGACTGATGTATTGGTATTAGCAGGGATATTTTTACGACATGTCGGCGGGTCTTCTGGTAGATCAGTAAAGTCTGATTTTACATGAGGACATGTCACTGCGTCGTGTGAGGCTTGTGAAAGGCCTTTGTCTCATGACCCACCTAATTTTCTGCATTTTTCTCACATGGCCCGCAATACATGACATGCGTACCCAAAGGAACAGTTCTGAAACATCCTGTATAAGTATTGATGTGTACTCATGTATCTATCTATCCATTGATGCATATGCATATGCATATGTGTGTGTGTGTGTGTGTGTGTGTGTGTGTGTGTGTGTGTGTGTGTGTGTGTGTGTGTGTGTGTGTGTGTGTGTGTGTGTGTGTGTGTGTCTGAGTGTGTGTGTGTGTGTGTGTCTGAGCGCGCGCGTGTGTGTGTGCAGGCGTGCGCGAGTAAATAATTCATTTGATGCACATGATCCATCAATATAATATCCACAAAGAAAGAAAAAACACTATTTCGGAATAGGTTGTCCGAAACTTGGATGGAAATGTGATGGTAACGGCATGAGGAAAAAAAATAATAGCAAGGTTTTGGAAAATCATTTAACCTCCAAACTCGATACCGTATTTCACTCCCCACGATGTTTCTTTTCAGCAGAGGGTGTAAAAATCGCAAAGGTCGCCTGGACTTCTCCACAAGGCCAGTGACAAAGCCGAGACTTAACCGTTTTCACCTTCTCTCAAGTGTCAGACAACCAGATGTTTACAGAGTACTTACAAACTGCTGGACACTCATTTTAAAGCATGATGTGTACCTTCATGAGCTTTTTTTCTTCCCCAAGGTTGATATTGCCACTCTGAAACTAGAATCGATCCCCACTTCAAGAATAGCCTTCTTCTACTCCATCTATCTATATCTGCTGTATCTACCTATCTATCTACATATGTATACGCACACACACGAGTATAACATGCTCATTGTTACCTACTCCAGCAAGGTGGCGCCCTCAGAGTGAACAAAGCATCGAATGTGCTGTATTTATGTGTGTATTGAGAGAGAGAGAGAGAGAGAGAGAGAGAGAGAGAGAGAGAGAAAATTGGGAGTAACATGAGCATTTCCAGTGACGTACTCGTATAAACTGGACCCAATATGCTTCTAACTGCATCCCTCTTGTTGCCAATTTTCTCTGCGATCTCTCTTTTTTTACTCTTCTCTCCCCAGCCTTCATCCCTCACCATACCTTAATTCTCTCTCTCTCTCTCCCTCCCCCCCACCTCCAATTTCTTCCTCACACACTGGTTTTTATTTCCAAGGATGAAATCTCGGTATGTCCGCTACATTTCTTCTTGCACTCTTCCTCCTAACTCGCTCTCCCTCTCTCTCTCTCTCTCTCATCAATTGCTTGCTCTTTTTGATGTGCTCACACTGGTTCCATACAATATCTCTCTCGCTCGGTCTATAGCTCTTCCTTCACTACTTCATCCTTCCTACGCTGAAAAAAATTGCTTAATGGTGGAAATATATGTCAATAGAGTAAATGGCTTAATAATGGTCTTTTCATCTTTCCAGTCACTCTTACAGGTTTTCAGGTAACTAAGTGCATGATAAGACCTCATTCTACATGGCATGTGAAATTCGTAAACTCGCTTCTATAGTAACTTTTATTATACTTATTTATTTTTTTGCACACTACATCTTAACATTCTCTTGGATTTTTTTAACAGATGAAGAGAGTAAGGAAAGGCAAATAGAAGAAATAATTTACACTATTTCCTACCGACACAGTTTGCATCAATAAAACAAAAGAGGATACTGAGCTGCCATAAGCAAAATAAATCGCTTAGCAAGGAGTGTTAGGAAATCTTCAAAATTCCTTAGACAACGGCTCACTGTTTCATGCCTGGCAACCGTGGCTCCTGCAGCAATTCTTTAAGTCCTTCAGGGAGCATATCCATAATACTGTCGTTGTAGTTTCATCTTCAATGGCAAACTGGTCAGCCTGAATCCCAATACCTTGAAATTAATCTTTTATTTATTTATTTATATTTTTTGAGGGGGGGAAGAAACTATACGGATACAGCCTACAGAAAATCGTCGCTTTAAAGAGCATAACATAAATTAGAACGACTATTGAGCTCCATTAATTCCAGATGCAAGGACATACTATTTTTTAAGAGCAGTTGGGTTTATGAATTATTGGGAGTACCGGTTCAGTTATGCGTTATACACATGGACAAAAAAATGGGCATGTACTGACAGACAAGTATTGGTACCTACACTGAAGGGGAGGATATTCAGAGTTTGTAAGAACAGTTTTGTGCCCAGCAAGAGCAAAAGGGTGATGCAACGCTGGGGTGAAGAAATGGAAAAACAGCAAGGCGTTGGTAAGAGGAGTGAAGCTGAGGAGACGAAAAGCTTTTAAACTCCACACTATTTAGAAGACCTTTACGTGGTGCAAATCCCCAGCCCCCCCGCCACTCCTCAAGGCACAGCTGTTATCGCCGCCGCACCATATTACACACAGTGGTCGTGCTCTTGGACACCAGTCCTGCAGGTCAGGGTTCTACCGCTAGCCACAGGGCGTTTCTGATAACTGTACCATCTTATCACTTTCACTGCGCTGTGTCAGAAAGTGAGGGACGAACTTCTTATCTATCTCTAAGTTTTAAAGTTTTATACCGATAGTCATGGGTGTTAACACGTATCACACATATGAGTGCTGAGTCATCTGAATTATGATTAACAGTCACACTTAATACAGAAGATTTTCTTACTCGAAACGTTCCAACACTGAACAAGAATAAGGTGTCGACTCGCGATTGTATCTAAAATTCTTAAGCCTTGCATTAACAAATATTACAAAGTATATAATTTTTAAAATCAGGTTATCCCTGGAGTTATAGTATAACGTGGCTGTTCGTTATAAAATAACACACGACAAAATGAAAACAACGAATATAATCAATTTAAACTGTGATGCCCTACAGGGTTACTTGGGACATGCCGGAAGGCCATAAGACCCCAGGGCGGCCTACCTGCAGTGCCACGTTGAAAAAAATTGTTACTGTTGCAACTGCTGGTCTTCAGGGAGGCACTAACCCTCCCTCACTCCTTCCCTCTCCCTTCACTCAAACAGTCTTATTCTCCCTCCTTTCTTCCTTTCCTCTCCCTTCACTCCCAATCTTTCTCTCCTTCTTCCTTTACTTTCCCTTCACTCCCACTGTCCTTCCGCCCCTCTCCCTTCACTCCCACTGTCCTTTCCTACTTCCTTCCTTTTCCCTTTACTCCAACTTTCCCTCCTTCCTTCTTCTTCCCTTCACATCCGTTCTTACTTCCTCCTTTTACTTTACTCCCTTTACTCAATTACTCTTTCCATCCTTCCTGCCCATCACTATTCCCACCCTCCTTACTTCCTGCTCCTCTCTCTCCCTCACCC
Organism: Coenobita brevimanus; assembly: GCF_032717465.1. Classification (NCBI taxonomy): domain Eukaryota; kingdom Metazoa; phylum Arthropoda; class Malacostraca; order Decapoda; family Coenobitidae; genus Coenobita; species Coenobita brevimanus. Next base: position 37,227,116 of record NC_137056.1, read on the forward strand.
TCCATCTTGTCACCCTCTCATCCTGCCTCTCACTCTCCCCATTTTCCCGATCTTGTTACTCTCTCTCTCTCTCTCATGGCCGGAAGTTGCAGACGAGCCAATTCTGTGACATATTTTTATTTTTTGAGCCTTTTTTCTGTGGCCGTAGAGTGGAACGGAGTGGGGGCGTTTGGGATGTATATGTTTCACTCTCCGTCACTCTCCTCTCTCTCTCTCTCTCACACACACACACACAAACACACCTATGACACACTGCAGACTCTGTATCTCCTGGATCACTCACTCTTCTTTGATTTCATTACGTCTTTAAAGAACGCATTTTGATTTGTTGACTGACTTCATCACATCATGCTTACTTCGTACGTCTAGCACCAAATCCATTCATTCATTTTGTCTTGAGTTTACAATAATTACAGCCATCAACAGCGAGAAGGGGTTAGCGCTGCAATTTGTACCGTAACTTTGTATCGTTTGCCCACTAACACAATAACCTCTTCTGTTCCGTAGCAAGTGGATTTTTGTGCGATCATTCATAGCTATTCAAACCAAGACGACACACTCATTGAACTACAAGCCACATCCCCTCCTGCCTCGTCTTCAAGCAACACGATGATGGTAAATGCAATACGGAGTTCCTGATGCAGACACCCCAGCCTCACTAGGATGTCATACAGAATTTGACGTTAGTAAGTAAACACTAGGATGAGGATTATAACATCTAAAGCTCATGTACTGGTATCTGAATCATTAGTACGAGAAACGGCATCTGAATATTATGTACAGTTGAATTCACAAATCCGTGGTATAGTAGGTGATACATCAAGATAGTATATGCCAACAGTTTCGGTAAATCATAGTACATTTATCAACATGGCCTGAAGTCTACTGATCGAGGCTAGATTATACTGCTACTAGTGCATTCCCTCGGTACCTACAAAATAAATGGTGATAGTTCAAGTCTCTGCACAAAGACTTCTAAACTGTACATTAAAGTCCTTCTTCGTCGTGAATTCATTTCACCTTGTCTAGGCTATTTCTTCTCCATCCCCTTCCCTTGTCTCACTCTCCCCTCATTTTTTCGCTTCCATGCCTCGTTTTCTCTTTCAGTTGCTGACCTCTTCTGTTAACCTTGAAAAAGGGGAAAAGGAGGAGGCACTGAGGATGGAACTAGAAAAAAAAAAAAAAAATGGGAAAGAGGTAACTAAGGGGATACTGAACATCTTTAGAGATCACAGTAACTGGTAATCGTTTTAATTTCGAACTACATGGAATTTTTAACATGAAACTAGAATTTTCCAATGTTCCTCTACGTGTTCTGAATTATTTTGATCCTCGTTTCTATGGATAATCATTTGTTTTGTCGACAGCCGCCCCCCATCTCAAAATCTCGTGATATTCGACAAAACGACGAAAAAATATTTACATACCTGAATACACTTCTAACCACACATAATTTAATAATCTATCCTAACCTAAACCGAAACAGTAATAGTTCCAAGAATCAATCAAACAGGCTTGCCATCGTGGAACTAATTCAAATGCATCCTTGACTTCCACCAACACACTAGGGCAAAATGCAACTCCATCTGCGCCCTGATTCGCTGTAACCCACACAATAAAATACTAAATAGTGAGGGTAACACTCAAAAGAAAAAATCCCATGTTATCCAAAAATAATACCGTGTAATGTACTTAGTTCCTGGTCTCGTCGGTTATGAAAGTTTCCTAACAACTCTTCCTAGGCAATTTATTTTGCTTATTACACCTTGCCGTCCTTTGCTGTGTTACTTCGATCATTCTAGTATCACAGTTCTCCGCATAAATAACGTATAAAACGATATTAACCACCCATAACCATAAATAAGTCGCAATGGATGAGGTGTTAGGGAGCTTCCTTAACCGAGGAGTATACCGTCCCTGAATCCCTTAAGCCTCTTCAGATTTACAGGTCAAATAAACTTTATCACCTTTACAAGTACCTTGTTCAGTCGTGCAATTTCTAACCTTACTGCTTTGTGTGTGTGTGTGTGTGTGTGTGTGTGTGTGTGTGTGTGTGTGTGTGTGTTGAGATGTGTGGAATGAAATGAATGACGCAGATGAGGAGAGAAATATGGAAAATAATTAATACGAAGAAAATAATTAATCAGCAGGACGATAACCGTAATATCTAGTAAACAAGCGAGTGTGATTGTAAGAAATACGAATGAAGAAGAAAAGATGAAGGGATGAGGTAGAGGTACGACGGAACAGAGAAGATTAAAGAAAAGTAAGAGAGAGAGAGAGAGAGAGAGAGAGAGAGCAGAAGGAAATAGGGAGGAGGCAAGGTGGAATGGGGGAGGAAAATGTCCCCATATTACACAGCGTTTACCTTTTTATGGCCGCTCTTCTCCGCTCCTGCCTCATGACCTCCACACCTTGCTTGGGGCGACACGCGCGCACACACACACACACACACACACACACACACACACACACACACACACACACACACACACACACACAAACACACACGCACGCACGCACGCACACACACACACACACACACACACACACACTGTAAGTAATTATGGTGGCGAACAAACTATCAACACAAATGAACCTTTCCAAAGCAACATATACAGGCTCAGCGTCCTCCTCCTCTCTCTCTCTCTCTGCATATTCCTCAAGAAACGTGCTAGGTTTGAAGAACTGTACCTTAATGCTGACATGAGTGAGAGAGTCAGGACACAACTCATGTACACACAGAAGCTTCAGGAATTCATTATCTTGCTGGAGCTCATACCACGCAGTCCCTAGACCAGGCATGGTGCTTCTGTCCAAAAGTTAAGAAAAGGAAGAATTAATACCTGAATATATATTGAATTCATGGTCATATATTCTTTTACATGTATATTATATACTGTACGTACCTCAATTATTCATGTATACGTTTGGTACATACTCCATGTAGTAGGGAAAAAAAAAAGTTTATCTTCGTGTTGGGTTAATTAATACAGTGTAAGGACAGCAAAAACAGCACCGCTACACAAGTGCTAACCCCTCGCGTCATATGTACTGTGATCTTGCTACTATAAAGTGATTCTAAACTGGGGGGGGGGGTTACATACAGAGCTCAGTATTCCATTCAACGCTCGTTTTTCTCTCTCTCTCTTTTTTTAGCGTTGAATAAAGCTGTGTGGAGGAACAAGGAAAATGCGTCGCCGTAGTGAAGTAGTTAACCCTCTCCTTCCGTTGACCTTACATTTGTTTTTGCCATTCCCAGAAATTTACTTAACAAAGGGCCTCCCGCACTGAAAGGGTATATGGAAGCTATGTATACCTCCTCCAGCTCCAAGTCTCTTTGAAGCTGAATAAAATCGTCAGGTGGCGGCAGGCATGAACTAATACGTCACCGGACTGAAGGGGTTCAACAAGGAGACACTATCGCACACACACACACACCCACAAAGAACTGCGCTACCTCTGACCGACAACATTCATGCATACAATACCTATCTAGCTATCTGTAAGTATGTATGTAAATAAACCAGATTGCTTCATTACTACGGTACTAGTTTTATCTGGCTTTAATTTCTCTATAAGTTCGTGACTATAGCCTCTAGTAAACTCATTAACTCTAAAACTTATTTCATCCGAGTGAGGTGTCATTTCCATCAGCACTAACTTACACATTACGTAAGTCAATAAAATGTAACGTGCGTATTCTCTCAACAGTACATTTCCCGGAAACTCTTAACATTCCACGATAATTACGTTCACGTTCAGTTCACACAAATTGAGTACTTCTGCCAATATTCATGGAACAGAATACTCTTAGCTGTAAATGATGACCTAAAAACTGGGACCCCTTCACTTTGTGTACTACCTCGACCATTATGCATAGGAGACAACCATACACCGAGTCTCGGTGATTTAATAAAATGGAGAACGCTCAGGCTCTTACCTTCGTCACAGCTCCGTAACTTCATTGCAATACCAAGAACAGTACATGAGAATGGTCTGAAAGAAGTACATCCAGGGTAAGCGTCAAGTGTCAGGTCCAGGTATACCCTTTGTCACTTGATCCGAGTCACGCTTACCTCACTCTAGGTCGACGGGTGAGAACACTCCTGGAAAAGTACCCTAAATGCCCACAAAGTTTCAAAATAATGCTTTTCTTAATTTCATACTTGATAATTAAACAGTTTCCGCAACATCAGGACAAAAGATCATCTCCTGGTTACTCCTGATTCCCGCCAAACACTAACAACTATATTTAGAAGAGAAAGCACAAGAAAGGGTGAATACTTTCCTTATTTCTAAATTAGTTAATGTGCTGAATATTCCCTGGTCACTTAAATCACTTGTGAACCACGCGGAACCTGTCTTCACCAACTCCGATGTCACGCTGCTTGTTACAGTATTTGGTAGTGTGCTTTTCTTATGTACGGTATTAATTAACAAGAGTTTGCTTATCAACAACAGCAATTAAAAAAAACTGACTACATACGTTTGCGTGTGTGATCACAGTACTTCATTTTCTCCTCACGACGTTCATTTTGTAACGCTTGTAGGTGTCATTGCCAGGTGTCATCCCCCTTTGTCATAAATCACCAACCTCTTTGTTTCCACCTGTGTATCATCCCGCACGTCTCCCCCCTTTCTACTTCCCCATCGTCCTTCTCGCTGCCCTTTTCTCCTTTCCATCCTCGCTGCCCATTCCCCTTTATTCCATTGTGGGTAGACAGTGCCATTCAATACACCCGTGGAGGTAGGAGTTGGCTGTATCATTTGGTAAGAGGCCGTGTGTGGATGCCCAGGTGTGTTTCGTCTCGCCTCCCCCATTTCGGCCCGCTCTCTCTGTCACACAATGGAGGAGGAGGGGAGGGGGTGACAGGGGGCTGGGGAGGTGTGTGTGTGTGTGTGTGTGTGTGTGTGTGTGTGTGTGTGTGTGTGTGTGTGTGTGTGTGTGAGAGAGAGAGAGAGAGGGGGGGGGAGATGGAGACAGAGTTGATGAACAACAAAATGAAATCCGAAGGATTAAAAAAAGGAAAATGGCAGGAAAAAAGAAAACCACACACACACACACACACACACACACACACATACACACGCTACTAATCACCACTTAACCTCTTCAACAATTGTAAATGCGTCATTTTTAATCCTGCTACCGTCAGACGACTATTATTCAGCTTGGGAGATCCGCTGGTTGTGAAGGGGTTAACGATGGCTGTAATCAACCCCTCCAGTTCGAAAAGTCTCCCGTACGCTGAATAAAATCGTCTGGAAAAAACATGAACACGATAAGAAACTAAACAGCACTGAGGGAGCGCATACCTCCGCTAGTGCCATTGTCATTAAAAAGGATCCGGATCCCGATCCGTGGAGATATTGTGCGGAACACACAGGATCCGGATCCGCCCCCAAATTTAATCAATTGTTCCTTGAACAATGGTCCCCTCTTTCACAAAATTTTATTGAAATTCACTGAGAACTTTTGGAGGTATTGTGCGAGATACATTGGATCCCGATCCGCCCCTAAATTTAATCAAGTCTTTCTTGGTCCATGGATCACCCATCCACAAAAGTTCACTGAAATTTATGGAGAATTCTTGGAGACATCGTGTGGACAAACATACAAACATAAACACATAACCACCTTCAACTTCATTGGCGGAGGTAAATGTTAATGGTTTCCACACAGCTAAATCTCATAAAAACACTTCATTTTTTATTATTTACTCTTTTTTTTTAGTTATTCTTCTTAACCCCTTCTATACGATGACGTCTTTGGTACTTTTATTCTTGTAAAATTAAGAGGATTGTGTGAGGCTTCTCTGAGATCTCTTGTAATGAAGGACAGAGGGTGGAATGGGCGAGAAAGAAGGCAGGGAGAGGAAAAAGAAATGGGCATAAAAAAGGGGGAGGAAGGGTAGGGAGGGAGAGATATAAGGGAAAGGGAATGGAGGATGGATGGGAGGATAGTGGGACAGAAGGGAGAGGAAAAGGGGAGAAGAAAATGAAAGAAATAAAGGAGAAGGGAGGAAGGGGAGAATAAGAGGGGATGGAGGGAGGCATAAAGAAGGAGGTGGGGAGAGTGTAATATGAGAGGAGGGAGAAAGGAAGCAATAAAGTCTACCGTAAAAGAATATGAGAATACAGGAGAAGAGAAAGAAGGAAGAACAAGTGAGAAGAGAGAGAGAGAGAGAGAGAGAGAGAGAGAGAGAGAGAGAGAGAGAGAGAGAGTAGAGGAAGAAAAGAGGGTGGAAAAAGGGAGAGTGAAGAGCGAGAAGCAGATGAGGCTCTTCGAAAGGTTAATTAGTGGAGCAAGGGTGTTTCTCTCTCTCTCTCTCTCTCGTGTGTGTGTGTGTGTGTGTGTGTGTGTGTGTGTGTGTGTGTGTGTGTGTGTGTGTGTGTGTGTGTGTGTGTGTGTGTGTGTGTGTGTGTGTGTGTGTGTGTGTGTGTGTGTGTGTGTGTGCGCGCGCGCAATTCATAAGCATTTTTATTATCTCAAATGCTTCACTATCACGCAGTATTATCACTATTTCTTGCTACTGCCAGACTATTTCATTCACCTCGAGAGACATTTTGAAATGTCTGGTTTCACTATAGCCTATATTAACCCCTTCAATGCCAAGACGCTCTAAGCTGAACACACCCGTAATCATGTGGTCGAAGATAGAATACACGATGGAGACTCAGAGCGTGCAACATCCTCAAACTGCAATCTATTTAGGGCCTAATCTCTGTCCCCGCTCTGTGACTTTGACCTCTAACTGACTACTCTCAAAATCTAATTACTTCATCCTTGCCTGACCCTCAACCCATCCACCAAGTTTGGTCTAAATCAGATAAAAAGTGTTTAAGTTGATCCTGCCCTGTGGCCTTGACCTCTGACCTACGCCTGGTAATACAATAAAATCATCCTTGGCTGACCTCAAACACTTCCACCAAATGTGATCCAAATGGAATAAAAGCAATTTCAGTTCAAACGTCGATCCGTTAAGCTTGCCCTGTGACCTTTACCTTCACCGATTATTCTCAAAACTTACCTACGTTACCCATTACTGTCCCTCATCCCTCCCACCAAGTCTGGTCACAATCGGATTAATACCGTTTGAGCTGACTTTATCCTTAACCTATGACCTTCCTTCGGCTAAAAATTAATCACTTGTTATTCTGACGGTCCTCAAAAATTATGCCAAATTCGTGGGATTCGCTTTCAATATTTTTCCATAATCTTGCTAACAGACAAAACAACAGACAGTAGGACAAACGGAACTAAGCACATAAACCCTTAATACGTTCCCGCGCATGTATAATATCATGTCCTCGGGTTGAAATGGTTATTCCCTCTCTCTCTCTCTCTCTCTCTCTCACACACACACACACACACACACACACACACACACACACACACACACACAAAGCACTCATTTTTTTAACCTTCAACATCTCTCTCTCTCTCTCTCTCTCTCTCTCTCTCTCTCTCTCTCTACGTACCTTACCTCTGTTCATTATATAGTTTTTATTTTTTTCTGGTAACAAGCACAAAGAAAAACAATGAAAAAATTGTATCTTATGGAATGGATTACTGGAGATTATTCGGTCTTCATTACGATATCATTCTAATCTTGACTAAAATCTTCAGGAAAAAAAAAATGCACTGAATGGATTGCTGTTTTTTTTTTTTTTTTTTCAAACTCCTTTGTCATTTGCTGTTTCCTAAAAGCTGAACTGTATGTATGTATGAATGTATGTATGTACGTATGTATGTACGTAGGTAGGTAGGTAGGTAGGTAGGTATATAATGCACCTGGCTCTGGGGAAAGGCTATGGGTAATGTGTTCCCTCAGGCTGATTGTCATAAGCGCAAGAAATGATGCACACTTCATGTCACCATTTGAATACCCATCATCTCAATCTCGTTCAAGGCTGATGTGGTGGTATGAGCGGAGGTCATCGTATTGATGGGCTTAGTGAAAAGTCCCTTTAATGCCATCAGTACGACATATCTCCCATATGTTAAATATAATCGTGTGTCGATGGCAACACTGATATAAAATGAGTCATGATGCGGCATACATTAAGACACACACTCCACAACAGGCAGATCATTCGTTCGTGGCAGCACCAATGCCAGATTATGATTCACAGCTTAACAGATCCGCTGAGGGAAAAGAACAATTACTATTCGACCGTTCAATAAACAACACTGAATAATGCCTACCTCCATGGCTGCGAACACTCTCGTAAGAATTTGTGGCTTTAGTGCCGGTTGTTTGCCTTATTTAAATATTATCACTCATTTCCACACGCTTATTGCATATTATCAGTCATCTCTCACTCACTGCATTCTTTTCCTTCCTCCCTCTTGCACTTTTTAGTTCTTACAGCCATTCTGAACTTCTTTCGCCATTCCTCTCTTCCCCTTCGTCTACTTCTCACCCTATCACCCTCTCATTTCCAATCTTCAAATCACTCTCTTTGTTCTATTTTTCATCTCATTATCGCCTCGCCCAATCTCTTTGCACTTTTTTCTTTACACTTTCATTCCCCTTTTCCCAATGCTTTCCCACAGCTTTAATCCCACTTAAATAGGCTAACTCAGTTCTGGTTGACGCCAAGTGAATTAACTATCTTATTACACCTCCTTTCCATATCTTCTCTTTATTTTCTCCATATCTTCTCTATCCTTACTTTCTACACATTTTCACTGTCCGTCTCTATTCCCTCTAATTCCATTCCTACACTCGTGACCCAATCTTCGTTCCTTCTTCCTCCCCTCTCCCCTTCCCCCTCCCTCTCACGTTGTTCTCTGCTCCTATTGTGAGGCAAGGGGAGGGGGGGCTGTGGTGAGGGGGCTGGGGTTAGAGGGTGCAGGGATGAGGGGAGGAGAAGGGAGAAACATACACAAGAGGAAGGGGGAGGGGGAAGGGAAGTGCGTAAGCGAAAGGGAGGGGGGTCAGAACAGAGGTATGCCAAAGGGGAGGGGGGGAGAGGGTTGACGAGGTGAGGGGGAGTTTTGAAGGTGGGGGGAGAGAGGGGTGCACAGTAGACTACGGCAGAGGAAGGGGGAGGGAAGAGGGAACAGACATGCTGAGGGAGTGAAGTATGTTGGGGGGGTGAGGGGTCAGGGAGGTGAGGAGATGAGTGATTGCCTTCTGTCTGTCTGCCTGCCTGTTATCTTGTCTGGCTGCCTTCATGTTGCTAACTTGCTCTTTCTCTCTCCTTCTTATTCTTATTCTTCCTAGTATCATCTTTATAATCACCAGTCCGTCTTTTCCTGCGACCATTTCTTTCTCCCTCTTGTATTTCCCATGATGCTCGCAGTGTTCATATTCTCCACATCGTTTGATCTCTCCTTTTGCTTTCCTTTCTCTTGTCTCTTTCTCCATCTACACTAGTCTCTTCCCTCTTTTCTACTTCATATTCCAGCTCTTGGTTACTTTGCTTTTCTTCAATAATTTCTCTTTATATCCTCTCTTCTTCTGTCACTCCACTCTCTTTCCTTTGTTTTCTATTTGTTTCCTTACCTATCAATTCCTCTTCTTTCTTGTCTTTTTCTCTCGCTTCGCTTATCCTATTCTCTAGTTCTCTTTTCTCCTTTCATTTTCTTCTCAGCCACATTTTCTTCCTTCGTCTCATTCAACTTCCTCGCATCATTTGCTCTCCATACATACCCCTTCCCTATGACTCTTCTACACTCATGTCCTCCCCTGCCACACCTTCCTTCTTCGTCTCCTACAATTTCTCTTCCCTTTCTTTTCCTTTACCTATCATTTCCTTTTGTCTGCTCTCCTTCTGCCACACTTGTCTCCTTTGTCCACTCTCTCTTCTATTCCCTCTCCTCGCCTACCAATTCCCGTCTCCTCTCCTCTCACAATTTCCTCCCTTGTCTCCTCTTCCTTCCCCTAATGCTTCCCTTTCTCATCTCTCTCTCTCTCTCTCACAATCCCACACGTCTTGCGCAGAGTCCCTAACCCCAGTAACACATCACAGGCTCTGCAATCGTCATCACGTCTATACCAATTTCCTCTCCTCTTCCCTCCCTCACTCCTCACCCTCTAAGCTTTCGTCCTTCCATCTCCACATCTCGTTTGGAAATAACCCCAGCACCACGACGACCCATATTTTTCGTTTTAATTACGCAACTATCAGACGATTTTATTCAGGGTGTACATAGATCTCTCACAGTGAAGGGGTTAATGGAAAATATCTAACCCCCCCATTTCAAAAATCCCTCATAGATAAAAAAAAGTAATAATAATAATAATAATAATAATAATAATAATAATGAAATAGAGACGTCCCCAGGCTGAAGTGGTTTGGTTGTGTATTTTTCGCCTCAGTTTTACTTTCTTCATTCATGCTTTTATCTCCCTGTCGTTTGCATTTTTCATACCGGTCTTTCCTTTCAGTCCTCTCTACCATCTTCCCCACCGTCTCCCTCCCTCTCTCTCTTTCTCTTTCGCCCCCACTTTTCCCTCCCAATTACACTGTCTTTATGATATATCTCAAGTGCATCGCTTTGACCTCTTCTCTTGCACTCCTTCCCTCTCACTCCACTTAACCCCATTCATCTTACTAACCCCAGACGATTTTACTCAGCTGTAGAGAGACTTGTAACAGCAGGGGTGAGATAATTACACCCTACATAAGCCTCTTCAACCCCAGGACGTCATTATTTATTTTACTTATTTATTTTCAATTTTGCTGCTGCCGAACAATGTCATTCAGCTTACAAAGGCCATCCGGTAACAAATGAGTAAATGAAGGCTTTATCTAATACTATAAATACACACACACACACACTCTCTCTCTCACTCACAAAGACGTCCTCGGGCTGAAAGGGTTAATGTACAGTTGCAGTCAATGATACTTTTACAGTCTCGGGCTCCCAACCCATGAGACGAAATCTGCCCCCCTTCCAACCGTCTGAATGTTACCTGGTTATATTTTTTTCTTATTCTAACTTGGCCCCAAATCTGCTATCTCTTCATCCTGAATGCTAAGTTGTAACAATAGATTAACACTAGAATATGATGCTAGTCATGAAGAAGTGGCAGAAATGATGTACAGCCGTAATATTGTCTTTTTCCGCTATTCGGCTGCGTGAAATAAGCTGCGAAAGGACGATAATCTGCGCCATGTTAAGATGAAAAGAGTATGGTTAAGAAAGATTTTAGTAGTGTCGATACAACTTAGAGACTGGAAAAGGACTATTTGCCCATGTACTACTGCTGGCACTATATCGTCACTTCACTACAATAAATAACGGAAGAGTGAACGATAACTTTTAAAACCTAGTGATGCGCTCCTCGGAACCCAGCCATTTTTTTCAGGATAATGTGTATACGTTTCATTATTGTTCGTCTTAAAAGCGGTGCGATATTCCTGACCGCGACTGTATATTCCTGGAACAGACGGGGAATATACTGTATAGATAGATAGACAGACAGACAGATAGGTAGATAGATGTGTGTGTGTGTGTGTGTGTGTGTGTGTGTGTGTGTGTGTGTATCCTTCTAAGTTTTTCGGAAGGCAATACAATATGGCGTGGCGGAACCAAAGTCTTAAACCTTTCAATACGATTACTTTTTATTCTTGCTACTTCCTCCTATTTTTACTTATAGATGGAATTTCTAGTGGCGAATATGTTAATGATGGCAATATATAGCCCCTCCACTTCGAAAAGTTTCTCGTAAGCTGAATAAAATCGTTTTAATGATGGTATAAATTAACTAAGATATAAGCACCGGACTGAGGGGGTTAACTGGGCCACTGCGTGTTCCTTTATAGAGATGAGTTCACTGAAGTTATGGACGCTTCTGTATTCCTCTCTGTACCATCAGCTTCTCATATTACAAAGGGTAGCTTTATTTTAGCCCTCTCAGTATTTCTCTGTACTACAACTGAAAGGACTTAAAGTGTGGTGAATACGAGGTTAGAGGTTAATAGCTGTGAGGTTCCGTGTCGCCTTCTACGGTTTAAATGCAGTCTCTTTGCCGGGTCTGTCAAGTAGGTGCGATTTTGCATGCGCTTATATCCGTAATATTTCCCTCATACTCTTCCTACCTTCATATCTTCCACCCCCCCCCCCTCTCTCTATCTCCATTTCTTCGTTCTCTTCATTCACCTCTCTCTCAGTCACACTTCCAACCTTCATTCCCACCCTTTCTCCCTCCCCTCCCTCCTTCCCTCTCTTCTCTCCCTCGTCCCCTCCCTGTAATTTTATGTTATCGCCTGCTCCCTCCCTTCCTCCCTTTCTTGGTGCTCTTGCCTCATCCTTCCCTCCCTATCTTTGTTGATTCCCACCCACTCATTTTTTATTTAATGGTAGTTAATATGAACTCTCTTTGTCACACTCTCACTCCCTCGCTCTCTTTATTCCCTCCCCTCCATCTCTTTTTTGCTCCCTTCCTCATTTTCTTCACTCCCTACCAGCCTCACTTTCCCTTCCTTGATCTTTCCCTCTCTCACTGTCTTCATGGCTCCTTCCATCTATTCTTTATCCTTTTGCATCCCCTTCCCTTATTCACTCACTCTTTTTCCCTCCTACTTTTTTCTCAGGCACGACACAACTGAATCTTTAGACGAATCAGTTCTTTTTTCTTTTTTTTTTCTAACAAATAATCTCATAATGGGGCAATATAAACTCCTGTGCACTCCCTTCATTTCGACCCTCTCATCCTTACTCTCCTCTTCCCTTCCCTTCCTCCTTCACCTTCTCACCTCTCTCCTTCCCTCTCTTTTCCTCTCATGCTCACCCTCTTTCCTCCCTTTCTCTCCCTCTCATTCTCACTCTTCTTCCCTTCTTCCTTCACTCTCTCACCTTCTTCCTTCCATCTCTTACTCTGTCTCCCTCCTTTCCTCTCACGCTCACCCCATTTCCTCCCTTTCTCTCCCTTCCCCTCCCACACAATCGTAATCACAATGTTCTTCAGTGGTGTCGCCTGGGATTATTAAACTCTAACTGCCTATAATTATCGTCGTTAAGCTACTCGTTACGCCCCATTGCTTTTTAATTACCCGCCCTCTCTCTCTCTCTCTCTGTGGAGGGGGGGCGCTTAATTGGTTTCTTTCTTGTCTTTGTTCTTGACTCTAGGCTGTTTTGGATGTGTGTGTGTGTGTGTGTGTGTGTGTGTGTGTGTGTGTGTGTGTGTGTGTGTGTGTGTGTGTGTGTGTGTGTGTGTGTGTGTGTGTGTGTGTGTGTGTGTGTGTGTGCGCGCGCGCGCTGGAACGGTGCTTGTGTAAATGAACAAAATCTATGTGTTTACCTCCTCGTTGCAACAGAAGCTAAACACACATCAACTCGGTATATCTAAAGTAAGTGTGAACCAAAACAGGGCACACACGTGTCGTCCACGGTACGACGGGTCAGCTCAGAGAATACTACACAATATACCAGTTTTTCATTCCAACCTGACGACGCCATCGCAATGAATGAGTTAATGGAGATACAGTGGCAGGATTATTATTAGGATTATTATTATTATTATTATTTTTTTTTTAGGGTTGGCGGTGGTCGATGACTGTGGGGGTAACTTAAGCTATTCACTTCCCTGTCATGGTGGTAGGTGGCAGCAACCATCCTCCACTCACCTGATGTAGTCCTACCTACTTCTTATGGTGACAACACTGAGTGACAAGCCTAATGGTTTCCTGTAGCCAAGGAAACCATTTACAGCGCTGAGTGGTAACCATATAACCAAACAACTGTGATGCAAAGCCTACTATGGCGCCGCTATGAACTGGGTGGAGAAACGCAAATGCGGCGTCCATCCGGAAACTCAATCTCCTCACTCATCCCCACGTCTCTCTTTGACGATGCGCTGTCTACTGCAAGAGAACAGCTGTCTACCGCAAAGGAACATCGATCACTGCACAGAATGGCCCTGCAACGAGGACTGTTTGCCTGCGGTTGATGAGTCTGCTCGGCTAGACAGACCGAGGAACTCTACGTTTTTTTTTTATTCTGTCCACCTCAGTACGAATCTACTACACTAAGGAAGGACCTGTAGTGGTGAAGGAGTACATTCTAGATGCAGTATATCTAATCCCTCCATTTCGAAAAATCTTTTCTATGCGGCATAAAATCATCTGCATATGAATAAAAGTCATTGGTTTGAAGGGTCCACTACAAAAACAGAAAATGGTGAGCAGCAAACTAAGCTTCAACCATATGTAGGCAGTAAGTAGACTTCACCCTATTTACACTAACCTGGCCTCAAACTGCCGCCTCTCCTTACTGAATGCTGAGTTGTAGCAAATGGTAAACACAATATGAAGAAAGGAAGAAATGGTATGAAAAGGATGTACATCAGTAGTATTATCAAAATTTGTCACTGAGTTACGTGGAATGTGCTGCAAAAACCCGGGAAAAAAAAAGTCACGTAAAAACAGTATAGTACCCTGATGATAGTAAAAAATATGACAGAGATTAAGTATTATTCACAAGGCAGATGGCTGAATGATTCCCTCCTCCTATCAAGTAATCAGCATAAGAATGTACTGATAATTACTGTTGATAAGCTAGTCGATTATGTAACCCAGGAAAGCATATAGTCCGTTGGGTGATAACCATATAACCACCAAATACACGCTTGGTCTAAGGGTTAATAAGCTCCCAACGGCTGCTGCCCGTAAGTGTCGAAGTACGCGGGGTAGTTGGGGTATACTGTTCACGTAATGCTACTTAGGGAAGAGCAACTGGTCACCCTTGCAGTGAATGTCTTTGCGCCTGTCAATCAAGTTCCTGCTATGGCAATAAAGAAATGGATGATTGATGGCTAAAGTGATATATGAAGGAAGCTCCCTAACACCTCTTCCTTGGTGATTTATTTCTGGGTATGGCAAGTTAACATCCTTTTGTACGTCATCTATGCAGAGTTTGGCGATGTTGGAAGGATTTATGTAACACAGAAGAGGACAGTAATGTGTAATAAACAAAATAAATCGCTTAGGAAAAGGTGTTAGGGTGCTTCCTCAACCGACGAGAATACGGGCCTAAGATACAAGGAATATACAGAAAATTCGACAGATTAATCACGTGAAAGAGATCGCTTATATGTAAAAAAGAAAAAAAAAAAAGAAAAAAAAAAGAAGGAAGTCGATTAACAGGTGGGTATGTACAGATAGATGATTAGATGGTCGATAGATATAAAGGATACAAAGAAATGGTCTCTCTCTCTCGACCTCAGCACTGTTACACCTCTTTCTCACCCTCCCTCTCTTTATCACACCCCCTCCCTTTGTTCTCCTCTCCCCGTCCCCCACCCCTCCCTCGGGTTCCTCCCTCCTTCAAGGTACCGAGAAACAGAGTAGGACGGAGGGAAAGTCATCATCATCATCATCACCATCACCACTGCCATCACATCATCATCACCAACACCACTACCATCACATCATCATCATTATCACCACCATCACCATCATCAGGGCCATTATCATCACCACCACCACTACCATCACCATATCATCATCACCATACGTCCATTCTCTCGTGACTCAAGCTTTCGAAATTCTCGGACCCACCTTACACGCCAACAATCCAAACAAGAGAATGATTCCTAACGCCAGAGGTAGTGAGTTTCGTCTACTGTCAGGGTATTGAAGGAGCACAACCACTGCCAGGCTCACCTCCAAATATTCTTCAACCATTCATCCACTTCTGTCCTTCAGTTCCTTCACTCTCTCTCTCTCTCTCTCTCTCTCTCTCTCTCTCTCTCTCTCTCTCTCTCTCGTTTACCATATTCGGCTGTTTTTTTACGGGTCTTCAACATCTCCTCCTTCCCCAAGTACATATTCATATAAGCCCATTTCAACACCTTACTGAATATTCAGTGGTCGGGTTGGCAGATGCGCCTGCTTGTCATTTAGACTAGCGCTCGATCCCACGGCTGGAACCAACCCAGAAGCGTACATATAACTTCGTATTCCTTGGCTGACGACAAGCTAGTTTACGGTGTTCAGCGCCAGACGATTCTACTCTCCACCCGGAAGAAGGATGGCGCAGTAGTATGTTCCTAAAGAGCGTTCTAGCGAATTTACACCTCGTCGTGGATGAAGGATGAGTGCGCAGGATACAAAACTCAATAGGACTCGTTGTAAACAGGTTATTCCACTCAAGTACACTGCCCTTCCAATAGATTAATTTTTCCACATGTACTGCCGTCACTCCTGCAAGCAGCACTGTGGGGACTGGTCACTTCTCCTATGAAACAAAGTGGTGATTCTTAACCATACGGATCAGCTGTTTTTCAGGAGCCACAAAATATGGCTTGAACGTGCATGGCAGAGTTGCCCGTCCATATCACAAACACACGCTTCTACCCTTTGACCAACTGACTCCCTTACTCCACATCTTTCACAAATGTTATCCAGCCGAAGCCACTGCCAATAATCACCAGTCACAGATGCGATGTGTCCAGCTATCTCATTATACAGGGACCTTGAATTCGGCTTTCTTTCTTATTCAGTTTCATTTGGAAAAGACATTAATGTGTATGTGAGTTGTCTTACTGGCTTATATAGTAATCAGTCAGTTCATAATTACATTCTGCATTAGTATGCTATACTGTCACTCGAGGTACGTACAAAAATCATCAGCAGGACGTCATGGTGCTCAAACCAATTAAACGTTTCTATGTATTCATTATCCAGTTACCAACATATACATGAATATTTTCACAGTTATGTTTTTACGAGTATAGAAGCACTGAACACCCACAGGTATGATTATTCTCACCTATAGTCTCAGTTTAACCCGTTCAAGCTAAAGCCGTCATAATAACCTTATTCTTGCCGCTAAGAAACAATTTAATTCAGCTTAGAAAGTATCAGCCAGTAGTTCAGGGGTTAATAGTGGCTTTAACTAACCCACTAGTTTGAAAAGTCTCTCCCAAGCTACATAAAACCGTCTGAATTTGACAAGAATAAGATTTTTACTTTTTAAGTCCTTGGATTCGAGATTAATGTGAAGAACACCGAGGGGTCTGCCAGCCTAATTAGATGACCTTAAAAGTGAGGTTCTTCCCGGGTGATGTAGTGATGATAAATGGAGAGATTGGTGTCTTAATTTACTATTTCCTCGATCTAAGAAGGTCAGCTGTGATTCCTTGCCGATTACCTTCATCACACAGCTAAGAGGCAGCCAGAGGTCATGATCAGCTGCGTCTTTCCAACTGGATGTTTTAGCCAACTCATTAGTTCAGTAATCTATTCCAAGGACGTCGGGAGAGGAGATCCGTGGAAGAACACTAACTAATGTAATGGGAGGCTGAGTTGAAAGGTGAGAGGAAAGACAGAGGAGGGCGTGAGAAGAGAAACGAGATAGGGCAGGCAAAGGAAAAGGAGAAATAAGGGAGAGCAAGCAGAGTAAAATGAGCAATGAGAGAGGGCAGGCAGCGATACAGAGAAAAGTGTGAAATGAGAGAGGACAGGCTGAGACACACAGGAAATGAGAAATGAGAGAGGACAGGCAAACGAAAAAGAGAAATGAGAAAAGAGAAATGACACCTTCAAACAAACCTCATTCAGCTTCTGTACTCAGGTCTATATTCCACATCGAGGCTTTAACAGCGCATGCAGTTTTATCTCCTTACACAACTCTACTGAACACTTCCTCTACACACTCACTTCTCTTTTCCATCACTGCACTTAGGTACGTGATCTCTTATATCATCCCATTCTTTTGCAATATACCAACAGTGAGAGACACTTAATCGCTTAACAGTTACTATTTTAATCTCATAAATATTTCCTTTCAAACCTCACCAAACACAGAACATCACAGGCTCTGATCCAGCCAACAAAAATTCGGTTCATTATTAGCACGCAACACAGCAACATCTATATACATCAAACACTTTCACCACTAATCACCAGCTTCATTCTTGCCTGCAACTCTTCCTCAGACCTTAATTATACATACATACATACATACATACATATATATATATATATATATATATATATATATATATATATATATATATATATATATATATATATATATATATATATATAATACACACACACACTGGCTGCCTTCCTTTATACGACCCTCGTGTAATTCCAGGAGTTGACGTATTAACTGGAAGGATAAGGCACAGCCCTGTAAACCTTTTCAGATCCTTACAAAACTGTATCAAATCGAGTGGTGGAGGCAAGGGTAAAATAGAAAAAAACATCATCTAGCTGCTGTATATCTGACGCGAATGTATTTCTGCGTGCTGGATAAATTCGCCATGCGCCAGCCACAATACAATGGGTAAGTGCGGTAATATAAGTGAAAGGGTTAATGGCACAAGACGTTGATAGATACGGGTTATGGCGAAATGCGATACTGCCATGGTGAGGATTATTATTGTACGATTCAATTTCCCGTATTGTCTCGTACTATTTGGAGGAATTGGACACGAACGACTTTTAAGTTGAGAGAGAGAGAGAGAGAGAGAAATTTCCTTGCACGTTTGAAAAGTTGTTTATCTGCCATCCTATAGTTCGTCCACCAAAACTTGGCGGAGGTTAAATACTTTCGTGCATTTCTGTAGCTCTACAGCACTGTCTTTCCATAACACTTCTTCATGACTAGCATATGCAGCTCATCATTCGCAATGGCACGCAGGCAACTTTAGGCCAAGGTAAGTTGTACACGTGTCTAATGGTGAAGCTTGCCATTGGGTTCATATCACAGTATCGGCTGTACTGGAACTTACTGTATTATATTAGTATATGAATATCCCAATATTCTGCTGCTCGTTTAACTTATACTTCGTTATCTTTTACAATTAGGCTATTATATGCACGATAGGTGTGCTGATCTGAGTCTGTGATGTATATCAACTGCAAACAACAGACCTACTTCAGTCATGAAACATGATATACACATTAATGTGCCGGAAATAAGTTATTTTAAATCTATATGAAGCCTGTCTTCCAATCAGCGTCTCTGCTGAACCTGGAAATGTGGAGCAGGGGTGGTCCATTTAGGAAAATAATTCTACATAGTATATCGAGCAGCGGCCACACATCTCCAAAGTCGCTTTTTCCACCTACCGTATTGCTGACTGTACAGCACATAGACGAGGTGCCGAACCTGCTGTGTGAACTTTGTCCTTCCGAGACGGTGCAACAATGGGGCAGTGTAGGAAGGGAGGAAGGTAATCTGAACAGACTCCATGCTTCAATTATGCACTCAAAGCAGCAACTAACTGTGTTATGTCAGCACTGAATTTCTGTGACTTATCACCAGATCTGAGCACCTGTATGGATGATGCACAACAGAATATCAAATTCATTGGACTTATGAACCTTAATCGAAAACAGACAATACCTACTGTACATGTTCTAATGTTTTAGAATTATGTCGCTGATAAAACAGGACATAGGGTATAATTCGTCGAAGAATTCCAGTTGAGCTTTTTGTTGACCTAGTACCATTAATCAAGACTAAATGTCCTGTAACGTTTACAACAAGAACAAGGGCGATCACAACAACATTCATGAAGCCAACGGCCACACACTGACAATATCAAAACATGAATGCAAATAGTACAATAAAACTGCCATCCAAAACAAACAAAGGAAGCTGAGTATGTGTAAATATACAAATAAGAATAAATTAAAAGTCAGCGACTGTAATCATCTCCATGATATGTCACGTAATTTGGCTTCCAGTCGACCCTGCTATTTGAGATAAGAAGAAAACAATATCAATGTATATGTTTATAATTTATATGATTATGTGTGGATCCATTAAAAAAAAAAAAAATGTTCGATGAAGAGTAACAAAGATGGTGCCAGTTATATATTAAATCGTACTGCACGTCATTTAAGTAAATAAATGCCGAGTCTTTTTGCTTTTGAATATTATATTTTCTTTCCTGGTGATAATTATTAATCTGCAGGGGGCAGTCTTATTTTCCTGCCAAATATCTATCGAAGGGGGCGGCCAGAAGGAGAGAACATTCTAGCCCCCTCTTACTTTATACATATTCAGTTCTTTACTAACAGTAAGAGTGGATTTCACTGACCCGTTTTGACTGTAAGATCTATGTGTTTCTGTTGCTGTAACTCTGTTCCTTTGTTCGCCTTGTTTTTTTTGTTTTTTGTTTTTCCACCGTTACAGAAAGATCATGGTGAAAACATGCAGTAAAACTGCAGTAAATGACAATGGTTGGGGTCGGTAAATATCGGTATGGTTAGGACATCAAGAGAATTATTGTGACAAGGATTACTAGTGCGCAAACACACACAC
The DNA here is from genome assembly GCF_032717465.1 of Coenobita brevimanus. Taxonomy (NCBI): domain Eukaryota; kingdom Metazoa; phylum Arthropoda; class Malacostraca; order Decapoda; family Coenobitidae; genus Coenobita; species Coenobita brevimanus. The sequence continues at coordinate 37,247,361 of NC_137056.1, forward strand.
ACACACACACACACACACACACACACACAGCAACGGGAGCATGAGACGTGTTATACCTTCATTAATCTGGCCTCAACACGGGCACCAAGTGTGAGTGAACCCATCTGCCCTGGACCCATTAATTTCAGAGTGGCGCAACGCAACACACTCCATTGCACAACGCGTAAACAGAGAAGAGGTGGCGAGTGAGGGGGCGTGAGGGGGGAGGGGGATGCGGGGCGCCGTGTGTGAAAAGAAAAATAAAAACGTGAGGGAGGGGAGGGAAGGGTGTGTGTGTGTGTGTGTGTGTGTGTGTGTGTGTGTGTGTGTGTGTGTGTGTGTGTGTGTGTGTGTGTGTGTGTGTGTGTGTGTTTTAAACTGGATGTAGCCAAGGTCGGGGCAGCGGGGTGAGTGCGTCTGAGGGGTGTCATTAGTGGTGTGTGCCGTATATGGGGCCAGGACGGGGCGACGAAAGGCATGGGGTGAAAGGTGGCAAGAGGAGGGGGTGGGGTGTAGGGATGAGGGGATGTGGGGGAGGGAGTAGGGGATGCGGTGAAGAGAGGGGTGGGAGGATATGAGGGGAGAGCTGGGGAAGTGGGGGGCATATGTTGGTGGATAAGCAGATGTGTGTAGTAAGGGAAGGAGGTAAAGGAGAGGAGCAGGGGAGTGGGAGCTGCAGTGGGTAGTGATGAAGGTGAGAAAATTTATGACGACGAAGGAGAACGAGGCCTTTGGAAATCTGAACAGTGCAGAAACTCATAAATAAACAACTTCGTGTAATAATAATCTGCATACGATGATGACACCGACTTCAACAGTACTGCATAACTTCCCTGTCATTAGGTTACAATTAGAATGAAAGTGGCTCCTCCGGCGAACATTTTGGTAAAATGGGAAGCCATAACCAGAACTCTTAACCCCTGTACAACAATGAAATATTTTTTACTTCATTCAGGCTACCACCAGACGATTTTATTTAACAAGACCTCTAATAGTGAAGGGTCCACGGGGGTCACTGATGGCTACACCTAAATTATCCACTTTGAAAAAAATCCTCCCAAGCTGAATAAAATCGTCTGGTAGAAAGAACATTAAATTTTCATGACTAAAAAAAAAAAAAAAAAAAAAAAAAAAAAAAAAAAGGCTTGCTCATCCTTGCGAAATGGTGTTGGATTGTACCGTAGTCCAATTATGGGAAAGAAAAAATGAATTGCGATAACAGAAGAGATATGACGAAAAGGTTAAAAAGTTATTTGAAAAAAAATATACATAAAAAAACAACTGGAATAAGCAGGGACAGAAACCCCTACTGTAGAAGTGCTTTGGTTCAAGTTACTAAACACAGGATGCAGTGCCAGACAATTGATAAATAGGCAGAAGATCTGGGTAAGTTTAAGGGCAAATGAGTACATCTACTGTAGGTTACGTTCGAATATGAAGGTCACAGGTCAATAGCTTTGGCTACTGCAGTGAAATCTACCGCAAGAGGGCGGTTTACCCCCACCTGGGGGTCTCTCTGTTCTTCTTCTGCTGTCGATTCTTCAGCTTACTTTATGTATATACCTTGTTTTCTCACAAACCCAATTAGCATATCAAGCCGTATTCTCGCTGGCCTTCCATGCCTCAACCTACTTTCAACATCACTTCCTTATGGAGAGGGACGCCTTCACGTGGTGCCGACGATATAACCGAGCGACTCTGTTGCCTTGTCATAAAAACCTACCTTCAATTCCCTTCCTACCCTCTAAAAGGAGGATGGTGAACTATAGAATGGCAGCTTCAGCCTAGAGTCCAGCGGGTTCACGTTCAGATGAGCCAATAACAACAAAAACACCTGCCGGTCACCCATCACTGCTTGATGAACAGTCAAATACTAACGTCCGTTCTCTTCTGTCTTTACCTCACCGCTGGATTCACAGATGCCTGAATGTAACGCTGTGGGCTAAGGCGCAGATTATCAATCAAATGTAGATTACAATTTTGACATTAGTCCAACACGCCACATTCAAGCTTCTGTGAATGCAGCAGTAAGGAAGAGTCAGACGAGGCGACGGACTTTAGTACCTGATTGTACACATCCATCTTACTCGGCCACCCGTTGCCTCCTTTCCTCGGTTCTCACGGCCGTTACCAAGACGACTCTGGAGCAGGAACAATTGGCGCTGATTCCAGGTGTGGTTGATTGTGATTGCCGTGGAATTAACAGTGATGGATTCATATAATACGGACGCCCTCTGCACCGACAAGTTAGGGTGGTTAATTAAGGATCACACTTCAATTTTGATTTAAGAGGGATTCACTTTCAGCTGTGGTAATTGCACTTCCTGATGACGATAAAAGTGATAAACTGATCAATTAATCGCCGACGCTAGGGATGTAAAAGTTCTGGATAACTGCATCGAAGGTGACATGAACCCCTTGAATTACATGACGCTTCTTTTTCTTTATTCTGTCTTCCTTCTTCTTCTTCTTTTGTTATCTTCTGGTGATCTTCTTTATCTCAAGGTAGACCGACTGTAATGAAAGGGTCAATGAAACTATGCCTAATCCTCCAGTTCGGGATGTTTCTTATATTAATAAAATCATCCGGAAACAGCTACAAGAAAACAACTAAGACGTCCACTCGCTGAAAG